>NC_137823.1:29772586-30077586 GCF_963921795.1 Nannobrachium achirus
TGGATATGGCGTTGGGCATATTATGCTGCGTGTATTATTGTAATGGATCAGTAGATAGTAGGTAGGCCTACTTTGCACTTGAGCGAGCAGCACTAACGTTCATGGGCACTTTCATACTTAAGATTATCGAGAGGAGGTGGGTCTTAAATCAAGCCTGGTGGGTTTAGGAATCACGCGTAGAGCGTCTGTCATTTTTCGTCTAGTTTGACATGTTGATTGCGTCGTATTCTCTAGGGAGAAAAGCCGCCAGCCGAAACAGGGACGGGAGAGACGGCTGTGAGAGCTGTGTGTAAAACACAGCGTGCCGTGGTCCATATGGTGGCGTGTCGTAACGCCGGGTGTCAATTCATTTATTGAAATGTAAGTCTCTGTTTTGCTAACATTACTTGTCGTCTCTTTCATAATATTGCTCTGTTCACGCCCCACTCATTATCATTATGGATAGACTTTTCACCACACCATTCCACCAGATTTTATATTGACTGTGTCAATTCTTGTTTATCAGATGTCCTACCTGTGTGATCTGTGTAGTCTACTACTTGTAGCCTACTTTTACACAATAAAATTAAAAAGTTAAATTAATCTGTAACTCTTGGAGAAAGAACATTTCAAGAAGAGTAAAAAAGGCCCTGGCTGTTTACACAGTTTGTTTCCAGGTGAGTCTTGGGTTTTAATTTTGGATTGTAAAATAAATCCCTTTTGGTCTCTTTGTTGAAAACGTAGGCATACTTCTGTATGATTTGCTGCTATGCCAGTGACAACACAAGGAACACACACACACACACACACACACACACACACACACACACACACACACACACACACACACACACACACACACACACACACACACACACACACACACACACACACACACACACACACACACAGCAGTGTGTATCAGACGGCCTGGTGCCATGATCCACTCACATATAGCCTGTCAGTCTCCTGTGACCATAGTGACTTCACACTGGCATGTTGGTTTCTTGCTGACATATAGATTAAATCCTGAATGATGACAGTGACCGCCAGGGTTGTCCTCTTCCTGATTTAACACTCTCTCTCGAGGCACACGCACACGCGCACACACACACACACACACACACACACACACACACACACACACACACACACACACACACACACACACACACACACACACACACACACACACACACACACACTATACATCACTTGTGGGGACATTACATAGACTTCCATTCATTTTTATGCCTTACCCTAAACTCTATCCCTAAACCTAACCCCTAACCCTAAACCTAACCATTGTGGGGACCTACTATTTTGTCCCCACACTGTCAGAGGTCCCCTGCAGGTGACTGTGTGAACATGCGTTTAGTCCCCATAAGTATAGCAAGACAAACTCACACACACACACACACACACACACACACACACACACACACACACACACACACACACACACACACACACACACACACACACACACACACACACACACACACACACACACACACCTCCTTAAAGTAAATCACAGGACTGGTGTCACAGGCCACCTGTGACAGGACGTCAGCTTCCGAGTGGTGTTCCGCACCAGCTCTTGTCTGTAAAAGTAAGGCTGTGTACACTTTCACTGGAGCCTACTGACATGAATGAAAACCTCCTATACCCAATTTCTTTTTAGTGGACCTGAAAGATGTACACATGCAGTGCCTTGCATGGTTATTACATCAGAACCCAAGATGCATGTTATTGCCAATATGTAAGACACACAGGAATTGTTTTTTGGCAACAGCAAACACAATAACAACTTATACATCATTGATTGATTGATTGAAGAATTTATTAGAAGTTTGCAATAGAAAAAAGTACAGTTTCATGACAGTACAAATCACTGGTACAAGGTCAACTAAAAGGAGATCCTAGAAAGCCGAGGCTTATTTCCACAGGAACCACATTTTAAGTATCTCATATAACATTGAAAGACAGACGGATAGAACATAGTACTTTATCTAGGATAATATCAGTTTCAAAAGCATAACATCAAATACAAAGGCAGAAAAAAGAAAAAAAAGGGGGAGGGGGGAGCATGGGGGCTTAATCTATTTACAAGTCACGGGTAGCAGCTGTCTGAAGGTGACTTTTCATACCAATTTTGAAGGAGGCTAGGGATTTGCTCTCCTTTAGGGCTTGAGGAAGGGCGTTCCACATGTTGATGGTGTAGCAGGAGAACGAGTTAGAGCCTTGTTTAGTGTTAAATCTACGTTGATGATGATTAGTGGAGCTGCCTCTGGTGTTGTGATCGTGAACATCCTTGACCTTTAAGAAGTAGTTTGTCAGGTACATGGGAATCTTGGAGGTGTAGTGTATCTTGTACACCAGGCCCATTGCAAGATGCTGTACTCTGTCAGCTACTTTGAGCCATCCCACGCTTTCGTGGTGATGATCGGTAAGGTGGGTCAGAGGAGGGAGACCAAGCACAACCCTAATTAGTTTGTTTTGGGCTGTTTGGAGCTTTAACTTTAAGGCAGCTGGGGCGTCGCGATACCAAACAAGGACTCCGTAATCAATGAGGGGCCCAATAAGAGCACCTCCTAGTGTCTTTCGGGATTTAATATTGATCAGCGGGGCAACCCTTTGCAAGAAGCGAATTCGTTGGTTGACTTTATTGATTACCTTGGTGGTCATTTTTTCACTGGATAGGTTAGCCTCCAGGATGCAACCCAGGTAGCAGATGTAGTTTTTTCTTTCTATCACAGTGTCGATATCGATATCAGCCAGAGCTCAGGGAGGATAATATATTAGTTCTAGGGCCTTCAGTGTTGTGTTTGGAATGTAAGACTGTAAGAAAGTGATTCCAAAAATCACCATTGTCCTGATTATAGTGACACTGTGGATGCATGTGGTTGTTTTCTTTCTTAATTTATTTTGTGAAAATAATAAGGCTGTCTGTAGACAGACAGACAGACAGACAGACAGACAGACAGACAGACAGACAGACAGACAGACAGATTTATAGATATTTTACCAAGATAGATTAGAAGAAAAACAAAAAAAATGACAGCATTTATTTATTTTCAGATAATGGTCTGTCTCATGGTATTCCATCCTATTCCATCAGGTTTCAGTGATTTTGCTCATTTGGGGTCTTCTTAAAGACCTTCATACAGACCTCATCACAGAATTCTAAAGAAATCCCCACCCCATTCAATCAACATGTGGTGGTTTTTACATTGGAATCAAAATGTTCAAATTTGACTTAATTGAATCTCAATTTAGAGTAGGCCTATATACATAAACGTTGTGGCATTCATGCATGCCATCCTCATGCCTGAATATAACCATGTAGGGGCGTCACAAGGGGGGGAAAAGTGGGACTGAGTGAGTTACTAGGGCCCGAGGTGGAGGGGCCTGGAATTATTTTATATCTATTGAAAAATAGCAGATATACAAGCTTGTAGATCTGCTATTTTTGAAAAGTAGTGAAAATGTGAGCAAATCTTTGAATATAGGCCTGTGTAGCCTATTTTAGGTGAACATTTGTAACTCAGATTTTGCTTCTGGTGGTCCCTGGAACTAAATATTTTGAGATGGGGTTCCGTGGCCAAATACATATCATTTTGGGGGTCCTTCACATGAAAA
Source organism: Nannobrachium achirus (assembly GCF_963921795.1). Taxonomy (NCBI): domain Eukaryota; kingdom Metazoa; phylum Chordata; class Actinopteri; order Myctophiformes; family Myctophidae; genus Nannobrachium; species Nannobrachium achirus. Next base: position 29,776,208 of record NC_137823.1, read on the forward strand.
TGTTTGAGCACCACTGACATAGAAACATAGTTTTTTATTTTCTTTTTCAAAAAAACTCAGAAGGATTTGAAATATTCAAAGACTTGCACAAATGTAGCAAAAATAGCAGATCTACAAGCTTGTAGATCTGCTATTTTTCAATAGTTAAAGCACCCAGGGCACAGAATTTGGTGCGACACCCTCACCCCTGCTTATTTTCTAATTGCCACCAAACAAGTGTGATCCAGTCAGATCAGTTGTCAGGGGCAACTTGTAGGCTACGTCTCTCTCTCTCTCTCTCTACGTCCCACACGTTCCTCTCTTTACGTCAATGTAGAGTCCTGCAGGCAGCAGCAGCAGCAGAACGGGCAACCTAGCGGCACGTTGCCGCTGCAAAACCACCGGGAGGACCCCAAAAACACAGTGAACGTTGCGTTTTTGGTCAAATATCTTTCCTCGAATAAAACGTCAGTTGCGGCGACGACGGGATGCACTAGATCATGTAGGATACGACCATTTTTTTTAAAGAGAAAAACCTTTTTTCTTTTCTTTTTTAACTTTTTACTGGATAGCCTACAAACTGTGAGCCTTCTTCTCGTCCAAACGGCGTCCCATTGATATTCCTGCAGCCCAAATCAAGCGGCGAACTTCTTTCCAGAACTACCAGAACACAAGGCGCTTGTCGTCTAGTGTTCAAAGGAGTCTCTGCGATATATTTGTGTGACAGCACTTCATCATGAGGTAAGAGACACCCAAACGCTCTTCGTTAGAAAATACCAGCGCACACTTGATTGCAGTAACGTGGGGCTCAGGCACTTTCTGCCAGAAAGCTGCGCTCTGTTTCTTATGTAGGACTTTGTTTCAACGGGGGGTAGAGGAGTAGCTCTGGTCCATAGCGTTAGTTCTCCTTAACGCTATGTCACTGATGAGCCCTTGCGCTCACAGCCGCGGTAGCCCAGGTTGCTCAGCCTCTCCTCTGTGGTAAAAATAAAATAATACACTTTCGCTTCTCACCGAAACAAAGACGGTTCCAAGATGTTGAAAACCTACTTTCCTTAGTGGGAACACTCGGAGCCCCCCACCTCACGTCGAAAATACACTTTTTGGCCAGGAAATTAAACATTTCACTGGAGGTTTTAGCTACTCCACACCGCCCTCTACAGGTCTTGTCAATAGAAAATTCCATTGACCAGATTTTGCATTCCGGTGAAATATTATTTTCTGGCCAAAAAGTGTATTTTAGACGTGAGGTACGGGGGCTCCGAGTGTTCCCACTAAGGAAAGTAGGCTTTCAACTCCATAAAGCCGTCTTTGTTTTGGTGAGAAGCGAAACTGTAATGTGTATGTTTTTATACCCAAGATGAGAGGGTGGGCAGCCTTTCCTGCGGCAAGGGCTCATAGGTGACATAGCGATAAAGAGAACCCCTTCTGACGCTATGGACCAGAGAAGTTAGGGCGTTTATTTAACGCGCTTCTTATGTAATGGAGAGCAGAGAATACTGACTGTCTAATGAATAGTGCATCCACAGCGGTTTGCCCACTGACTGCAGTGATCTGTCTTGTCTTGCTTGCAGTGCGAAATGTTATCCCTTCGTGCACAAGGATCTAGAATGTTCAGTTGCATTGCATATATAGACTGCCGATTTCAGTGTATTAAAAGAAAAAGCCTGTCGGTGTCATCCTTTGAATGGAATTAAACGATGGTGATGTAGTAATCTAGTACTTAAAACTCCGCAGATTGTTTACATAAGGTTGTATAGCCTACTGTTGTCATGGATTTACTGAGCATCATACTCGCATTTCTGCTGCATTTCTGGCAATATCTACTAGCTGGTTATAATCGCGCTAGCTCATTCCTGCTATGTCGCTTTGCACAAGAGATTATCTTTTAGCAGTAGCACCACCGATTATTACACGATACGAGCATAAAGTATTATTTGATGCAATGACAAGTTCTAATTCAAACACATGCATCCGCTTTGACCAGAAACTTTGGCTAGATCCGTTCCTCGGTGCCCCCCATACAGTTGAGTTCTCAAAAGAAGCAGTTGGTGTACTTTTGGCAGGCTTTTAAATGACATGAACAATGGGGGGGTAAATGTCACTAAATGCTTCCCCTTTCACTCAATTAGAAAGACACACACACACACACACACACACACACACACACACACACACACACACACACACACACACACACACACACACACACACACACACAGTTCCCAAGTTGCTCATGGGAATGTGTAAATGTCCAACAATAAGTAGGTTGTTTGTTAGTCATTTGGTTGTTCACAAGCTCACATCAGAGAGACACTGTATGCTCCCTTGAGACAACATGCCATGGGTCACAGGTGTATACATGTTTGTCAGTACACACCTCTAATATACATGCTGACATGCCTGAACCTCACTGGTAAGGATACAGTAATCTGAGCAGAACGTTGGTATCGGGGGACATAGGATACTGGGCAGACACTGGGTTGGATATCCAGTCTTAAGTTGTTCCAGTCGAATGGCACACTATACTGGGACTCTTAGAGTTGATTAAAATTAACTTGTTAAGGTGTGTGTGTGTGTGTGTGTGTGTGTGTGTGTGTGTGTGTGTGTGTGTGTGTGTGTGTGTGTGTGTGTGTGTGTGTGTGTGTGTGTGTGTGTGTGTGTGTGTGTGTGTGTGTGTGTGTTCACTCAAGTATATTGCAGTTTTATCAACAAGTTTGTATTGACCATGAAGTCATTGCCCAATGTAGCAAATAAGTGGTTCTCAAAGTTGATTTAAAGGTCTCTCTAGGTCATACATGGGTTGGGCAACTGGTGGCCCGGGGCCACCTTTGGCCCACAACTTCACTTTGAATTCAAAGTTTGAGAACCACTGTTAAGCCCCGTTTTCATAGAGCAAAACTTCTGGAAGTTTTTTCAAAAATTACGGCAATTTTGAAATTCACGCCATGTGAAAACGGCCACCTATTTTGTGTGCCGGAAGTTTTGGTGTCCCAAACGTGACGGGAAAATACCTAGTAATTTTCGCTGAAAGTACCGTGACAATACACATTTCCCTCCAGTGAAAACGCATGCCACGAATTTGCCATTTTTTTTTACAACCAGGTGCATGAAAGGAGCCAGTTAACAGTTTAAAACATTGTATCTGGGATTGAAAACGACCTGAATGTAAAGGAATATATAGAAATAAAGTAGGTCTACAGCTTCACCTTGTATAGGGGATTAATTATTTAGGCTAGAATCGCATTGACAAACACAGCAGAAGTCTCTTTCTTTCTCTGGTCATCCATCGTTTATGGTGCCGCGTGAAGAAGAAAAAACACAGCTAATAATCTACAAGCCCACAAGTGCAACACGTTGCATCATGCAGCGATCCTTTCTGAACCTTATGTGTTTTTGCATGAAGAATATGTCTTGTAACTTGTTAAATCCATTTGAAGGGTTCAGGAACCGTTCAGGCCGGGTGAGAGAGAAAAAGAAAAGACAAGACAGAAGCGAAGACTCGAAGCACCCTTACGGCTGCTCTGCTGCTCAACAAGCAGTCAGACTATGTGGCGTGTTGCCATGCCTGCTACTTATAAGCGACTATGGGCTTGATTTCCGTAAAGTTGCTTATATATAATTTGATAGTTTCTGGTTGCGTTTTATTTGTTGTAAGCTTCTAGACCACTTTTCAAGTAGCTGATGCGGCGATGCGTTTAGTTTTAAAGTGCTCTTGTGGCCTAGATAATATCACTTTTTGGGCTTATTTTCGTACACCTGGTTGCTTATTTCTTTCGCAAAGTCTAGCAACACGGACTTTCCTCCTTTCATACCGTGACAATGGTTTTAGTGAAAACGATGTATTTTATGGCTATGCCTGCATTTTTGCTCATGTGAAAACAAAAAACAAAACTCCCGGCAAGTTGAAAATTATTATGCTAATTATTTTGCAGGAAAAATTCCGGAACTGTAGTGAAAACATGCCTTTAGACCTATAGCCTATAGGACTAGTGGTACTTCTTCTGTGTCCCTGTCTAGAATATGTTGTGAACCACTTTTGGGTCCTTACCCACTTATTTAGAAACCTGTAGGATGTTAATTTCTTCCTTGATCAGGAACATCTCTTGAGTCTTTTGTTTCCTGGACTGATCGTGGTGGTGGTGTTTATGTATCCTATCCTGTAATCAGATGCTCAATACTGAGGTGAAACAGAATCATCTCAAAGCGTGTGTCTCTGCACGAATGGCATAATGTAATATAGCCTATAACAGAGAAGGAATTACTCCAGTTGGTAATGGTACTGGATTTGATTGTTACTTGCTGTACATTCTCGTTAGGCACAAATTATTTTGTGATCATGAGATTATTTAAGATTGTTGACACATTGTTTTCATTCACTGCCAAATAGACTGTATGTATGTCTTCCTTTATGGGCTTAGCAGGAAATACATAAGAAATGTTTACAAACTATAGGAAAAATGTTTACTAAACTAGAGTGCTTCTGATGCCAGATTTGGGTCCAATTCTGGAGACGTAGACCACCAATTACTGATGTTTTGAACTATATGTTGTATATAATATAAAACATTCTCTAATTTAAAAAAATAGTTTTTGATAGATGAAATATAAACAAACTGATCATTATTTTATTTAACCACTTAAACTCTGTTAAAAATTGTACAAAGAAAATAGACCTTTTAAACTTGTAAATCAGCTATCTTTGGTTTTAGCTATATTTGTAAATCTTTGAAGACTTTTGAAAAGTTTGCCTATAATGGCATGCCTGTTTGGTGTGTGGACTGGACTTCTTTGTCAGCCATGACCATTGCTTGGTTGCGTGTGAGTCGTCTTCTCCATGTAGCGAAAGTTCATATATCACCGCAGCTTCTATGGAGTTGCATGACCCAGACTCTCAGATTCATGACTCACCATTGTGTTGGGAGTGTGTGTGTGTGTGTGTGTGTGTGTGTGTGTGTGTGTGTGTGTGTGTGTGTGTGTGTGTGTGTGTGTGCGCGTGTGCGTGTGCGTGTGCATGTAAGCCAGTGAAAGGCAGGGAAACATGCAGTCAGTGGGGGCTGCCCCCCTTTTTAAAGAAAGCCTTAATTGGGGCCAGCTGTTGCAATCTCTCTATAAGCCAAACTGTGGTTAACAATAGCCTCGGCTGTTTTCAAAGACTTAAAATGATGTGTGCCTGTTCCAGAATGGAAACCGCTCAAGTTGTTTGGTGTGATTATTACATTGTTGCGTTTCATCTTAGTCATGCCATTCCCTTGCTCTTCCTTTATGTATGTTGTTGTTATTATTATTGCTTCTGCTGCAATTGTCTTGAGGAACCAGAATGAGTAAATGTACCCATATACAAAGCCAGTCTTGCGTTATTTTATATATAGTATGGTACTTTTAAAGGCATACCCGCCCGGTCTGTGTCTCAAGAGGGCTTTGGACTGCTCAAAAACCTGCCTATCAGTGGCATCATCATCGGTAAGCAGGGTTTAAAAATTCAAACACGATTTAAAACTTTTTTTGAATGCAAGAACAATGGCTTCCATTTCAGCTTGTTAAAGACGCACTGCAACGGAAGTTCTCCCCTTTCTCCACTTCCTTATGGTGACACATTTCCTAGTGAAACTGTCGAGGAAGGAGGGACATAGTGCTGGGAGGAATATGATTTGATGGTCAAAAAGTAGGTGGGCCAAGACGGGCGGGCTGACAAGTAGAGTTCTCAAATTCTGCCCGAACCCGACCATACCCGAACCCGACCCGACATTTAGGGTAGGGTAGGGCCTAAAATGTATGCTAAGTAGTCGGGCCGGGTAGGGCCTCGGGCTCAATGAAAAAATAAAATATTTGTTTTTATTATTTTATTACTATTACTACTATATGATAGACCCGACCATACCCGACCCGACCCGACGTTTTCGGGCCGGGTAGGGCCTAAAATGTATCCTATCTAGTAGGGCCTGGGTAGGGCCTAGGGCTGGGCGTTAATCTTCAGGCCCGTTGAGAACTCTACTGACAAGCGTCGCTCCCATAGACTGTAACAAGGCAGCGGCTACGGAAACAATTTGTGTTCATAGGAGATGAGATGTCGGCCACGGCTTGTGATTGGCTGAACCGGAGGTAGGCCAGCACAACACCCTGGATACGCTGTGCGGGGAGGACGAACGGGGAGGCGCAGGGGAAGGGGGTAGCAGCCACGCGAACCAGCGGCTCGGGGGGAGTAGCTGAAGTTGAAGTAGTTGGAAGTTGATTGGCACAGGCACCTGTCAATCATTTTGACCTGACCTCATGAATTAAGTAGAATCAACGTACATCATCATCATGCATGACGTTTTTGTTTAGGGGCTGGTAACATTTTACCAGCCAGAAGATAGAAGATGATTGGTTGTCTCCTCAAGTCCACAAACTGCCCAGCCAGCCTCCACATTATCAGACACTGCCAATGTTACGAGTCTGGCAGGTGGCTGCCGTTCAATTCTTATTCAGTGTCTGGTGGCTCAGCCAGTTGGTGTGCTGGCCTCCTTGTGAGTTGCGGGGACAGGGGATTTAGTCCAAATCCGGGCATCATATCTTGCGTGTCTCCCCTCTCTTGGCCCTCGTTTTCCTGTCTCTCTACACTCTCTTAAAAATGCCAAAAAATAATCTTTAAAATGAATTGTGTCCTGCGTAAAAGGGAGCAGTAACGCCTGATTTAAACGTAGTTGTGCACCGGTGTCACCACGTAAGTATAAATCAGGCTTAATGTCTATGCTAGGGTTATTGGCCTGTCACAACCAACCTTCCATCTATCTTTACCACCCTTCTTTTATCACAAATATGTAGGCCTACGGAAGATTCCTAAACTATAAAGATGACGATATAAGAGCAGGTCGTCTGATCCTCTGTGTTGTGTCACAGTGCACTTAACGCTGATGTCAGCTTATCTAAGGCTAGTAGATAAGCCGCGTCATCAGGGACTCCGGCACTGTAAAGTGGCATGGTAACGAGCCATGACAACTGCTGAAAGGCCCCTTGCCTCCCCGGTGACATAGTTTAACGTCACAGATAAATGACAGGACCTGAAATGAAGGCCTGACAACATGTAGCCCACACAGTGTACACTACTCACTGGCTGCAACCTGACTGTACAATTTGGCATTCTAATTCAAATTAATCAGAATTGGCCAGGGATCTGATCAGGAATGTGAAATAAGCGAGCAGATTCACTACCTGTGACCTTAGTTATTACCAGCAAGACTCCCTAATCCCACATGATTCCCGCCAACCAAACATATTCAGGTTAAAATTTGATCATACTGCAAAATCCTGAATGTCAATTTATGTGTAAGAATGGACCTGAGTGAAATGAACACATGATTATGACTTTTTCAAGCCTTGGCAGATAGACAGATACAGTAGGGTAACATTGGGTCGATTTTTTTAAAGCTATATGGTTATAGTGCACCAGTGATTTATTGTTGTGTGGGGGATGATTCTGCTTGTAAATTGCCACCATCTGCTCATCACTGTCCTCTGCTCGTCTGTCTGTCTGTCTGTCTGTCTGTCTGTCTGTCTGTCTGTCTGTCTGTCTGTCTGTCTGTCTGTCTGTCTGTCTGTCTGTCTATCTATCTGGCCTTTTCTTTCAAAACCTCTAGGCAATATCCTAATGGTTTGTTAAGCAGACCTTTGAAAGGAAAGTTGCACGTTTTAAACTCCTGCTATTGAAAAACACTCTCCCCTTCCTAAACAATAACTATAGCTCCAGTGTAACTGATTGTTGTATAAAAAAAGATACATCATCTTGAACATTTGGTATGATTATGTTTAGTTTTTTGGTCACCATCCTCTTGAACTTTCGGTTTATCTTTTCATCAGTCCATTTTCCCCAGCGCCCTTGGGAGTCAGTAAATGAACCTGCAATGTCATAGAGTAGTGGCAGTATACTGCTAGCGCTGAAAGGCAAATGAAAGACTAGAAAAAATCTCTGTATAAAAGGCATTTTATCTAGTCACCTAACAAACTACTTGACCTTAATGGCCACGTGAAGGATTTACATAAACCTGCTAACACATTTTGCTTTCACATAGAAGACCATTTTCTTGACCATGAGCTTATAGATACAGTATAGCTTCTCTCTCTGTGTGTGTATATACTATAGGCCTATATATATGTGGAAGTTGGCGTTTGCCAAGCTCTAGAAATAACCAGCCATCTGTGTGTGTGTCAGAGAGTATTATGAGTGATAGAAGTGTTGTTTGTCGAAGCTATGAAGGCTGTTTGCTTGCCAGGCTGTGGGTTTGGTGTGTTGGTGCCAGTGACATCACTTACTAGAACGTACAGAAGCATGGAATGCTTGGAAATCGCGGCGAGGTGCCGAGTATTTACCTGGGGCAGCGTCGCTGTCTGGCTCAGAGCACATTTATCATTGTAGAGGATGTACGTATGTGGGTGTTATGCCATTAAACTTGCAGTGTAAGTGTAACCTTGACTGTCCGCGACGCGTACAGCGTTTGCAACGTGGTTCTGTAGCTGCACACTTAAGACCCACATGCATTCAAGAGCAATAAGAATTGAACTAAAGTCTTAATCCAGGGGTCTTCAATGTATTCAGGGTATTTTGGATTCATGTCAATTTGTGTTTTCAGATGTATCCACTTGAACTGTCAAACTTGTCCTCTCTACACAAAACCTCTTTGCCGAAAATAGCCGATCTACAAGGTCACAACGCTGATTCTCTGAATCTGGATAAGAATCTGGCTAAAAAGGAGATTTTCTTTTTTTCTTTCTATCACACAAAGATTTGGAGGACCACCTGTAGTAACTCTGAGGACCCCCTATGGGTCCCGGACGCCCTGTTGAAGAACTTCTTGGACATGACTTTTCATGGTAAGAGGCCAAGAAGGGGTCTACTGTCCTAGTTAACTCTATCTTGCTTCAATTATTTCTGTGCTTTCCGGTTAAAGACCCACTGACTATAGCTTAACCATAAGACAAGCAGATAGGGTAATACATTCCTATACAGCAAAGCTTCAAGAAGCCCTTTATTTAGGTTTTTATTCTGTTCTTCTCGTATAACATAACACACACACACACACACACACACACACACACACACACACACACACACACACACACACACACACACACACACACACACACACACACACACACAGGTTTGTTGCAATTGCTACTTTGTGGGGACATTACACATAGTCTACTATCTTTGTGGGGACATTCCATTCATTTTTAACCCTAACCCTAACCCTTAACCTAACCCCTAAACACCTTGTGGGGACATATTAATTTGTCCCCACTTGGTTTTTTCCTCCGATTGTACTAATTTGTCCCCACTTAGTTTTTTCCTCCGATTGTACTATCTTTGTGGGGACATGAGGTCCCCACAAAGTAGCAATTCCCTGTCCCCACACACACACACACACACACACACACGCACACGCACACGCACGCGCACACACACACACACACACACACACGCACACTCTTCTATACACTGGGTGACTCATCACCACTGTGCAGCCTTGATTCCCACTGTCATCTGTTGATTAACATTTTAAATTTCAATATCCATGTAGCCACAGATCTTGGCACAAATTACAGGTTCAGCATGGAACTACGTAATTCAACTGCAATCAAATGACGCATGTCTTGCAAAACATAACCTTGCGGAAGATCAGCTATATTGGTCCTATATGAGAGTGTGATACTAAATGCTTTGGTCAGAGGTTTGATTCTTCTAATTCAGATAAAAATATGTGAACACAACACTCAAGCTATTCTAAGCACTTTGGGTAGAAGCGTCATTCATGTTGCATAACAGCGGCAGTGTAACATTACGTGTGCCTTTTTGTTCCAAGCTGTCTAGAAGAGGGTCTGTGTTAGGGGTGCCACAGCATAGTGTTACCGGTTTTACACAATGTTGGGCATACATTGATTACATTACTTGCCCACACAGCCCACCAACAACAAGTTTTTATTTTTGATTATTACTGAATGTTTGCCCAAATATGGAGATGACTGACATGATCATAGATGAGTCAGATGACTGATGTCCTATAGAGGTTATGCGTGTGACGTGACATCATCGTACCCGGAAGTTATGTGGGAACACCTACTGAGTGAGGAGGACAGAGGAGCACTTCCAAACTCCAATGCTCCATGCTGCTTTATGTTTTGCCACTCAGTCTGCCACTCAGTCTTTCCATGGTGTTGATCCTGAGTGACAAATGATGCATTCCCTTTATTTTACAAAATATAGATCATCAGTCAGCCGTGTGTGTGTGTGTTCTCAGTCACCTTCTGTTTTGTTGTGTGCATGCGTGTCTGTGCATTGCCCATGCGTGGGCGCAGGCCTTCTGGGCAGTGCCAGTCACCAGCGCTCAGGCCCTATATGGCAGAGCGCTGACCAGTTGCATGCCCAGTGATCACTCATGTGTGTGATTTGCCCGTGTGAGGAGCAGCTCATGAACACCCCCCTATTTAACATGCACTCTTTTGAGACTGGTAAACTTTCTACTCTTTTGAGACTGGTATACTTCTCAGATGGTATCCAGTGGAGAATGGCAGGGCAGATGGAAGAAAAGGGGAATGGCATGTTGAGACGGGATTATTATTTAATTTTTTACCTTAATTTTCTCAAGTTGAAAGGAACATTAGCGGAGAAATCTGCAAAATAAATTATTAAAGAAACTTAAAATCCAAACGAGTTTGCAGGAGTGTGCTAATGTGAAGCTGATTTCTTAAACTGTATCCATTTTTGTTCAATCTGCACTTGTGTGCACTTTTTGTCATTTCAAGTACTGAATTATCCTACAGAAATGCAAGTACTGTTGTTGGAACATAATCGAATGCCATTTCTTTCTGATGTTTCTTTACAAAACCAATAAAATGTGTTTACAAAAGGAAACGCATGCACTGTGCATGCAAACAGTGGTAATTGGGCTGCAACATGGAACACACAGGCAACCCTTTCTAAAGGGCTGTGTAGCTAGATGACAGTAGGTTAATTAGGTAGCCGTTATCTCTGTTCTAATGGACTCCCATCCTCTGCTCTCCTCCTCCTCCCTCACCCCCCTCGTAACCAGATGCCACAGCACAATAGAGCATTACTATTGATCATGCAGGTGCAGAGTACAAACATCCATTACTAAACTTGAGAGCTCATTTAATTGTCTTTTATTGCGACCGTAGTTCGCAGATTAGTATGTGAACGTCACAGCGTGTGTGTGTGTGTGTGTGTGTGTGTGTGTGTGTGTGTGTGTGTGTGTGTGTGTGTGTGTGTGTGTGTGTGTGTGTGTGTGTGTGTGTGTGTGTGTGTGTGTGTGTGTGTGTGTGTGTGTGTGTGTGTGTGTGTGTGTGTGTGTGTGTGATGCCTGACACTGGTTCTATGGGTTTGTAGCTCTGATGTCATTGTGATGTCAGGGGAACCACTCTTAACAGAATGGGTTTGCTGCTCTGATATCACGCTCTGGCTTCACTGTAAACAGAATCACTTTTATGTCCATACATGGAGTTCCCTGATCAATCAATCATCAATATTAAGCCCACATCTAACAGGACTTCATATGGTATTGGGAATGCCCATATATGGAGTCCACATCGGCTATATACCACACTAACAGAATCCATATATGGCCAAGACAGCCCATATCTGCGTGGCTGGTTCTACAGACATTGATCTCCATGTATGGGCATAAAAGGGTATGATGTCAGATGTCATAGGACTTTCACATAACAAATAACTGAGTAAGCATGTTCGGGCTCTCACGGCATATCTCCATATACAGTGGAGGTTATCCACTGTATGGTTATGGTTATCCATATATGGGCACCAGGGGTCTCCATATATGGGTAACTGGTCCGATATACATCACTGGCCAGATGGCCAAGAATTGGCGTGACGCATGTCGCCCTAAGGCGTCTTACTAGTTAATTTACTAACATTGGTTCCTCACAGTGATAGAAACAAGAAGACACATTATGAAATACTTTTGGGATTGCTGGTCAGTAAAACAATATTCAATCACTGCTAATCTATGCTCTAAAAATAGGTACATGAAACCATTTTCATTGTGCTATAGAGTCGACTACCATTCAGTGGTGTAAAGTAACTAAGTAGATTTACTTAACCCATTCAGGCCAGGAACAGATTTTAGTGTATGGGAGGGGCTTACAGTACATTTACAGTATGTAGCAACATATTTATTTGTGTAGGCTAATTTCTGACTTAGGCCTAACTTAGGTTAGGTTAAAACATACATGAACCACTTTAGCCCTATTAGAAAATAGTATTTGAAAATAGCTGATCTACAAGCTCACAACGCACATTGTGAGCTTGTAGATCTGCTATTTTCAAACATTTTTGTACTTTTACTTTTGGTACTTTAAGTACATTTTGATGCAAATACTTACTCAAATACATTTTGAATTCTAGACTTTTACTTTTTCCACCACTGCTACCATGTGCTGCTACACAGTTAAAACCCCGGGTGTGAATTTCACCCTGAGAGTGCAGAAATTTGGGCCAGTTTTACACACTGAGTGAAATGAACTCTTCAGATTTTACGGTGTAAAAGTAGCTTGCCCAGAGCTATTTCAATCCTTTAATCCTTCTCATACAGACCGAATCATTTTTGTTTCTGTTCCAAAATTGCATCTCCAACACATGTGCGTACAGTACACAGACGCACACACAATAGAAAGTCACTGTCGGGCAGAAACCTTGTATCTCCAAGTTTCAAATTTGTAGGTTTTTTCGCAAAGTAAAGCCCTGCTTCATGATACAAGGCCGTTTCACGAAGGTAGTGAAAACAGCTGATCTACAAGCACACAACGCCTCGCACCGTAGATCGTCTGTTTTCACTAGTTTAAATCATTTTTAAATTGATAATTGCAAAACAAAGAGTTTTGGACATACAAGGTTTTCACCGGACAACGACGATATCTTAAATATGGGGTCACACTTTCATGGGAGCACACATGGTCCGGGTCTGTTTCATCCGAGTCATTTCAGCTGATGTGATGTCGTTAACTGTATGGAAACATCAAAACAACAGCTCATCTGTCTGTCAGCAGCATACTGTGATTATTTTACTTTGACAAGAGTGTTTTACATATGCATCGTTCAACATCTTGCCAGCATTCTGTTAACAGATGACCTCTTGACTTAATCTGCTCCAGGAATGTGAGGCATTGAAGCCCTTTTTGTCCATATCAGGATTCCTGCCTATTATTGAAAAGTGTTAACATAGGGCAGGGTTCCCCAATTAGTTTTCCCCAAGGGCCGAATTATGTCTAGGGTACCAAGCCACAACATTGCAGGGGGCGAAGGTGGCGTTCCCACTACTCCAGCGACAGTTTTCGTCTTTGTCGGGTGGAAAACTTGTATGTCCAAAACCGTTCGTTTTGAGTTTATCATTTTAAAAATGATTTAAACTAGTGAAAACAGCCGATCTACAAGTAATCAAGGCCTCGCGGTGCGAGGCGTTGTGTGCTTGTAGATCTGCTGTTTTCACTACTTTTGTGCGACGGCCTTGTATGATTTGCGAAAGAACGTACAAATTTGGAGATACGACATTTCCACCCGACAACGATGATATACTGTTGTTGCTGCTCTTATACCACCATTATTACTGGGGTTGGTGTGGGCTAGACAGTAGCCCCCCGCGGGCCGCCTATTGGGGAACCCTGACATAGGGCAACATAATATAATATAATATGTTTTATTTTCTTCCAGTCCACTGCTAGCCCTTTCTGGTTGATCTTATGGACCATACAGTATGTCTGTCTCGTTCAATACACGTGACATCACCTGACAGGGTTTGATGTAACACCCAAGCTGGAGTCAAACTCCAGTCTCCATGGTGGTGGGCAGGATATGTACCCCGGCATGGTGGCGCAGTCGGTAGCGCTGTCGCTTCACAGCTGGAAGGTCCTGGGTTCGATTCCCACTGGGAACCCTGTGGTTGCTGGGCCAGGGGCATGTACTCTCCTCCGCGTCATCAGTGCCCATACCCAATGTGGGGTTGGCAAAAGGGCCTTTCTGTGTGAAGTTTACATGTTCTCTTCGTGTCTCCTAGGGTAGGTAGGTACCCTCACAAAAGACATGCAGTAATACTGGTCTCTATACTACCTCCCCCTGGCCAGCCAGGGCACCTGATGGAGGGGAAAGGAACTGGTTGGAATAGGGAACAGCTCTACTGGAGCACTGGAGCAGTGGAGGTTAAGTGCCTTGCTAAATGGCATGTGAACCTGCAGGGAGGAGTGATTTTTCACCCATGTGACCTGAGATTTCAGGAACGGCATTGTTTTGTCACAGGCCTGATATTGCAGCATCTAAGCTGCTGAAGGGTGATTTTCTGAATGTGGCAGTGTCTATGGATTAGGCCAGTAACTAAGGTTGTTAACACGAACGTCAGAAAAGGAAGTCTTCAAATATTACTCACTCACTATTCTTCTGACATCTGACAATGGACCCTCAAACAGTTCCGTTTGTACACTTTATTATGGGGGTCCTTGAAATGAAAAGGTTTGAGAACTCTAACTTACTGGTTCCCAAACATTAGGTCACATTTGTGGGTTACATTTTTATGGGTCCCTTTATTTTTTGTGTCCTACATTTGTTTTTAAAGTAGTGAAGTTGTGAAAATAGCAATCTACAAGATCTATGCATTGTGCGCTTGTAGATCTGCTAGTTTGGGTCTCGGGCAAATGTCTGATCTCTCTTTTGGGTCTCGACCTGAAAAGTTTGGGAAGCACTGCTCTAACTATAATGCTGTTTTCAAATGAACAGCCCCCACCACCACATTGCTCCTTCTCAGAAGTGGTTGCCCTGGCAACACAAGTATGCTGCAGAATCGGCAGTCCTCTGAGTTTTAACATCCGTATGGTGTATGTGCAAGGAGGAAGACTGTCAACGTCTTTATAGGAAGTTGAAGGGATGGGATCTAAAAGGGATGATTTCACAATGAGGGATGATCTACAAGCTCACACTGAACCTCAAGCTTGTAGATATGCTATTACAAAAAATGGAATAGGACTAGTGGTTAAATGAAATTATATTCTGTTGATGTGTACTTTACATTTTCATGTTTGCTTGTTCATTTGTTCAATAGACCGTTTGTCAGCCTTCTGATTGGTCCCTGAGACTCCCTGACTGGCCAACCAGAAAAAAACATTCACTTTTTGCTATCGGGGGTGGAGTTTGTGCAGTGGAGAATGTTGCTTCAGGCTTTCAAAAACTGTCCGCAGTGCGCGACACGGAGATCGGCCGGTACGGTGATAGCGACGGCAAGCGTCAAGCGATCTCGCTCATCATAACGAATAAGCTTCAACAAACTAGTTCACATGTACCTTATCAATGGTCTAAGAGTCACGATTGGGTACATATAATTTAAATGGGCAGAATTACGAAAAGCCAGCCTATTATGTGAGGAGAAACATTCTCTCTGTCCTCTTCCTAGTACCCAAGATGCAATGCGCTTCTCTTTCTATCTCTGATCCAGAGGATTAAACTAATTAAAACATTTATTTTTTGGGGGAAAACTACTGTTTTGCTATGTAATTACTGTACCTTTTTCTTCCCTTTTTATTAATATCACGTAGATGTGTTTTTTGTGGTACTTTATATAGCTGTAATGAGGCTATGAAGGGGAAAAAAATCCCATCCACTTCCACTATAAAAGAATCTGCAAAGAGGATTCTGTCCCACTGGGATTAAACACATTAAAACATATATTTTCGGGTAAACCCCCTGTTTTGCAATGTAACTACTGTACCTTTGTCTTCCCTTTTTATTAATATCACCTAGGTGTTTTTCCTTTGGTACTTTATATAGCTGTAATGAGGCTATGAAGGGAAAAAAAAATCCCATCCACTTCCACTATAAAAACAATCTGCCCAGGGTTAATGTCCCATCATAGTAACAGGGCAGAATGGGGCGGGATTTACAAAAGGGTTTATTGTATAATTAAAGGAGCTATAGTAAACTTGTTCTTGAAAAACGGATGCTAAAATAAAAATAATGTTTCGAAAATATTTTATAAAAAAATAAGCTTCATATAATGTGTTTCTATTCAAAAATGACCACAAAAAGCGTAACATAATGATAAAATAATCATTTTGGCCATTGTCAGACTGACACTTTGTTTACATTCTAGTCTATAGACTAGGATGTAAACAAAGTGTCGGCGCTACAATGAAAAAGTTGACTATAGCTCCTTTAATCAAATGTTCTTATATGTTTCTTTAACATATATTTTATCTAAAACATTATTTATACATTCTTTTAATCATAAATGGTTCAAATTGATAAAAAAAAGCTTGCAACAGTAATGCATCGGACCCCAAAAATCTGGCATCAGTCGGGCTCTGAAAAGGAGCTAGTGAGAAACACAGGAAGAGAAAGAGGTAGTGAGAAAAAGAATGGTGAAATGAGAGAAGCAAAGTACGAAAGTAGAGGAAGGGAGAAGGAAGGAAAGAAAGAAAGAAAGAAAGAAGGAAAGGCGGCATGAAGAGGCAGGGACGTGTGAAGAGGTATTTATTGTGAAACAGGTCACTTGGCTCACAGACGGGCCAGGCCCGGCCCCATTTGGCCTCGGCAATCAAGCGACCCAGGACGAGCCTCTCTGTCTTTGTTCCCGGGGACAATGGCGTGCGCTCTGGGAGAGAATCATTTGACACATGAACTCCCTGCGGCCGGGGAGGGGACAGCCATGCCCCCCCCCCCCCCTCCCCCCACGCAATTGACGGTACCCACCACAGCTGACCTGAGAGCATGTGTTTTAGGCGCTGTTGTTGTGACCGTTAACTTGACCTGTCGTGACTCCTCGCGAGACAACTTATCAGCTACAGTGACGGCCTGGAGAGAGGGGGAAACGAACGGCCGTCTTATATGTCAATACTGAGCAGAGAGGAGAGTGAGCCATGCGTGAGGTTCTACAGTATTTATCCAACCTTATGTAAATATGTACCGTACGTCCCTATTTTAGATATGTCATAATAGGAAAATAATATAATTTGACAGAAATAGAACATTTGGTTTAGTGAAAATGGAGAAGAACATTCAGCGAAAATTGCCAATCTACGACACGTGTTAGCACTGTGATGCGTTATGAGCTTGTAGATGGGTTATTTTCACTAATAGACATCCAACAAAGTATTAAGGGTAAGTCGTTTGACCTCCATATAGTTTAGTCCAGAAATCATTTTCTTGTCATAAGTGATGGTGGCAAATGAAGAAGATAATATCTTTCTCTCTTTGACGGAGAGATTAAAAAAAAGAAAACAAGTAGAGATTGAGCCCAGAATGCAAGGCCCGCCGCGGGTATGGATGATGAGACGGGGAGAAGGAGAAAATGATAGACGGAGAGATAGACGGAGCAAGCTGGAGAAGTGTGTGAAGTGTCTGCGAAGCTGAGAACAACATGGACATCCGCACACATTTGCTTGCCCTTGTGCTGAATGCAGAAGGGAGCGATTCTAGGAAGTGGCCTTCTAATTACTCATTGTCAAAATCAGGCACGCTCCAACTCCCCATCAGGCGCGTCGCACCAAATTCTGGGCCCTGGGTACAAGGATTCACTCACATGTCAAGTCTTTGAATATTTCAGATCCTTCTATGTTTCTATGTCAGTGGTGCTCAAACTTTTTCATGTGAAGGACCCCCAGAATGATATGTATTTGGCCACGGAACCCCATCTCAAAATATGTAGTTCCAGGGAGCCCCCGGAAGCAAAATTGGAGTTAAAAAATGTAAAATACATTTATTCAAAGATTTGCACACATTTTCATAACTTTTCAAAAATAGCAGATCTACAAGCTCGCAACGCGGCACTCGGTGCCGCGTACTCAGTGCCGCTATTGAAAAATATCTGCTATTTTTCAATAGCTGAAGTATAAAATAATTAAGGCCCCTCCACCTTGGGCCCTAGTGATCATTCCCACTTTTCCGCCCCTTGTGACGCCCCTGCTCCCCAGCCTGGCGTGAGAATTGAGTGTGTGTGAGGTGTTGAATAATTCATTTTGGCGAGGTGAAGGCGGCAGTTAGCGCCCAGCTCAAAGACATTTTGTGTTTGGATCGATATGGTGCCTGGTTTTGCGTAATTGAATTATCATTCCTAAACTATTAGATGATTGTCTTTGATCTGCCTTTGGTCTTGGGTTTTTGTTTTTCTTAAAAGGTGGAATGAGATAGATTTCCTTATTTGGCTTATGGTAACAAAACCAACAACCTCAATTTGCAGCAGAGGGTATTGGACATGTGATGACACAACACAGCTTCTGAGCTGGGCTTTGCATCAAGGGCTTTGAGGCTGTGGTTTAATCTCAATGCCCAGAAACATTTTCCCGCCCACCCCAAGAGCACATATTAGGCATGCATAACTCATATACAGACTCATATACACATATACAGACTATAAACAAAGCCAATTCTAAAAGGGATAGTTGCAGTCCTTGAGTCTGATTGGCCCATTGTAAAATACAACAAACATGCACCTGCAAGAACCGTATTATTCGTATCACTGCGCCAACATCTTGTTGACAGCATTCACCATACCATTCCATGGATGACCATTCCATGGATGTATTAGCCTGATTTCAGACTCTGCGCTGGAGCTTGAGTCTGACATTGTCCCATTGACAAGAGATTTCAAAGGGGAGGGGATTTAAAATTTGAAATTCCCAATCACAAGAGATCTGGTGGGAGGGGTTGTGTTTGACTTGTGTACACAAAACATTCCTCCCTCCCCCTCCCCTGTATGACAGGCATCAAACAAGTCGTTGTCTTTGATGTTTCATTGATTAGAGAGAAGCACTAACAAGCTATTGACACTTGTATGGCTCAATCAATTACTGCAGTTCAGAACCCCTTTGAAGTTCAAAGGGAGCAATTAAGAGCTCTGGTGAGCCACCCCTCCCTCCACTGTTTCTGTTGATTTTCAAAAGTTAAACCCACCCCTCCTCCGTCTTGCATTGATTTCATTGGTTGGTTTGCCAAGATACCATAAAAAGAGGCGTGTCATATGCCAATTCCAGACCAAGAGAAGCAGTCCACTCAGAGAGTGGGCGGGTCTATTGGCTGGAGCCAGGCAATGGATGTATTACCACTTGTGATCTTTGCGACAGGTCGCAAGGTCGCAGTTACCATCAAAACCTCCACCGGCTGTCTGTCAGTCAGTCAGTCTGTCTGTCTGTCTGTCTGTCCGTCACGTCACACTTTTGCCCTACTCATATCTCTGCCACCGTTGCCCCTATCCATGCCAAACTTTGCACACACACACACTCTTTGGCTGCCAAACCACAACCCCCACCCCTCATTTCTCACATGGCCCTCTGCTAGCGCCACCATGAGGCCGCTTCTTGCAAAACAAATTTTTGGACTCTGCTCTTACAGATTTTGCCCTAAAATCATGCAAAGCGGTACACAGTATCTCTAAAGTCATGTCATCTACATGGATCTGTCCCATTTCCCATATTCCCTCCTGATTGGCTACCATTGCCTTCTAAAGTTTGTGTATGCGATCTGACGATACTTATCTCCCGATTAGGGAGTCTTACTGGTAGTTTTTCCTATGACAAGCGCTCCTTTTCGTCTTGTCTTGTGTATGTGTAAGGTTTTACAAATCTCTTAAGCAGATACGTGTTGCGTTATCTGTGGCTAAGATGGTGGCAAGATGTTATCTTAGCTGTTATAAAATCCATGGTAAACCACAGCCTCTTGTGGATATGGCAAAGTATGACATTTGGGGGAAGATTTATTGTGCTTCTGCCGCTAGCTCTGTGTGTGTGTGTGTGTGTGTGTGTGTGTGTGTGTGTGTGTGTGTGTGTGTGTGTGTGTGTGTGTGTGTGTGTGTGTGTGTGTGTGTGTGTGTGTGTGTGTGTGTGTGTGTGTGTGTGTGTGTGTGTGTGTGTGTGTGTGTGTGTGTGTGTAAAACTCAAATTTGCATGGGAGTTAATGATCCGCAGAAATTATTAGATTAACCTTTGGGTTGAAAGGGTCAAAGGTGAAAATGATCAGTCATCGTTTTGCACATTCGAATGGTTTCGAAACTGTCCGCCGGGGTTTCAAATCAATTTTATGAATTAAATGCCTGGGCTGCTATTCTGAATAATGCCGTTTATAAACTCGTTTTTCATAGCTGTTGAATTCCCCCATGAGGGATGACAAAAAATTGTATCAAATCTCAGATATAAGAAAACTGTTTGGGCTATTAGGGTCAGGGTGCCTTGCTTATCTGTAACATCGTTCTTATGACGCATTATTCTTATTAGGTAGTACAGAAGGTAGTACAACCTTGCATTCCAACTAGAGAGCCTGCTCTCTTATCTCTTAGACTAGTAGCCATCACACAATACAAACAGGGGGTTTGTATTGCAGGGGGAAACTAAAGGCCAGCAAAATCCCCTATTCTAGTGGCTACCGTAGCTGGGGCTGATATAAATGGAGACACTTATTAAAGTTTTAGAGGTTTCCACCTGAATGTTTTCTTACTGGCCCATAGCAACCCTCAGCCACGCAGCTGCTGTTCAGTAGCGGCCAGCCGCTTTGTTACCTGTCGCCATGGGTTTACACACACACGTGCACGCACACACACACACAGCACACGCGTGCACACATATACACACACACAAACACACACATGGTTCCGTGGGTGTATGTTGGCCACTTGCCAGGCCAAAGGACTTATGTTCTACTAATTACTCAGGAGAGTTAATGTTACTGTTCTGCCGATGTTAAGGTTCCATGTGAACCTTACCGTGTTTGTATTTTATTATCCCACAGCACATGTGGACGCTTGTTAATTCTGTTCTTGGTGTTTACATGTGCTTCTACTCTATGCCTTTCTGCAAAACGGCACTCTTGGTGAGTGTGTGTTCGGTACTGTACCGTATTGTCTCTTTTACCTTAAGATGTTATGTCAGGTGGTAATCTCCCCATAGCAAACATTAAGCAGATTAAGACAGATTATGGTTTCATCCAGAAGAGCTCAAAGACTTCAGTCCCACAGGAAGCCATACCTCTGTGCCACCGTAGAAAAAGCAATCATTTAGTCAAGTGAGTCTAACAAGAGCAGTCTTTGCTCTCTCTGTCGCTATTTTGCTATATTATGTTTTTACATCATTTAGGCTACTAGCTGTCTAGAACTGAGTTGGTTTGTATGTTCCGCCGTCCGCCGCTAGTCCGATTAGCTGAAAGTTGCACAGTATGACGTAGAAACGCTACTTCCCCCTCAACTTCCTCGTGTCCCTGTGACTTACACAGCTGTGGCACGCCCATGGAGACAGTTCATTCATAAACTGAGTCTGACCTAGTAGACGTGTGTGTGTGTGTGTGTGTGTGTGTGTGTGTGTGTGTGTGTGTGTGTGTGTGTGTGTGTGTGTGTGTGTGTGTGTGTGTGTGTGTGTGTGTGTGTGTGTGTGTGTGTGTGTGTGTGTGTGTGTGTGTGTGTGTGTGTGTGTACTCATCTTTCAAAATGTGTTTTAATCAGGAATCTACAGATTAAATCTATACAGTGGGTGTCTCTCTCTCTCTCTCTCTCTCTCTCTCAATGAATGCATGCTTACTGTTATTTTACTGTCACACTTGTATATGTGTTTATTAGATTTGCACAGACCTGTGCAGAGTTGGGTCTGTGTGCTTGTTTCTCCATACAGGCGAGCTGTAGACGTATTACATAAGAGCTGATCGGGGAGGCTTGGTTAAGGTGATCGGTATTATTACACAGAGGGTGAGGTAAGACGATAGACAGACAGGATTAGAAAGGAAGATCTGGTCTAGACCTGAATTCCTGACCAAAGCCAGGGGGAAGGCGGGATACATCCCCTGGCCTGGCTGGGGATACTAGGGTTGAAGCTGCAATGTTCTCTTAGATCCCTGCAAGCTAAATGACGTCATGATGACGTTATGATAACGTCCTCCGGTGACTGCGGTGACGTTCAGAACTAGGCCAGATCTCAGCCCATATGGGGATGATCTTGACAGCATTACCAGGACGTCATATGGACTATAGGATTATTGTTATTGTTTGTAATGTTAGTTGAAATATGAGCATGTAAGTTAAGGTTATATATATTATTTATTATCTGGCCTCGATCTGACCCTCTCTGATTAATCCAGGACGTCTGTTTTCGTGGGCAGAATTTATGTTGGTTGAAATCAGGTGATATATCTAGGCCAGATCTGACTAGTCATGGTTTGACTAGATCTGGCCCCAATCGAGACGTCACTGATTGGTCCAGGTCCTGACCGTGCTTGCTGGGATACCAATACCGGTCGGTGTTATGTTTTTCAATGTAGTCTTACTAATCAATCTTCCAAAGCCAGGACATATTGTATAAAATGTTGTTTTATAGATTTCATATATAGCTTCATAGACTTGTTTGATTTTGACAGCACTATCATCAGTGTTTATGTATTCTTAAATTGTCCTTGCTTTCGTCCCATTATTTAATGTAGCATTATAAATGCACCCCTTTATTTTTTTGGACAAAAGGTTTTCTGGACAAATGTCTAATAAAGCATTCACATTGTTCCATTATGCCTCGTACGCCCCTCCATATTGTGGGTTTAGTTATGTTCATCTTTAGAACAGGTCACATTGTTTGTGCGGCTGTCGTCAGTGTTGAGGGCAGAGTTCAGACGTCTGACTCCAGGCAGCAGATGTCATAGGTAGTAAAATCTACAAGACTGTCACAGGGGAAAGCTGCCCTGCTGCTGCCAGCCCCATGCCCTCTGCCAGAGATAGAGAGAGAGAGTGTGTGTGTGTGCGCGGGACATTTTGCGGTTGTAGGTGTTGATGTGCATGTGTGATAGAGTGCACTCACTGGTGGGTGTTTGTGTTAGTGAGAGTATGCTTGTGTGTGTGTTGTTGAGATAGAGAGCCTGTGGGTGTTTGTGTGCATGTGCGTGTGCATGTGTAAGCCGCTGGGAGAGAGTGAGCTCTGTGAATGAGAAGGACTGCGGTTGTGGGCGCGCGCGTGTGTGTGTGTGTGAGAGACCCCTCAAAGAGACACAGAGGCAGCCAGCTATTGAACCATGTGCCCCTTCATTTATCAACTCTCCCTGTTCACTGTTTGGTCTGCATGAGGACTCTGTAGTCGAGCCATGGGCCAGGTCTGCCCTGTCACTGATGGTTTCTTTTGGGTGGAGGAGGGTGCTGGTGGGTGGGTGGTTGAGGAGGTCTTCAAACAGGTGGCTGCTGCATGTCCATCTGTTCCTCACAGCACAACAGCTGCATCTCTCCTTCCTCGCTGCCGACCGTGCCTCCTTCCTAGCTGCCATGCCCTCCTCTTTCGCTGCCATCTCTCCTTCCTTGCTGCCATCAGCGTTTAAGGGGTCTTCAACGTTTTCAGGCCAAGGACCCCTTAGCTGAGAGAGAAATAAAGCAGGGCCCCCCGCAATCTGTTCATAGATTCCATATAGTTTCATTGTTTGACAGCACGATCATCAGTGTATTTTGGATTCAATTTGTGTTTTCAGATATTTAACCACTTGAACCGTCAATATTTTTAATAAACTTGACCTTTCACTATGTACTTACTTTAGTCTGCTCTTTTTCCCCTCTACACCAAAGCTCTTTGTCGAAAATAGCCAATCTACGAGCTTGTAGATCTGATATTTTTGGCTAAAGTTCTCAGAATATGGACACTAGAGTTCAAGTGGTTAATATAAAAAAGGGGAAAAAATAGTTTTTATCACACAAAGATTTGGACCCCCCTGTAGTAACTCTGAGCCCCCCCGGACCCCCTGTTAAAGACCCTTGGTTTGAACCATGTCTTCCCAGATCAATGCTCACAGTCTGGAAGCCTCAGAGCAGGAAATCTGTTCTCATTGTAGAGGGATTTGAAGATGATTTGATCATGTTGTTCAAAACAAATTGCACACACACATACAGTACAGTACATGTTGACATTTTGCCACAAAGCAGGTCTGGGATGGGTTACAGTATGTGTTGTCTCAGTTGTGTCCATCTTTGATGTGACATCAGACAGGACCATTTTAATTTGTCAGTGCTTAAAGCTGCTGGGAAATGACACTTATGACTTCATAAATATGATAACTGGAATATAGAGGGATGTGGTCAATTAGGGTGTTTGTAGTTCAATTCATTGGAGGCATTAATATAAATACAAATGTAAAGAGTTAAAAATATCCCAGTCATGTCTGTTAATAGTTAGCATTAATGAAGTTGTTTATTGTTGGTGGGAGGTGACAGTGCAGCTCACTTTGATTACCGGTAAGCTGAAAAAAGAAACTGGAATCCTCCACGACTGTATAGGGCTGCTAATGTTTTGCTATAAATGATTTAGTTAAGGAGTTTGATCTGCCTGAACTCGGTCTGCTTGGAGACTGTTTACATGCTACGAGGAGAAGGCGGTGGCGATTCCTACCCGACTCTCTCCTCCTTGCGCTGTCATTGGACTCTGGGATGACATCTTCTTTAATGGCTCCTCATGTTGGAAGTATTCAAAAAGACGTTTGTACATCTATTTTTGGAAGGAAGGACCCAAGCTCCAGCATCTGGCTTTGTCCGGTACGAAGCATCCCAGACAAAGAGCACCACGAAGGGTGGCCTACATTTGGCCTACATTTTGGCACAAAGTGCTAAAAGTTTGTTGGATTCCCATCTGGCTTTGTCCGGTACAACGTGTCCTGGACAAAGTGCCCCAAAGTGTGGCCTACATCTTGCCTACATCTGGCCTAAAATGTGCCTATTGTCACAAAGCGCTCAAAGCTTGCTGTACGCCCAGGATCACATTGGCCAAGCTTCGCGGGACGCTTAATGAAATAAACTCATAAATGGCACCGCTCACTTCACACTAGGTGTGATTTCTTTTGGTTTTATAGGTATAGGTATAGGTATGTGTGTGTGTGATTGTATACTGGTGGAATATGTGAAGGGAATTGCCCAGAGTTGTGTTTGTGGAAATGTGTCAATAATAGATGTTTGTGCAGCATAAAACGCAGCTGTTAAACCAGCAACCATTTGTTATGCAAACAGAAACATCTGAAAACCTCTGCATTAGTCAGCGAGTGTGTGTGTGTGTGTGTGTGTGTGTGTGTGTGTGTGTGTGTGTGTGTGTGTGTGTGTGTGTGTGTGTGTGTGTGTGTGTGTGTGTGTGTGTGTGTGTGTGTGTGTGTGTGTGTGTGTGTGTGTGTGTGTGTGTGTGTGTGTGTGTGTGTGTGTGTGTGTGTGTGTGACAGACCTGTCTATCCTACATCCTAACACTGTGAAACAAAACCAAGACTCATCTAATCAGCTCAGGATGAAGAAAACATGTCAGCTGTTCTCTGTCTCTCTCTCTCTCTCTCTCTCTCTCTCTCTCTCTCTCTCTCTCTCTCTCTCTCTCTCTCTCTCGGAGGGCAACATTTACTCTATTCTCTCTCTCCATCTTGTGTTCTTTCCCTGACTCTTTCATCTCAGCTTCTCTTTGATTTGGTCTCATCAGCATTTGGTTCCACTGATCTTTCTTTCAGTTGTTTTCACGTTATTCTTTCTGTCTGACTTAATTATTCATTAGGAACGTTATTATGGTTCATGTGGTTATTTGGTGTAAGAAATGAGAGAATTACCTTCAACATTTCAACTGTGCACCCCTCCATTGTGACAGATTTAAAGTGCTCTGATGGCTTATTTCCCATTCACTAAGTGTGTGTGTGTGTGTGTGTGTGTGTGTGTGTGTGTGTGTGTGTGTGTCTGTGTCTGTGTCTGTGTCTGTGTGTCTGTGTGTCTGTGTCTGTGTCTTTCTGTGCCATGTAAATGTTTGCACAATGGATAATGATTACAATGCTAACAGGTGAAATTCTAAGTCTACACAGAGGTTGTCTCAGCATTGTTTGACCTGTGCCATCGACTGATTGTTGGCCATGTCGATTGAGGACATGAAGCCAATTCTGCATTATTCTCTTACCAAGCCCCCAGAACAGAGAGGGAAAAGTGAAAATGGTTTGGAGTCCACCAATGGGCTAAACTCACAAGCTTGTGCACAGGTTGCCTAAAACCGAGACCCTCAAAGCAATGCGTGCGTTACCGCGCACACGCGTGTCCATTCTATAACGTTCGTGCACGCGCACATACACACCGCAGGGTTACATACAGGCAGGGAGTGATTGACAAACAGTCACTGCCTGTCAGCGTTGAATTCAGATTCAGACACGCAATGAATTTGTTCATGTTTCCTGATTGTTTAGGTGAGCATGTTTACATGAAAAGAACATGTTAAATGTCTATGCAACCACTGAAAACAGCTACTATTATTTTAATTCTACACGATAAAACGTTAAACTGACTTTATATGACATGAGCACACAGACACAGGACACAGACAGAGCATAATGGAGAGGGAGATGCAGATGTTTATTGGATTATGCCTCCTGGTGGAGAGTTGTGCTCTACGAGAACACCTTTCTACTAGAAGCCTGGCAATATGCCGGTCTGGCCAATACAGTATATTAGTCAGTATTTCACTTTTTTGAGGACGTCGTTATCTGCAATTATCCGAAATGTTGCACTTTGACAACACATCAGTGAGATCAGATCTCTCCAAAATTTGGACTGGCCACACAAAAGGGCATAGATCTGGGTTTTACTTCCCTTAGACACACCTAATATATCAAGGCTCATGAAGTGTGTGTTCATGTCTACATTCCTGTTCTTTTGGCGAAAACCGGGACAATTTTGTAGTGAATATTTAAAACCAGGACATATTAGAGTTTTAGAGATATTCACCGGGACACGCAGCTTGAAAACGGGACAGTCCCGGCCAAACCGGGACGTCTGGTCAGACGGCTCTGGGGGGGGGGGGGGGGGCAGGAAGGGACTGCACTGCCATTGCACTGGGTAAGCAACTCCACAGAAGTAACTCCATCTGATGTATTATTATAAAAGTGACTGGCCGGGGATTTCCGGTTACAGCTGTAGTTCTTCTATAACTCTGTGATTCTTACTCCTACCCGATAAGAGCACATCTATATCTCTTATCAATCTCATTTCTCTCTCTCCTCTCTAACATGCATAAACAGTGTTTATCCTTGTTTGTTATGGCATGTAAAACTTGATAATCCATGCGTGTAAAAAAATAATGGCCTCATAAACGGAGAGAAATGGAGAGAGAGAGAGACACACTGAGCATAATCCGACCGACACCATAGCACTAGGGACTGTGTTACAGTTTGTCAGAGAAAGCTAGGGAGAGAGACAGAGAAAGAGAGAGAGAGGTGGCGTTGAGTTCGTTGAGTTCAAGCCTGATTAAAACCACTTCAGTTCTGATTAACACCAACATAAACATAATAACATACCCTGCACACCTGTGACGCCTCTATGCGTGCACATGCATGCCGATTTTACATACATTAGTAAACGAAAACTGGCTACACGATAAAACGTTAAACTGACTTTATATGACATGAGCACATGTGTGTATGCACAAAGGACACAGACAGAGCATAATGGAGAGGGAGATGCAGATGTTTATTGGATTATGCCTCCTGGTGGAGAGTTGTGCTCTACGAGAACACCTTTCTACAAGAAGCCTGGCCAATATGCCTGTCTGGCCGATACAGTATATTAGTCAGTATTTCACTTTTCTGAGGACATAGTTAGCTGCAATTATCCAAAATGTTGTACTTTGACAACAAATCAGTGGTATAGATCTCTCCAAAATTTGGATTGGCCACACAAAATGGCATAGATCTGGGTTATACTTGTTTCTATTTAACACTTCTTAGACACACAATATATCAAGGCTCATGAAGTGTGTGTTCATGTCTACATTCCTGTTCTTTTAAAGAAATGCTTCTCAACCTGATGATTCCAATCCAGACCAATGGGTGGACCAGCGAGACATTTCTCCTGAGTCGCAAGATAAGAAGTTTAATAGAAGATTGGTGTTGTTTGTCCACACGGAGTCACAACATCAACACACATGATGACATGCCAGATTTGGTTTCCAGATACATACAAAAATGCTCCTCTCTAAATGCGTCTACACCAAGGGTTTTCAACAGGGTGTCCGGGACCCCTAGGGGGTCCTCCAAATCTTTGTGTGATAGAAACCTTTTTTCTCCTTTTTTATATTAACCACTTGAACCAAAGTGTCCATATTCTGAGAACTTTCGCAGAAAATAGCAGATTTTCAAGCTCACAACGCCTCGCAGCTCGAGGCGTTGTGAGCTTGTAGATCGGCTATTTTTGGCAAAGAGTTTTGGTGTAGAGGAGAAAAAGAGCAGACTAAGTACAGAGTGAAAGGTCAAGTTTATTACCGGTAAGTATTGACGGTTCAAGTGGTTAAATATCTGAAAACACACATTGACATGAATCCAAAATACACAGATGATCGTGCTGTCGAACAATGAAACTATACGAAAAGGTTGTGGGGGTCCTTGCTTCATCTCTCTCTCACAATATCTTATCAATATGCCGGGCCAGAGGCTAGAAACAACGGGACGCATGGAATGCAGAGTGTCTCCTGGAGTAGGAACCAGCATAGCTGCTATTGACTAATGTACCCCCCACACACACACACACACACACACACACACACACACACACACACACACACACACACACACACACACACACACACACACACACACACACACACACACACACACACACACACGTTTGAGAGTGTCTGGGAGCTAAGCAATGCTGTCTGAATATTAACACTGTCCCCCATCTCTCTCTTTACCTCCCTTCTATTCTGTATGTCTAAAAGCTCACTTGCCCCTGGGGGGTATAGGGGATAGGAGTTTTGGACAGCAGGCCTAAACTGGAGCCAGAATTCTGCGGGCACCAAATTGTGTTTGACAGGACCCTATCAGAGCGTCTTGCGACTCACTCCGGGGTGTCGAACCACTGGTTGAGAGGACGATTTGGGGGGTTGTGTAAATGTTTTTCAGTAAGCGAAAAACACGGGAAGTAAAATAAGATGACAAGAGCGGGGATGTCAGCTTCATTAAGACATTGTTTTTCTTGCTGATCCTGTGTGAAATGTCTTGTTGTCCTTGTAAATGCCTTGTTGAGAGCAGACGGCTCTCAGTTGCTGTTTGCTGGCAACTCATTGCCAGTGCTCATTGATTGACTTAAATAAAAGTGACTGCATGAAATCAATATTGTTTTCTTTTGCTAAGTAAACTTTGTACAATGACAATTCATCAAGATGTACTTTTACACTCTCGCAGACAGACGGTTAAGATTAACAGTCAACACTGAGGATTCTACTGTGTTCGCTGTTGGCTTGTCTCAGGAAAAGGGAAAGCAACTATTATCACTTGAATTTTCAAGATGCAAAATGCATGTACTTTTCAATGTCTGTGATGGCTGATGATATCGGAGAACTCGATGTAGGCCATGTATCTCCCATGTCACATGATATATCTGACAGGTTCATTGTGCACTCACTACCCCTAATCAACTGCTTGTCTCTCTCTCTCACACACACACACACACACACACACACACACACACACACACACACACACACACACACACACACACACACACACACACACACACACACACACACACACACACACTGTCAGTTTGACAATAGACAGCAGCATTTAGTTCCTGTGGTTTCTAAGGTAGCACATTTTAATCTGGTTGTATTTGGTGAGTGAAACAGTGAAAGGAATATAATGACTGTAACTTATCAACTGTGTGTGTTTGTGGTTTTTAGTGTATAGTGTGTCAGTACACAAAGCCAAGTGGCAGCTTTTTTCACACCAGACACAAAGTGAAGTTTTGCCTCACTTTGTGTGATTTGCTTTGAGTTGCCTGGTGCAAATTCACATCTTTCTGTTCTCTTTTCATGCAAGGAGAAACATTTGCTTCCCATCCACTGGAACAGTATTTATTTTCTTCTGTTCAAGGTGCAACAGGATAGGCCTGCTTATCTGTGTCGCCATCAGTTATCGTAATGGATGACGCGTCTCACTTTGTTGTCTCTTTTATCACACCAGATAGGACACATTTGCCAGGGTGTCATATTTGGTTAATTTCCCTTTACCCATAATATTCTGCACCTTTTGTAGTAGGCTATGTATACCTCTGCACCTGCTACCTTTTAACCTCACCTTACTACTGCACCTTTGTACACATCTGCTGAATCTGATTCATTCCCAAACAGTGGGTCGGGACCAACATTAAAGGTGATACACCATGAAATTTCACTTTTCCTATTTTAAAACCTTTTTTTGGGGTCCCACTAGCACCTTCTATCCTCACAAAGTCCCATTTCTGACCGTTGTGTCTTTCTCTGGTTTTGAGAAGGCAAAGGTTAAAAGTATCCCACGGGTTCTCAAAACAGGCTATCCAGATTTGCTGCCGATTTTTTTTTTTTTTCAAAAAGATTTTAGGGGGGTGGCGCAGTTCAGGCCAAAGGTGGTACTGCAGCTGAAATGCTCTGAGAGCCATTCAAAAATGAGAGAGGCTCTCTATTCAGGAGTGGTAATTTTTTTTTTTTTCAATTTTTTTTTTCATTTTTTTTTTTTTTTCAAAAAGATTTTAGGGGGGTGGCGCAGTTCAGGCCAAAGGTGGTACTGCAGCTGAAATGCTCTGAGAGCCATTCAAAAATGAGAGAGGCTCTCTATTCAGGAGTGGTAATTTAGCCTCAAACCTTTTGAAAAACGTTTTTGGGACATAAACAATATGACATAAATACTTTTTAAATGCATGGTGTATCACCTTTAACCTTAATAAACATTGTCATAAATACTTTATGGTTCCTGTCGCTAGTGAAAAACTCCCTTTCAATCACTATGATATGCGTTTTGTGCAAATAAGGTCCCATGTATGTTAAAATTGATGATAAAGTTGCGGGGGGCGTGGCCAACTAAACTAATACTAGCCTGCTGTGTTCTTCTTCGTGTGCTGTATTTCGGGAGGCTCCGACCACATTCTCCCATGTATCCCTGCGGTTCCATGTGACCGTTGGCAGCCAATAGCATTCCTAATGATTCCTGGGGTAACATTCAAACAATGATGGCGACACCCATACAAGGGACAAAAAAAACGTAATTTTCGCCGCATAGAAACCAATGGCTTCGCTTTGTCCATATTTCTTTTACAGTCTATGGTCGGGACCCATTTGTGGGTATTGAAAATAGCCGATCTACAAGTGATGCGTTGTGAGCTTGTAGATTTGGTCTATTTTCAATAGTTTGGGTCCGGGGCAAACATCTAATTTCTCTTTTGGGTTTCGAGCACAGATGTACAATAATAAATCTGCTCACTCCCCTCATATTAGAACACTTGATTTCTTGACGTCTTTCTGTATCTACCCTGTTCTGTTTCCTTGCTCTTCCTCCTATCCATTCTTCCTCCTCTTTCCAGAAATCTACAAATGATCAAAAAATAAAACAAATCACTTCTTCACACCTGTGAAGTGACTATAGCTGGTTCTGATATCTAAAAAATGCACCAGTGGTTTTAATTGCACCACTCCGTGCAATCTTATTTGCTGACTCTTGTTAGAGTCAGCAAATATTTTCATTTCCAACTCCCTGCTGATGTGAACATTGCCAAACGTATGCATGAAGAAGAGAGAGAAATAACCCTGTCTGCTCTCTTTGAATACAAGTTTACTCCACACACACATTTGAAATGAAAAATAAAAGAAAAAGTTTATATTCAAATGTTGGGCCATATTGAAGAGCTCTAATGCAGACAGACGGAACATTTTCAGACGGCTTGTAAAAAAGTCAAGGTACACCAAACCATGGACTTTTTAGAGCCGATACGATTGGCATAACTTTCTTTATCAGTAACTCATCCTATCTCTAAAAGTGCCACATTGACACTGTGTGTGTGTGTGTGTGTGTGTGTGTGTGTGTGTGTGTGTGTGTGTGTGTGTGTGTGTGTGTGTGTGTGTGTGTGTGTGTGTGTGTGTGTGTGTGTGTGTGTGTGTGTGTGTGTGTGTGTGTGTGTGTTTTTTTTTGCCGGTCTGTCTCTGGCCTCCTGTTATTCCATGACCCTTAACCCTGTCTCTGCAACGTATTGTGTTCCCTGTCTGTTCATTTGTCCTTGGTCAGTTCTGTGCCCCACACTTGATGGATCTTTATATGAGTCAGTTGAGAATTCTGTGTCACAGACCTTGTAGACTCCTTCTGTTCATAGTCTGTGGTTGATATGTTCAGATGTACTGTAACCACTGGCATTGTGGGAAGGTGTCTGTGTACAGTATGTGCATAGTACACACACACACACACACACACACACACACACACACACACACACACACACACACACACACACACACACACACACACACACACACAGGTCCCTGCCAATCTGGAAACGGAAGGACTTGCCATGAAAAGTTTCTGATTGCACAGAGAGAGAGCTTGGCTGCGATTTATAGGATAGGCTTTTGAAAATCCTCAAACCCCCCCAGCCTTTTAATGGGAACTTTTTGAAGTGTGATGGACTATTGTGTTGCTGCAAGGAAAGCCACTTCTGTGGCTTTAGTGATGAGAGGGAGAGAATGTGTCGAGCATCTGTGGCTGGCGATCGGTCGTATAGTAGTTTGTGCTGCGCCGTTGGCGGTAGTTAGTAATTTATGGTGTCCGATCATCACCTGATTGAGTATGTTGAATCAGTGGCGGAAATCATTGAGAGAGGAAAGCTCTCTGTTTGTCTCTTCAGCTACACTTTTTTACTTTACTTTAATTTCCAATTTTCCGTACTTTTACTTCTACTCCACTACATCTCGGAGGCAAATATTATACTTTACTTACTCCACTACAATTATTTGAAAACTTTATTTACTAGTTACTTTGTAGATTCTGAATATCATTAAAAAGATAAATAGCCTCGGAAACCCAGGCTTTTATTTAACAGCATTCACGTATTCAAACAGGATGGCATGGAGCTATCTCCTCTCACGCAGGCGCAGAACAGTGCCATCAGCTGACCGTCTGCTGTAGTCTGTGTGGTGTGTTTTTTGAGGTGTCACCCAACGTCACCCAATCTGATCAGCCCACGTAGTCCAAGTGACTCAGGACAAGGTAGCTTGGTCTGAGGAGGCCTTCAGGGATCCTTGTGTGAGCTGAGGAGGAAAGTTAATTATGGCAATTTTCCAGTGCGGTGAACTTAGAACTCATGTGTCTCATTACTATGGAGGACAAGGACCAAGCACACACACACACAAATACACACAGTTGTGCAATTGCTTTATAGATGGCGACACAGGATATTATTAGAATGTTACTCTGTATTTATTTCGATTTACACAGTGGACCAGACCACAGTGTAAATAAGTCTATTAAGTATAATACTTTCAAGTGCTTTCCTCTGGTTTTCTTGTGTCATGTTGCGGTGAGATGCAGCTTTGAATCCAAATAAAGTCAGTCGGTCAATCAATCAATCATTTTGGGTCCCAAAACGAGGAGAGGGGGGCACACAGTAAAATCTTCGGTGTTAAATGATCTCCGACAGTCCAAAATAGAGGTTACGGGTCCATTTGGTTCCAATTGTACACCCGGAGTTAGATTAATTAACACTTAGGATGACTGTGTACCAACACTTCATCATCATTAGTGAATGAACCACCTTATTGTCTGGTTTCCTCCTGTTCCCTGCTGTCCCACAGCAGCAACAGCAATAGCAACAACACACTAAAAGCAAAGCTCTCTGGGCCTGACCTCTAATCTGTAAATCTTTTAATATCATGTTCTCAACGACCTGCTCTCTCTCTCTCTCACTCACACACACACACACACACACACACACACACACACACACACACACACACACACACACACACACACACACACACACACACTAAACTAGTCTAATTCACTGTGCATTCTGTTTTATGTTATGATGATGTGTTATGTTCTCTGTTCTACACTGTGCTGTTTGATGATGACGTAGGGTAGTATCATTTTGTTCTACTATGTTTTCTAAAACTCCTAAAAGAAAAGTCTGGGAATTTGTTTTCGGTTCATTATGAATAATAATATCAATTGGTATTGTAATTTATATTGTTGGAAAGAGTGATTAGTCACCTTTACACAGAGGTACAACTTATAGAAGAGTTCCCACCCAGTCTAAATGGGTTAAACCCCCTCCTATTATATTATACTTTTTTATGCTATTTTATACTAATGCGTCATTAGCTTGTGATCGATTAAATCAGTTGGTTGGATGAACTAAACCCTTACACAGTCGTTAATATAACACTGAGCATCAGGCGTCCGCTGTAACAAGAGTCTCCAGCTTTGGCTTTGCATTTCACAACATGATGCATCCCATGATGTTGCGTACAGACAGTCTCTCTTCACCCGTGAATGTTGTTTTGTTTGTCAGTCTTCCACCAGGCTGCTCGTCTGGACGCTTGTGGGCAAAAGCAAAACCCACTCAAAGAGCAACTCTCCACCACCAAAACATCCGCAGAAACCTTAGAAGAGGCTGCACAGCGTCGGCTATAACAACCCACTTGCCCGCCTCGCACGCACACACTCATCCAGGAAGTTGTTCTGCGTGCCTCCTAAATGAAATGAAAACCCCAACACACTCACAAACAGACCCCCCTCTGTGAGTGGAATTCCACACGCTCAGCACAATATGCAGTTAGAGACCAGCCAAGTAGAAACAGCCTCAACTTTAAAAAAAAAAAGAGGAGAGAGAGAAAAAGTCTTTGTCTTCCCTTTTTAGCACTAACAAAGTGCTCACTGGAAACCTTGACGTGTTCCAATGTCTTTTTCTTAATAAGATTCTTTAGGGAGTTTTTTTTAAAAGATGTGTGCACGTGTGTCCACACGTGTTTGGACACAAACGGCTTTGTCTTAATTCTCCGAGTCTGTGGTGAACCTAAATGATGAATGTCCTCTTTTAGTGAGTCTTCTTGGAAATGGTTGTAGCCATTCAAATGTACTACGATACGGCACGTTATAAACAGGAACTGGATTCTGTCCGTCTTTCTGCATCCGGATTTAAAAGGCCATCCTTTGCTCCATGTGCTGGGTGATTTACTGCACATAGCCTACACAGTAAACTGTTAATTTAACTGTGAGAGTGTACAAATCCATTCGGTTACATTCGTCCACTCTCTGAGTTACACAGGGATACATGGACACTGAGGAATTTACTGTGTGTAGTGTGGCCCACAACCAGGGGCGTCACAAGGGGGGGGGGGGGGAGTGGGACTGGGTTACTAGGGTCCAAGATGGAGGGGCCTTAATTATTTTATACTTTAGCTATTGAGAAATAGCAGATATACAAGCTCACAGCGCGGCACCGAGTGCTGCGCTGCGAGCTTGTAGATCTGCTATTTTTGAAAAGTCACGAAAATGTGTGCAAATCTTTGAATATACAGTATGTATTTTTTAAGTGGACATTTGTAACTAAAATTTTGCTTCTGGGGGGTCCCTGGAACTAAATATTTTGAGATGGGGATCCGTGGCCAAATACATATCATTTTGGGGGTCCTTCACATGAAAAGGTTTGAGCACCACTATAGAACATTTTCAAAAGAATGATTTGAAATATTCAAAGATTATAGATATTATAGATATTTTATGATTTTAAAAAAATAGCAGATTTACAAGCTCGCAGCACGGCACTCTCTGCCTCGCTGTGAGCTATCTGCTATTTTTCAATAGTTAAACCACAAAATAATGCATAATAATGCGTTCCCACCCAGTCTAAATGGGTTAAACCCCCTCCCCCTATGAAGAACATTCATGGGGGGCCCGCAGTGAATCCTTGTACCCGGGGCCCAGAATTTGGTGCGACACCCCTGCCCACAACCGCCACAATAATCTATTGTGTTGTCGTATTTTAGCACTGAACTTCCCCTGACCTTGACACCGCACTGTAAGTCACTCCTGACATCAATAGGCAAGTGTTGTAAATTTAATAAAGAAATCAATACTTGAGGCCTCACAATATGAGCAGAAGCCGTTTCATTTCCTTTTACGTTGAAATATTTTAATCATTCCCACCAAACCTCAGACAATTGGACATAAGAAACCTTAATCCTCGTTGTGGACAGGAAATTCTTCCATGCAACGTTGTCTCGCTCTCTCTCTCCTTCCATCTGTCTTCCTGTCTCATATTCCTCCGCGTCCACATTTCAACCACTGTACATTTTGATAAATGGTGCTTTTGGACGTTTTATTGTAGCAACGGAGCGTTGCTACCAAACACAGCTAAGATTTGCTCTTCTACTGCAAGCAAAGTCAGCTCTGCCACTTCTCTGTGATTTATATTATCAATAGTCACCACACACACACACCTCTCGGACTGTGTGTGTTGTGTATGCACCCATTTGAAGAAATAATAATAATAGAGATATGCTGGATGCTCCTGTAGAATTACAGTCTGTACAACTGATTCTGCCCCTGTGTGCATATATTGTCACGGTACGATTAGAAAACCAGTCAGATTGAAAAAGGACAGAGGTGCGGCGTCTGAAGGTGACTGGAGCCACGAGAGGCATTGCAGAGCGAGCTTCGGCGCACTTGTCGCCGTGCCGAGTAGGGATGCTCCGATAAAAAAGAATTAGATTGAGAGAGACCGGGTCAAAGAGCGAGAAAGAGAGATCATAATATGAAAGTGCTTCACTGATCGCAACATTATTAAACGTAGAAGTAGGGCTGTCATGATTATGACATTTTATATGACGATTAATTGTCACTCAAATAATTACGATTAACGAAATGACATATTTGACAACTTTATACTTAAAAAGAACATTGATAGTGGAAATAGCCGATCTACAATCTCGCGATGCGACGTGTTGTGAGCTTGTAGATCTGCCATTTCCACTATTTTTGAAAATGTTTGAAAATATGAACATTTTTCAACATCAAAATGATTATGACGACTATGACAAAATAATTTTGATTATGTCAAATAATTGTGATTATGTCAAATAATTGCGATTAGATGATTATGTAATAATTGTGACAGGCCTACGTATAGAAGAGACCAAAAAAAAGAGCAATGGAAGGAAAGTTTAGCTGTTGAACGCCATTGTTATAAAAGAGTTTTAAAAGCATGTCTGTCTAAATTTATTCCACAAGTGTGAAGCCCTGGCTTAAGGCAAATGCCCCGCTTCGTTCTGTCACAAGCCGTGTCCCGTGGACCAAGAGTAAGAGCTTGTCAGCGGATCTAAGATTACAGGGAGGGTTGTAAGGGGTCAGAGGGTCAGGGACGTAAGCAGGTGCAAGGCCGCTCAGTGATTTTAAAACAAACAATACATTTTTAAGATCAATTCTGAATGCCACGGGTAGCCAGTAGGCCTGTCACAATTATTACATAATCGTCTAATCGCAATTATTTGACATAATCGCAGTTATTTTGTCATTACCGTCATAATCATATCCATGTTGAAAAAATGTTTGTATATTTTCAATAATTTTCAAAAATAGTGGAAATAGAAGATCTACAAGCTCACAACGCGTCGCGATGCGACACGCTGTGAGCTTGTAGATCAGCTATTTCCACTATCAATATTCTTTTTTTAAGTATAAAGTGGTCAAATATGTCTGTCATTTCTTTGTATATTTAGGTTATGTGTCATGTCTGCCATGTGCAACTTCAAAGCCTAATAGCTAAACTTAAGACAGACATTGAGTATTGGAGAACGTTGCCGCTATCTATGATAGGGCGCGTGAATGCCATTAAGATGGTCTCTCTCCCCAGGTTTATGTACATATTTCAAAACATCCCAATTAAACTTTCATTGTCATTTTTTAAACGAATCGACTCAATAATAATGCCTTTCATTTGGGGGTATAAAACCAATCGCATCTCAAAGTGTCATTTACAAAAATCTAAGTTACTAGGGGGGTTCTCCCTCCCTGTATTTCAACATTACTACTGGGCCACTAATTTGAGAGCATTAATATACTGGCAAAACCAGTCTCCTCAAACTTCATCTGATGCCCCCAAATGGCTCCAGTTCGAATCTCAGGCAGTAAGGGACAGCTCGCTTTCAGCTCTATTGTTCTCATTTAAAGACTACCCAACCCACCTATTGGGTGACAATTGGGTTTTGGAAAATTCAATAAAAATATTAAAACAGGTAAAAAGAGCACTTTCGGTTCCGGATCTGTCAATATACTCTCCAATTTGTTTTAATCACAACTTTATTCCTTCTCAGTCAGATCCAGCTTTTACAGAGTGGAAGGAGAAGGGTTTGATATCCTTTGCCGATTTATACATAAACAACCAATTTGCTGCATTCTCAGAGCTGAAAGAAGCATTTTCACTTCCACAATCTTTTTCGTTACTTTCAAGTTAGACATTTTGTTCTAAACAATTTTAACAACTATCAAAATTTGCCTCAAGAACACTGCTTTTATGCTTTGATGAGACAGCATCCATACTCTAAACATCCCATTTCTAAATTTGTCTCGTTGTTTTCCAAATCATCTATTCCGTCAACAAACCACATTAGGGCATCTTGGGAGGCTGATATTGGGCTGGAACTGTCCGACGAGATCTGGAGCGAGGGGTTGAAGAGAATCCACTCAGGCTCAGTCAATGCAAGACTGCAGCTTGTTCAGTTTAAAGTTATGCACAGATTGCATTACTCAAAAGTAAAAATGAATAAAATGTATCCAAACGTTTCAGATATCTGTGACAGATGCACCACATCCAAGGGCACGCTGGGACACACGTTCTGGTCGTGCCCAAGGATTGTTCCATTCTGGCAAAGCATTTTTGCTTGGTACAGTAGTGTATATCGTATTCGCATTGAGCCCGATGCACTGACTGTCATCGAAGCTTCTCTTTCTCTGCCGTACTCTGTCCAACAGACACTTATGCTTGGTACACTAGTAGCCAAAAGAATTATCTTAACTGAATGGAAATCCTCTACTATACCTTGTTTCAACAGATGGCTTACAGAATTTGTGTCAATTATTCATTTGGAGAGGCTTCGATGCTTTAAACAGGACAGTCATGCTGCATTCGAATTCATTTGGGGTCCTATTATGGCGCATCTGGACGTTTAGTCCATAATGGCTACATTAGTAGATGTCCATGTTTTCCAAGAGGTTGCTAACTTTTGTACTATTTATATGATTGGTGAATTACTCGTGTTTTGTACTTTTGTATTTTTATATGATAGGTGAATTAAGTACCATGCATAGTAGTACATAAGGACCGCAGGAATACACAAGAAACGGAGGGGGAGAGAACTTTACTCCGTTTGGTCCGGTTTGACTCCCAGTACGTAACACTCCGGATGATTTATCTCCGTATACGGACGCTTACGGACAGCACCCAACTGGACGGACTCAACGTACAAGATGTATCCGTAGCAAGAAGTACCCACGGCCACCGTTGTCAAACATAGGCGCAGTAGTGAGGAACATTACTTTTCCTCTGCTCTATGACAGCGGTTCTCAAACTATGTGTCCAAATGATAAATATATTGTATCAAGAAACGGTAAAAAAGGAACGTCGCAACTCGCAACAGGACGGCTTGACACACACACACACACACACACACACACACACACACACACACACACACACACACACACACACACACACACACACACACACACCGCACCGCCTATCCTCCACCAACAGCTGCCAACAAGACGAGGCACACAAGAAGAGCTGATTAATTAGCTGCAGCGGCTCATCATACTTGGGAATTATATGCGGGTGTGTTTTGTTATAATCACTCCGGGTCCTGATCCATATGTGGTTAAATCTGTACCTCGCGGAGTTTTACATTTACCGCGAATACCACTACTATACTCGGGTCGCCTCTCCTCCAAAAGCGAGATGGGTGCAGTGACCACCGTTATAAAACATAGGCGCAGTAGTGATGACAATTACTTTAACTCTGCTCTAACAGCGGTTCTCAAACTGTGTGTCCCATAATAATATATTTTATCAAGAAACGGAAAAAAGGTTGTTACACAAACACTGAAGAGGATGCCTCGACTCCTCATCACGCATCAACAGTCATCAGCTGAGCACAGCCACAGACAGCGAGGCACACAAGTCACAAGAAGAGATGATGATGAGGCTCATTTATTACTTGGGAATTATGTTCAATATATGAGCGTGTACGTGTTTTGTTATAATTAGCCTACTCCGGGTCCGCATCCATGTGGTTAAATGTGTACCCTCGCGGAGTTGCATTTACCGTGATAAATGTTGCCGACAGACGACAGACAGCACATCCAGTCCAGACTGTTATTTATACTGTACCAAAAATCACGGCGGGTCAAAAATCTGTGGTTCTACATTATTTTGACTAAATGCTTCGGTTTTTTACACGTGTGAGAACCACCTTCATGTGGCGCGCGGCCCAAAGGGGAGCAGAATTGGAGCGGAGAGCGGGTCGGCACATAAATAACGTGCATGTCTACTATGCATGGGGCCGTAATTAACGTACGTAGTTCTCACCCAAAAACGTACACAAAATCAACCATACGTAACTATAAATGGCCCTTTACCCGTGTTTGACTTATATGATAATCTGGTGTGTTTGTCTTGTTATGTTTTGTTGATGTCTGTGATGTCCTGTCTTTCAAAAAAATCACACCCGTGTGAAGTGGAGCTGTGTGTGTGTGTGTGTGTGTGTGTGTGTGTGTGTGTGTGTGTGTGTGTGTGTGTGTGTGTGTGTGTGTGTGTGTGTGTGTGTGTGTGTGTGTGTGTGTGTGTGTGTGTGTGTGTGTGTGTGTGTGTGTGTGGATCATGTGTGTGTGTGTGTGTGTGGATCATGTGTACCGATTTTTGTGACATTTGAAGAAAATATGTAGGAAAAGGAGCAAAAAGTGTGTTTTGGAGAAAATTCAAGATGGCGGAAAATCTATCATGGCGCAAATGGGCGTGGCCTATATGGGGAGATGCGTCATGACCCAAGGAATCCAGGGAAAAAATATTTTTAATTTTCTGACCTACGGTTCAAGAGTTACGGGCCAAAACGTAAAGTGGGGTGTTATGGCGCCACCATGCGGCCAAATGACACAATTATTTTTTATTTAATCCTTGAAACCATTATGAACCTCCTCTCCAAGTCTTGAAACTCTAGCCCCTATGGTTTGCGAGAGACAAATAATTGAATGTGAGTTTTTGCGATTCCCATTATAAGTCAATGGGGAAAATTAATTCACTAATAAATTAATATCAATTAAACTATTGAACCTTTCTCTTAGCAAGTTACTAGCCGACGATTCCCGAGTAAGCCGGTCGATTTGACATATGGCGCGAGTGTGTGGTGGCAAAACTGTGGGACTAGTAGCGTGCCGAAGTTTAGGAAGTTCAGGCTACATACAGACACACAGACACACAGACAGACCCACACGGCCACGTATAGGGAGCCTGTGCTTCACACAGCTCCAAAAATCATAATAAAAATGAATAAAAAAAATAAAAATAAAAAATTGTTAATCGCAATTATTTTAGTGACACTTAATCGTCATAACCGTGACAGCCCTAGTAGCCAGTTCAGTGAGGCACTCGGCGATAGGGTGAGAGAGAGAGAGTGAGAGAGAATCAGGGTGACAGAGAAAAGGCGACAGGGTGACAAAGGGTAAGAGAGAAGAGAGGAGGAGGAGGAGGAGAGTGAGTGAATGAAGGAGAGGGAGTGAGAATGAGACAGAGAGGGCAGGGGGGGAAACGGGAGTGATGGATGGATGAATGGAGGGAGAGTATGAGAGCGAGAGGAAGGGACAGAGAGAGAGAGAGAGAGAGAGAGAGAGTTGGACACAGCGGTGTGATACATTAGCTCTTTCTATGTGTTTGAAAAAGGAAGGCTGTTCCCTGCCAACGTTTGTTCTCCTTTCCAAGACGGCAACACTTTCTCTCTCTCTCTCTCTGTTCTGTTTGCCTTCCCCCTCCCCATCCTCGACACTGTTTCTCTCTCTCTCACTCCTTCTTTCTCACCCTCTCCCTGTCCCTGTCCTAATATCTCCTCTAATCAATTCAATTCTTATTGGCATGAGAAAACATACGTTAACATTGCCAAAGCAAAAGTGGAACAAAACGATCAAAACAAAACAATGTACTGTACAATTAAATATGAAATATAAATGGAAATAAATACAAGTGCAAACAGAGCTGTATTACATCGCACCTTAAGGTGACTCCACACCAAAGAGACTACAAGAAACTATTTCCAACTGCTTCAGACGGGCAGTCTGTGGCATGTGGCACAGATTAAGCACAAACTCTAGTCCGCCAAAAGAATGTTGTTTTTGCCTTGATCTCTGTCTGCCTGTTCTGTGTTGCCAGGTCTGCTCATTATAAGCTACTTTAGGTCTTCTTGTAAAGTCCCTGTAAATATTCATAGTTGTGGGTTGCTTTAGTTTGTTTATTTTCCTTATTTGGGTGTTAGGGTTAGGCTTTCCAGATTCTTTTCCGGCTTTCCTCTCACCAAAACAAAACACTGCTAGAGTAGCTAGCTTTCTAGGAGCTGATCAGACGGGGCAGCAGGACAACGCATCAAGACTGAGCAAGTCATTAGAGGGACAGACATATCCGCTTCCGGTCTCCGATTGCCATGGTAATATGGTCCGTTGGTCAAATGGGACCGGTCGCGCTGTGTCTGGACTGGAGTACATAGGAATGGCCGATCCGCGATCATACTTTTGATTGTTTTATATCGATTAAAGCATATTTAAAATTCTCTGGTTCCTCGGGCCTGGCTGAGAGGACCAATGGCTTTTTTCTCAGGATCCTCTGGTTTGGGGCAGTACATTTAAGGTGGTTGTATTTCATTAGAGATCCTTCTCCTGTCACAGCAGCGACTCTTGCTGCTGTGTTTGCACATTGTTGTACTTCACCCAGCAGATATGGGACGTTTTTTGTCATTAGTCATGTTTTCAAACTCTCCTTGGGTGATTGTAATCTGTGAGAAGTATGCGTCTCTTTCTTGGTACAGTGGGCAAGTCTCCCTCTCTCTCTCTCTCTCTCTCTCTCTCTCTCTCTCTCTCTCTCTCTCGCTCTCTGGATGTATGTACATCTTCCTGCAGCACCATGGTGACATAAATTGTCTCTTATCTTGAGGAGGGAGGGGGGGGGGGGGGTGGTGGTGAACACAGAGTGTATTTAAGGCCTCTCTCCACCAAATAGACTACTTCCAATGGCTTTGAACTGCTAGTCTGTTGTGGTCTGCTGGCATTATAAACTTGCCATTTAAAATCGGGCGACGGAACATTGCATTCAGATGACACCTACCAGCGTTGCCAGGTCTGCTTATTATAAGCGACTTTGGTCTTGTTTTCCTGTGAAGTCGCTTGTAAACATTTATAGTTGCTGGTTGCTTTGGGCTTGTTTCTGAAGTGTAGTTTCTTATTTGGCCTTGCTTTCAAGATTCTTTTTGAAAATGGTTGCCTCTTTTGGGCTTGTTTTCATAGACCTGGTCGCTTGTTTCACTCACAGAATCTGGCAACCGGAGTTTTCCCCTCCCGTTTTTTCTCTCACCAAAACAAAACACCCCCCCCCCCCCCCCTCCCTTCACACCAGACGGGGCAAGGGTGACGATAGATGTCCCGATCCGCTGCCAACATGCCGACTAGGGATGTGAAAAAAAATCGGAAATCGACGCGTCGATCGACTCATGCTCACCGCGACTCAAAAAGTACGAGTCGAAAAGTCGAAAAATATATATTTTTTTTTATTTTTCTAAAGTTTTTCCCCCAAAAATGACTGTTTTAATCGTTGTTCAAAAAGGTTATAAGCGTTAATGTTTTCCAAATGTGAGAGGACCGTGGACCGGGTGTGTGTGTCTGTGTCGGAGACTGTTGTGTGCATGCGGCGCTAGTCAGGTCCGCGGACTACTGGTTGAGAAACACTGCTGGACCGGGATGATGTGCACGTCATAGCAGTGCGACTCTATGGACTGGATGCGTTTTGTTTACCTCCTGCCTCTGCATGCATACTTGACACGAAAGCTCGCTTGTTAATGGCAGCGTCGCCGTTGTGTGCGATGATCACAAACCACACTACTCGTCGTTAACGTTAATGCGACACACCGGGGATATATGAGAGCGAGCGGTCAGCGCTCCCGCACGTTCCATGGACTTATTGTCACTCCGCTTCTAGTCTCTAGAGAACAGACTCCATGCTAACAAGGAAGAGCAATTATGTATTATCATTATTATTAGGGCTTTGATGCAAGTTCTGATGGGTGCAGCATACGTTGTGTTGTTTAAAGTAATGCGCCGTTGTGCTGCTCTCCTCTCAGCCGCTGCTTAGCGGGAAAAAAAGTGAAAAAAGTCGATCGACGCGTCGATTTTCGGCCACGACGCGTCGATTCGCAAATAATGCGTCGATTAACATCCCTAATGCCGACGGCAGCTTTATCGGCAGGAGAAGCTTTC
Source organism: Nannobrachium achirus (assembly GCF_963921795.1). Classification (NCBI taxonomy): domain Eukaryota; kingdom Metazoa; phylum Chordata; class Actinopteri; order Myctophiformes; family Myctophidae; genus Nannobrachium; species Nannobrachium achirus. Next base: position 29,820,468 of record NC_137823.1, read on the forward strand.
CAACCGTTTCCGACGGCAAATCGTGGCTGAATCTACGCGGTTTAGAGACGACTTAAGTTCATCGCAAGAGCTTAATGACCTCTAAAACCTATGACTACTCCTTGTACAGGAGAAAGAGACAGGGCCAATCAACATGCCACAATCTGAGGGACAGCGAATGACCTAGGCTGTAGACATACTGTACACAGCACACAAGTCAGTGGGCATGTGTGCCCACGTGTGGCAGGTGCACGCACGCACACACATATTTGAAATATAATTGGGCAGATGGTGACTTTTCTGCAAATCCGCTCCAACATAACATTACTGTCAACCTGGGGAATTAATTTCAATATGACAAACATACCCCTTCATCCTCCCCTAAACCAGTGGTTCGCAAACCTGTGGGTCCCCAAATTATTTTGGGGGGTCCCCAGATGATTAGCTTAATGTGAAACATTGTTTTCGCACTCAACAGTAAACAAACCAACATAGAGTCCCTCCCTAACGTTTTAGTCTAGTTTTTATTTTGTTGACGAAATTGTCAATATATTTAGTCTTATTTTTAGTCATCACAGCTTAGTTTTTATTTCGTTTTTATTTCGTTTTCGTCAGTGAAAAGAATGCAGTCGACAATCATTTTTCGTCATAGTTTTAGCCGACAAAATCAACACTGCTTTATGGAAACACAACTAATGTGAGCTGAGCTCTGAATAGCTGCCGTGTGAAGGATAGAAATGGATGATGCGTAGTTGATTCCAGGTGGTGGTGGGGGTGGGGGGGTGTCCTGCATCTTGCAACAACGACTTTTTTTGTCGAAATTGGAGATGGGACGATATGAAAATCTCACGATTATTTGACAAAAGAAATTGCGATTTACGATATTATCACGATAATCAAAATCCATTATCCTGGGGCGGAACATTTGCCAAAAAATAGCAGATCTACAAGCTTGTAGTCGTAGATAGGCTATTTTTTGGCAAAGACATCTGATAGAGTGAAAAAAAGACTGTATCAAGTATGTATATTATAAGTACCATTTACCAATTATAGAGGGTTTAAGTGGTACCAGATATGCAACTCGGCAAATAAAAGGTGAATTGATCCCAGTGCATGACGGAGGACGATATCGCGATAAATTAAATGTCCACGATATGATTATCGTGAGTGTTTTTTTATCACGATAAATGATAATATCACTTATCGTCCCCTCCCTAGTCGGAATGGATTCAGGTAAAGATCTCACCACTGTGCCCCATTAAAGCCTGAGCGTCCGTCCCAGGATGTTTTTTAAGCAAGTTTCAACCTCGCATTTGCCATTCTTGTCTTCTTTGCATTAGCCGTGAATCAAACCTGACATATTTCCAATGGGACTGTCAGAGAGTTAACGTTGTGAAAGTCAGCCTGTAAAGTAGGCAAGGGAAGTGGACTGGTGAGCGAGTTTGACAGAGGGCAGTAAGGGAAAATTACAGTAAAATTTGTCTGGATTCATGCCAACCCTTGCAATTAAAAGCCTAAATGAGCAGAAGCCATTAACTCTATATGTACTACAGCAGTGGTCTTCAACAGGGGGTCCGGTCCGGGACCCCTAGGGGGTCCTCAGAGTTACTACAGGGGGTCCTCCAAATCTTTGTGTGATGGGAAACTTTTTTTCTCTTTTTTATATCAACCACTTGAACCCTAACGTCCGTAATATATTCAGAGAACTTTAGCCAAAAAATAGCCGATCTACTGTGAGCTTGTAGATCGGCTATTTTCTGCAAAGAGGTTTGGTGTAGAGGGGGAAAAGAGCAGACCAAGTACAGAGTGAAAGGTCAAGTTAATTAAGTATTGACGGTTCAAGTGGTTAAATATCTGACATTTACATGAATCCAAAATATACTGAGTATACGGAGTGTTTGCCTATTATGACTATGACATGCCCAGTATAGGTACGCTAGGATTCAAGTGGGTTAGCTACACCAATGGCTATATTGAGCCAAAGAAATGATCAAACACAGCCCAAATTGAAGTGATTTATTCGAGGGGATTAGTAGTTGTAGACTAGGGCCTAGTTGTTGTGACTGAGTGTGTGTAGTGTATGCACACTTTTGTGGCATCAGTACTTGATGAGTATGCCTCTTTTAAACATTTACTTTTGGCATTTTAATGCTTTATTTTAGTTCATAGTTCATAGGTCAGTGTAGAGAGACAGGAAAGGGGGGGAGATGCGAGACCACACAGGGATCAGATTTGAACCCGGTCGGGTCCTTGCACTAAAAAGGATATAGTTTGTGCATTAACTGCCACCAGTTACCCCCTTAAGTATGTGTCTTAAGAATTTTACAAGGTGTTAATTTCCTTTATTATAATTTACTAGTCTGCAAATACGAGGTGTTGCACTGAGATTTCTGTACAGCTATCCTGCATGGCTTTCCTTCCACTTTGACTACATTTACCTTTATACCTGTTAGGCTGTTAATAGCCCATTCAACACGCAAGTCCATCCCGGGGCGGTCCAGGTCCAGACTTTCTGGTACTTTATTCCTAATCCATGTGCATAGGAACTGTACATGTTGGCTCCTTTTTATTATAATTATTTTACTCCCAGTTGTATCTGTGTATTTTTGAACAATGCCTCAGCTTTCCAATTTGGCTTGACCAAGTGTCCCTGTGACGTGGCGCTGTTGAGCCATTCACACTGAGCACTTTAACTTGTGGCCACCAAAGGCACTGCTCACTTCACACTGGGTTTCATAACTGCAGTTCTGCCATAACAACTGAAGTCCCCCCCCTGTGCTCAGCAATGGGATATCTATACATAGTAACGATTTGTGCTATATCAAATGTGAAAGTGGGATTTTCTCAAATATTTGCGAGGCCTTTGATGGCAAACAGAAGTCTCTAACCTGCTGGCCTTGCTTTGTATTCATTGTTGCCCTTTATTTCAGATAGGTCGGTGAGAGACAGGAAATGCAAGAGCAGAGACAGAGAGAGCGAGAGAGAGACAGAGAGAGAGGGAGGGAGGGAGGGAGGAGAGGCATGCGAGACAAGACGGGGACGGGGTGGGGACGGGGGGGCAGATTTGAACCCGGGGCTGAGGCATTCCAACCTGCCCTCGCTAAATGACCAGTCCAGGCGTCTGTGGGGCAAGGCAACGCAGGCTATTTAGGTGCCGATATAGTATTCAGTCACAGCACAGTGAACATGAGCGATGGGTCCTTGTTTGTCCGGAGAGACGGATACTGGATACGATTTGACCTTTGACCTCTCGCTGGTTACGTTCTACATGAGCACTCCTGGCCCACAGATCCTATTAGGGTCACGGCCACATGTGACAGAGTGACAGAGTTATGTCACCGATGATGCAGTGACACGTTGTGTTGGCTGAAGATGCAGAAAACCGTTATGAGCCAAAAGGCTGGTTGAAATGTTTGTGGCTACTTCATGTACTGTATGCAAGAGTTGAGGTTTTACTAAGTAGGTTAATGTTATTTATTTATTTTTAATTGTGATTTGAATTCTAATTTGTGGGGACACTGGGGAGAATTGCATAAGCCTACAGTATCTATCTAATTTAGAAGGCTATGAAGGGAATCCTTTTTTTAACCAAATGTGATTTTTAGCGTGTGCGCGCGCACACACGCACACACACACACACACACACACACACACACACACACACACACACACACACACACACACACACACACACACACACACACACACACACACACACACACTTGGAGCTACGGGGGGCCTTGAAATTAAAAAGTTTGAGAACCACTGATTTATTGGAATTAAATGAGCACCCCAACATTAATGGCATACAGTAGCAGAATAACAGATGTCTCTCCCCATGCCCACCCCCTTCCCCACCATCCCTACCTCTACCCCGACAGAGCGCTAAGTCAGTGATCAGCAGTAGATGTCGTTATTGATCAGAAGCACCTTGAGGTGCCGCGCCTAAATCAATTCATTTCAGTCTGCCTCCCGCCATGCGGTCCTTGGGATGTTTTTATCATCTCTCCATGGTCGAGTGCTGCTCAGAGCTCAAACCTTTCTATCCATGTGTTTCCATTGATCTGGCTGGCCTCCAATCAATCACACCATGCATCGCAGACCTTCATTCAGTACAGAGGATGAAGCAAGCTTGATGTAGGGATGGGACGATATGCGATATTATCGTTTATCGTGATAAAAAGAACACTCAAGATAATCGTATCGTGGAGATTTTAATTCATCGTGATATCGTCCTCCGTCATGCACTGGGATCAATTAACATTTTATTTGCCGAGCTGCGTATCCGGTACCACTTAAACCCTCTGTAATTGGTAAAAGGTACTTATAATATACGTAGTTGATATACAGTCTATTTTTCACTCTCTATCAATTGTCTTTGCCAAAAAATAGCCGATCTACAAGCTCACAACGCTTCGCAACGCAACACGTTGTGAGCTTGTAGATCTGCTATTTTTTGGCAAATGTTCCACCCAGGATAAGGGATTTTGATTATCGCAATAATATTGTAAATCGCGATTTCTTTTGTCACAATAATCGTGATATTAAATGTTCATATCGTCCCATCCCTAGCTTGATGTACTGCTGCCCTTGCTAAATGAAGCCCACGGACGGAGCCCCCCCAGTGGCAGCTTGATTGAACATTTTTTTTCTAACCATTAGGTTTCATTCAGATCAAACAATGAAGGCCTGTGCTGTACAAGAGGGCACGTCGCCATGTCGGAGGAAGTGAACAACAGAAGGAGTGATTGTAATTGTATCACCTCTCTTGATCTGTGGGACAGAACACGGCAAAGTGCCTGGTTTTCTGTGCAGCGGGGCGGGTGCTCACAATGCACTGTAAATGAGAAAGAATGGTTTAGGTGTCAAGACGCCGTATCAAATTCCTCCTGCTTTTGTCAGTCGAGCATTGTGTCCCGTATAAGGTAGGGGAAGGGCAGGTTTGATTGTATAGCTCAAAGCCGAGTGCTTAAATGCATTATCAAAGAAAGAGTGATAATGCAAGGCAAGGGCCACTACAGGTAACCACTGAACAGTACAGTATGTACTCATCTTATGTTGTCAATATCATATGACATGACACCCATCTTAAAGGAAAGATGAGTGTTAACATGTTTTAATTTACTACTTTATATAGTTTTAGCGATTTTAATGACGTTGATTTCAGTGGGTGGGGCATGCGTACAAGTGGCTAAATATGGTCTTTTTACACATAATAAGCCCATTCCCGAGATGCACCACAATCTTTCATGGGCAGATGTGACTTATGGGGGCTAGTAGTGTTACTGTAAATGGTATGAAAGAAATCGGCTGCTTATTGTGTCTAAAAAGAGATATTTAGTCAGTTGTACGCATTTCGCCACCCACTGAAATCAAAAACGCTAAAATGGCTAAAACGAAAGAAAGCAGTAAATGAAAGCATTTTAACACTCATCTTTTCTGTTCTTTAATTACAATCTAAAATATGAACCCTTGTTGTCAAAAACCAAAGTTGTCCTTGTGTGTTGTGAATCTGATAATGAAACACCACACCATGCAAGAAGTGTCTTCACTGTCCCTGTGTCCATTCAAATAAAAGATAATAGTAGTTTAATAAGTATGTACTTCCTACAATAAATAACTGTCGTGGCTAAATGTGGACCTATTGCTCAGCGGATCAGCATTTCCGTATTTCCCTGTGCTAAGCATAGGATAGGAATGGAATCTTTGTGTGTGTGTGTGTGTGTGTGTGTGTGTGTGTGTGTGTGTGTGTGTGTGTGTGTGTGTGTGTGTGTGTGTGTGTGTGTGTGTGTGTGTGTGTGTGTGTGTGTGTGTGTGTGTGTGTGTGTGTGTGTGTGTGTGTGTGTGTGTGTGTGTGTGTGCGCATGTCAGCAAGTATCCTTGTGTAAAATTAGGTAACACTAGCCCTTACCCGTTCAAAGATATGAGCTCCAAAATGATGTGCAGTGTGTGGGTTATGGGATGTGCACTGTGCATACAGTATATGAGGGATGGAAAGTAACTTTAACTGGTGCTTGCATGATAATATGTAGGAGCATCAATGTAAGAAATACCCGTTTCGTTTAATGGCTACCCCCCCCCCCCCCCAGCCCGCCCGCCCACCCGCCTGCGCACACACCCGCCTGCCTGCACACACACACACACACACACACACACACACACACACACACACACACACACACACACACACACACACACACACACACACACACACACACACACACACAGCTGGTTAAACATGTTGCCTCATGCTAGATGCAGAATAGATTAGCCTCAAGCTAGATGCAGAATAGATAGTAGATACACCATAAAAATGCTAATATACAGCATACGATTTGTGAAAGTGACAAACAGGCTTCACAGTTATGTTAGGTGTGTTCATATGCTAATTGTGATGCGATTTCAGATCAATTGCTCCAGCCACTGATGAGAAACGCTGAGACAGACAGACAGACAGACAGACAGACAGACATTCGCAAAATTATAGTATAGATGGAGCTGTATATGTGGAGCTCAACTAGCCTTCATTCTCACTAATGTAGTTCAATGTTTGTCACCGGAAATTGCACCTTTTGTGCTCAAGAAAATGACAACCACAAATGACCGTTTCAGTGATAAAGTGATTCATTGATGATCCATTATCGAATACATGAAAGGTCGACCTAAAACAAAGTTGACCCAAACTCGTTTCCCAACGGATTTGTGGCCTTAAGCTAGATGCAGAATAGACCGAAATCTAATCTTTGCTTCTGGGGGTCCCTGGAACAAAATATTTTGTGATAGGGGTCCATCCTTGAAACCAAATATTTTGAGATGGGGGTCCGCGGCCAAAAACTCATTTTTGGGGTCCCTAACCACTGATAGGTACATTCTAAAAATGTCTTCTAAATCCTAACAGTTTTCCTGAAAAAAGCTTACGTTGCTATCATTGTTTTTCAAAACTTTGTCATGTCAAGGACCCCCATAATGATATGTATTTGGCCACGGACCCCCATCGCAAAGATTCGATTTTTGTCTATTCTGCACATCTAGCTTAAGGCCACAGTCCCGTTGGGAAACGAGTTTGGGTCGACTTTGTTTTAGGTCGGCTTTTCCTGTTACCCCATTATCAACATCTGTATTTTGACTGAAAAATGATATTGTGCTTGTGCTCCATATAACCTAGGTCGATGATGGTTCTAGGTCAGCATGTCTATTTTTTGCATAGTGGGGGGGCCTTTTGGGTTGGGGCATTCTTCAGGCCGGCTTGCCCCCACCCACCTACCCCCCACGACCTCAGCCGCAGCCCCATTCTCCCACCGTAGTTCTTCTACTTTTAGCCCTGGCTCCAGTGTGGTGTTGGGACAGAGGGAGGGGGGGTCTTCCAGCAGGCCTTGTGGGTAGGTGCTACCCCCCACCACCCCCCCTCCACCCTCCACTGCCGCCCGCCTGTCCCTAAACGAACGCTTCTGCTTCACTTTGCCATTCAAGTCAGCAGCCATTCGTCCATTACTTAACTGTTGTCAGACAGACTGTGCCGTACTGTGGGTACAGATATTAATAAAAACCTTTCTAGAAGAAGAGACAGTCATTTAGCTTTAGGTATAGGTTGCTGGATTCCCACCACGCTATACCGCCGCCGCCAAGATGACTCGTGACTCGTAAGTTTCTGGGTCGTAAAGCCGTTTGGTGATTTGGGGTGTTTCGCCGCCGAACGCCGGGTTCTGTGGGACCTGCTGTACAATACAAGGATCAGTGAGGAAACCAGCATGGGACCAAGGGTTGTAGAGTATGTTTTTGACTCCTGTCCATCTGTCTGAAATGCCTGAATATCTGTCTACGTTTGTGTGACTGTTGGTTCATCTGCCTTTTTCTGGTTTGTCCTCTCAGAAAGGAAAATCAGCTTTAGCTTTTAATCCCCCCCATTCAGTCAGTTCATTATTAGAAGCCCTTGTGTAAAAAGTGGCTCTCACTGTGGTGATTTTTTTTCTTTCTGTATTCATAGAGCTGTGATGGCCATTAAGCTCTTCAGAGTCCAGTCATGAGGGAGTTATTTTATTTAGTTCAGTTGGGGGATAGGATTTCTCCTGCCCGCAAAGTGACACTGCACTTTTCTCCCCCATTGCCTCCAGATCCGGGGCTTCTAGCCTGTAGTTATTGATGGCTTTACTGCACACAGTTACAGTAGACACATAAAAAAAGCTGACTCATTCCCATGGGTTATGGCAAAGGTTTGCATTGTTTGTGTGGAGGGAGGGTTTGTGTGTGAAGAGTTAGCAGTTTTATCAGCATTGTCCTTGTCAAGTCGTGTAGGGTAGGGTAATTTTGATAAATTTTATGCTGGATGTTTTCTTATTGAATTAATATGAGTGTATGTAAAATGACTGTTTCATGCCATGTCTGTGTACATTTGTTATTGATACTGCATGTATAATGTACATGCGATGATATTTCAATTTATTTTGTTATAATTACATGTTAACTTGTTTTAGATAAGTTAAAGAGTGTCCAAGTTAAAAGTCGCCTTGTCTTGTGTGCTAGTTAGTTGTGCTTCCTATCAACACATCTGTTTATAGCAACATGTGTTGAGTAAACCTGTCTCAACTGTTCCAACTGAATGATGTATTGTTACCAAAACAGAGACACTGGTGTTGTATTGGAAGTGACTCATCGTTTTTAATAATGCATTCAGTCAAATGGAATCATTCATATTGGGTTGGAGTCGTGGCTTGTGGGATCAAAATCAGTGGAGCGGCAGGCAGGGGGATTCCACGATTTGTCTAATTCTCGTGTTGGAACATTTTCAAATTAATTGAACCTTTGTGTGTGTGTGTGTGTGTGTGTGTGTGTGTGTGTGTGTGTGTGTGTGTGTGTGTGTGTGTGTGTGTGTGTGTGTGTGTGTGTGTGTGTGTGTGTGTGTGTGTGTGTGTGTGTGTGTGTGTGTGTGTGTGTGTGTGTGTGTAGGCCTTTGGTTCTGTTTGATGTCTCCTACCATTGTCTGTTTCAGTGAAGACCTTGCGTCCGTCCGTCCGTCCGTCCGTCCGTCCGTCCGTCCGTCCGTCTGTCTGTCTGTCTGTCTGTCATTCTGCACACTGGAGTTTGCCCAGCAACAATGACATCATTGTCCATAGTGGAAGTGTTGAGGGACCAGTGACAACACCACAAAGATATTCTCTTGTCCCAGAGAGAGAGAGAGAGATTCTAGCACTGTGTCGTCATGTTGTCTGTGTGATAAATGTCCTTGAATGGAGAGGCGACTCCGTTAAGCAGACTGTGGTTGAGATGTTAGACAATGTGATTATGTGGACTCGAAGTGACAATTGATCAACTTGAATCGTACACTTCCTTTTTAATACACAATACTGTTTTTTATTGGTTTGGTAAGAACACAGTGTTTATTCTTATTATGGATGTGGAATTATACAGCAGCTGAAGTAGGGTAGGGACTGTCTTTGTAGAAATCTGTCTTCATTTCTGTAACAGTATAACCAGTAGCTATAACACGTCACTTGTCAGAACTACTTCCTTTTCTTTTGCTCATACGGTTGACTTTCACACTTCTGTGCTCTCCCATGTGTCATCTCATCCAGAGGTGAAAAAAGTACTCACATTTTGTACTTAAGTAAAAGTATCAATACTGCACTATAGATGTACTCCATTACAAGTAAAAGTCCAGAATTCAAAATGTACTTGAGTAAAAGTACGAAAGTATTGGCATCAAAAATGTACTTAAAGTACCAAAATAGCAGATCTAAGGCTCACAACACGTCGCGATGCGACGCGTTGTGAGCTTGTAGATCGGCTATTTTCAAATAGCCAAGGTATAAAATAGGGCTAAAGTTTATGTATGTTTTATAATATTATAATTTACATCAGCAAAGTAACTAGTAACTTATTATAATTGTAGTGGAGTAAAAGTACAATATTTGGATCCGAGATGTAGTGGAGTAGAAGTGAAAGTATTGTAAATACTCAAGTAAAGTACAAATACCTCAAAATACCTAAGTACAGTACTTAAGTAAATGTACTTGGTTACTTTACACCACTGGTGACTTCATATCAGTCAGTGACAGTGATGCATTACGGTGGCATTTATTTTAAAGGCCGAGGCTTTGCGGCTTAAAACATTATTGTGTACTAGTTTGTTTCCATGCATCAATAAATGCATTGTGTTTACAAAGTAAGACATGAACACTGAACTTCACTTGAACATTTTAAGCGTTCCCTGGCACAGTCTGTAGTTTATTTTCCTTGATTCGCCTGTATAATCTAAGACTTAACAAAACTGTGTTGCATGTAGACAGTACAGTCTGTAATTCCTCTTATTTTATTCCATTTGATCAAAGGAGCATTTCCCTATTTATTCAATGGAATAGAGAAGAGAGATCATCAGAGATTTGGGAAGATAATATGCCAATGTGATTGTGAACCCAGTGTGATGCAATCAGTGGTGTAAATTAACTAAGTACATTTACTTAAGTAATGTAGTTAAGTACAATTTTGAGGTGTTTATACTTTACTGAGTATTTCCAATTTCCAATACTTTTATTTCTACTCTCCACTACATCTCGGATCCAAATATTGTACTTTTACTCCACTGCAATTATTTGAAAACTTCTAGTACTATGGTAGTTACTTTGCAGGTCTAAATTATTATATTATAAAAAATACATTAACCCTTTAAGCCCGATTTTATACCTAGGCTGTTTGAAAATAGCCGATCTACAAGCTCTGCGACGCGTTGTGAGCTTTTAGATCGGCTATTTGCAAACACTTTGTACTTTAGGTACATTTTGATGCCATCACTTTCATACTTTTGGATCCCAGACTTAAGTAAATTGTGTGTGTACTTTTTCCACCACTGAAACCCAAAGTGATTTGATAAAGTTTACATGTCTAGCCTACAGTACACGGTTGGAGTGCTGTCTGCTTGAGCCAGCAGGGGGCTCCCTGATCGATCGTATTAATAATGATTAATGAGTCGCAGGACGTGGCGTCCCATAGCGCGGTCGGTCGGTGCACTGAATTGAGTTTTATTTATTTATTGATTTGTACCTTCTCTGCCTCTACCCTATATGGCTCCACGGGGAGAAAAGCCACATCTATTCTTTCATTAGTTTTGAAACAAACAAGATATGACAAATGTCCTGGTAAAACCCACCCTAGCCGACATCAGCCCAGGTTCAGAGTAGGGATGGGACGATATGAACATTTCATATTATGATTATTGTGACAAAAGAAATCACGATTTACGACATTATCGCGATAATAAAAAATCATTATCCTTGGGCGGAACATGATTTGCCAAAAAATAGCCGATCTACAAGCTCGCAACGCATTGTGAGCTTGTAGATCGGCTATTTTTTGGCTAAGACATTTGATAGAGTGAGAAAAAGACTGTATCAAGTAGGTATATTATAAGTACCTTTTACCAATAGAGATTTTAAATGGTACCGGATATGCAGCTCGGCAAATAAAAGGTGAACTGATTCCAGTGCATGACGGAGGACAATAACACGATAAATTAAATCTCCACGATACGATTGTCGTGTTTTTTATCACGATAAGCGATAATATCGCTTATCGTCCCATCCCTAGTTCAGAGAACATCCGACATGGCCTTCTTCAGGTCTGACACGCGCTCTTGTGTAAGAATACCTGCAATGCATACATCTGAGTCTGCCCTCAGACAGTCCTGTGGGAAATATGAAAGGACAATCAGGTTGTTGTTTTTCACTCTGCATTCAGACGTGTGTTGCTGCCAACGAGGCAGCAATGAGACACAGGAGTAGGTCAGTTCCATTTATTACATTTCACACACACTCTCTCTCTCTCTCTCTTTTTCTCTCTCTCTCTCTCTCTTTCTCTCATGACGTCCTGCTGTTAATGACTCCATACTTCAGTCACTGTCGTTCATCTTGGAAAACGGCCTGACAGCGTAGAGTGGCAATATTAACTGCTCCGTCTCTGTGAAAACAAGTCACCATCTCTCTCTCTCTCTCTCTCTCTCTCTCTCTCTCTCTCTCTCTCTCTCTCTCTCTCTCAATTCAATTCAGTTGAATTCAAAGGAGCTTTTATTGGCATGCGAAAACATACATTTACATCTCTCAGTTGAATTCAAAGGAGCTTCATCGGCATGCGGAAATATACGTTTACATTGCCAAAGCAAGTAAAAACTAAGAAATGTATGTACAATTACAGGGAATAAAGAAATGTGTTAAAAGAGCTATGTCACATTGCAACTTGTCTGTGACATTCTTTGACACATTCCCGCTTGCCCATCCCCTCTCTTCCTCTTTGTATCCTTTTCTCCTTCCTTCCATCTGGCTCTCTCTCTTACTACCTTCACCCCCCCACCCCCATCTGTCTTCCATCTCTTATTGCTTCTCTTGTTCTTCCTGTCTGTATAGTCTATCTGTGCTCAGCTGTGACCCTTTTGCCCGCTGCAGGGGAAAAGGACTGCTGAGTGCGGCCGATTATGTCATCACACGCACGCACACTCACACGCACAAACAAACAAATGTGTGAGTACAGGCTGGGTCTGTACTCAGCGCGGTTTATGGTTTTTGTGATATACGTTTTTTCATACTGTCATACAGTTCCCAAAGATTCATGGGGTGCACAGTATTAGCAGGTAATAGAAGAAAGAAAGGGAAGATTCGAGGGGTCTGGAGGCAGTAAACTACGCTAAATATCATACAGATCTTATATCTCCTGCTGACTGTGTCATGGAAATTATGAAGTATGTTGTAAAACATTATGAAATGAACAAAAATGTTGCTGCTATATGACTGTCTTGTCATACAGCCATGTGAATATCAGACTTCAGGCTTCCCGAGGATCCATTGATTTGATCAGCTGTGTCCTGACAGCTGCTTTGAGTTCAAACTTCCTGAAGTGTCTATTCTTATCGAGCTGTTAATATACAGTCCCTAACCTGTGCCTTGTTTAGTTATGCTGTTAGGACTAGCAGCTGCAACAGGCTGGCCTGGCCTATCCATCTATACTATAATTTTGCGAATGTCTGACTGAGTGAGTGAGTGAGTGAGTGTCTGTCTGTCCCAGCGTTTCTCCTCGGTGGCTGGAGCAATTGATCTGAAATCGCATCACTATCAGCATATGAACACACCTGACATAACTGTGAAGCCCGTTTGTCACTTTCACAAATCGTATGCTGTATAATAGCATTTTTATGGTGTATCTATATCTATTTAGCCTACAGTACCTTTTGTGACCACACATGTTAAGGGAGGGGCGCTGTTGTTCAGGCCATGCACAATCACACACAAACCCACACACACACGGGGGGGGGGGGGGGGGGGAGTGTGGTGTGTGCAGGCGGGCAGGCGGGCGGGCGGGCGGGGGGGGGGGGGGGGGCTTCTGGCCCTGTTACAGATGTTGTCCAAAATCATGCAGATCGGTACACAGTATCTCTGTAGCCGTTAAATGGAACAGGTATTTCTTACATTGATGCTCCTACATATTAGCATGCAAGCACCAGTTAAAGTTACTTTCCATCCCTCATATACTGTGTGCACAGTGCACATCCCATAATCCACACACTGCACATCATTTCGGAGCTCATATCTTTGAACGGGTAAGGGCTAGTCTATATAGCTGACCGTATGACTTGAAAAGAGACAGTAAGATACCCAGGCCGGGGCTGGGGAGAAGGAGCTCTGTACCGAAGCACAAGGCTGAGGGCAGAGAAGGTTTTATACTTGAGTTGCTTTATGCTGTTTTAAATGGACTTGTTGCTATTGTCTCTGAATAAACCGAACATCTACTCGTCACCTTGGATTGGACTCATATTTCTCCTTGACAACTGACATCCAGTTCCATTCGGTGGTTATACTATGATGATCCACCTTAATGCTTTCTGCTTATTGTCTATCACCGTCATCTATGATGGCAGACATCTATGACATACTGTATCTATAATGTATGTCCAAATTTGGGCAAAGTTTCAGCCCGATGGCTTGCTTTATTAAAAAGAAATCGCACCTGTATGGGCCTTTCTGTCCGTGATGTTAGTTATCTCCATACATGTGTGTGTGTGTTCCGTGCTCATACGGACACTCATACATAGGGACTACACACAAAGTCAGATGTAGGCGCGATTAGCGCCGCTCAAATATAAATAGTTAAATATTTCAAAAAGGAAATGAGTGGAGGTGCTTCTGTAGCCCTACGGGCAACATGCACAGAAATCTGGTGCTCATTAGTCCCGTAGTTTTTGAGATTAGCTCCTGAAATACAGACAGACCCTCCACAGTAAATGGCTGGTATTTTAATGGATACCATGCTGTCATTTTAAAATACTGTACTATCATAGAGCTCACTCAGCTCAGCCCTTGTGCAATTTGATTAAAGCATAAATAAGGGTGACAGTGAATTAGTGTCTCCTCCATGGACAGCAGGTTAAAGGGACACTGAGGGCGGATTCACACTGCGGTCTTGGGACAGGTCTCGAGGCTACTTGGCAGATGTTTAGACCGGTTTTGACAGTGTGAAGCTTGCGGTTTTCCTTAGAAACGGATAGCCTCGAAACCACCTCAAGAGGTAGTCTCGAGACTGCATTGTGCGACCTCGAGACCGGTGAGCAGCAGTGTGAAGCAACCGTCCTCAAAACCGGTATTGATGTTGAACGTGACCTCATATAATGTCGACGAGTCAGGCGTCGGCACAAATAAACACTGGGTAACAGTTGTCGACATGGCCATGGGATCAGCGACTTCGTCTCACAGAGAGATTGCTTGCTTGTAGGGCTGTCTTCTAAAATTATTTTTTTATATCACCAGTTAGCCTACTACTGCGGTGCGCTGGACTGGTGTCATGTACTTCCAATTGAGAGAAGTAACAATTGGCGAACAGTTATTTATTGTCTCGCACCAGCGCACTGAGCGCAGGGCAGGGTGAAAGTGAGACGGAACGGCCAGAACCACCGCTCCGTTAAAACATTCGGAACACGGGTCTGTAATCATCATGTGTTTAACCCGAGAGGACCCGTACTGTGTGTGTGAGACGTGTGTGTACTTTTTGCTTTTTATGCAAACCGTAAAGCAAGCAATCAATCAATCAATGCGTGTAGTTGTGTGCTGTCACTGCTGTGCTGTTTAGGCTGACCTAGGATCAGATTCAGGTCCGTTATTAGCCGCGAGGCAGCGACATGAAGTATGGCTGTAACTGTGAGATGATAATGCTGCTCTAGGATCAGATTTACAGCGGGGGGGAAAGAGATTGGTGCGTGCGTGCATGCATGCGTGTGCATGATGCGTAGCAGCTATACTCCTGCTGTCGCCCGTCTGGAAAGAAAAGCAGAAAGAGAAAGCACTAGCCTACAAGTTAAACCATGAAAACAAACCGAAAATAACCTATATCCCTGACTTTTGTTTCGATGTTATAGATTCCTTGGCACTGCTATGCCTGCTTGACGTGCCATTAATGTGAATATTAAGCCACACTGTGGCTTATGAAAGCGTTTCAATTGTAGGCTACGTTGATTATATATATTAAATAATAAAAATAATAACGTGTGCTACGCTGGACGTCTGAGGTCTGACACAGATACTCGCTCATCATTCTGCACGTTTATTACTGGCTCATCATTCTGCACGTTTCTGCCCCTGGAAAATAGCAGATCTACAAGCTCACAAAGCGTCGCGGATGCGAGGCATTGTGAGCTTGTAGATCAGGGAACGTCGCTCGACCCAAGACCGCAACACTGGTAACCACACTGCGCTGTCGCGCGTCATTGAATTGTTACACCAGCTTTCGTGCCTGAATTTATTGGCGACCACCATCAGCAATGTCGCATAGTTGATGACACTATGTGCATACCGCCACCTATAGGACCGGGCTGTATAGTGCTAGTGATCTCCAGGGAGGCCAGAAGGTCTGCCAATGTGAATGCTGGCCAGCGTGAACCAGCAACCGTTTTCAGAATCAGTTCTAATCAAACGGATTGCAGTGTGAATCCGCCCTTAAAGGCAGTAGACTATTAATCACAGAACACTGGTGTCACGATTAAAGCTTTGGAGGATGGGCACCTGAAAAGTGATGACTCAACCAAAAAAAGGTGATGACTCATCACTTTTCACACTTTTGTAGGGCCGTTTTTAGCCCAAGGAATGTTTTTCATGCAAAACAAATGCATGCAATGGATTCAGAATCATGAAGAACCCCTAGTTTGACCCCTCACATGCTACTTAAAGCAGATATTTTCTTTTTTTAAATATTTTTCTTTTCCTGTAGAGTGAAGCCGATGGGACAGTAAATATACAAATGGCCATAACCTTTTCTCGCAATGTTTCCGGCAGAGCAGGCCTCTCATTCTGTGTACCCTAATGACCAAATGAATATAAAAAACAAAAATAAAAAGTATGTCATGACGTCACAGGTTCAACCATTTTCTTTGAGCTTTTGGGCCTGTGGCTCCCCGACTATTAGGGAAGGGTGAGGAGAGGGGTAATGATCTAGTTATTTTTATATTAATTATAATTTAAATGAGCTGGCTGCCTTCAGTCAGTTTTATAGTTTCACCTGATGCAGACAGAGATGTCAAGTGCCCTCCCACCTCGTTAAAGGACCTACACCATGAATTTTCACTTTTTCTATTTTAAAACCTTTTTTTGGGGTCCCACTGGCACCTTCTATCCTCACAAAGTCCTATTTCTGTACATTGTGTCTTTCTCTGGTTTTGGGAAGACAGAGATGAAAAGCTTTCCACAGGTTCTCAGAACAGTGCTGTTCTGAGAGTTGACGCATGTGACGTCACACGCGTTTCCCGTTTTTTTTTTTTTCAGTCAAAAAAAAATTGACTGTTTTGACTGTTTTTTTCAAAACTTTTTTTTTTTCAAAAAAAAACTTTTTTTTTCAAAAAACTTTTTTTTTTCTAATTTTTTTTTTTTCAAAACACTTTTTCAAAACACTTTTTTTTTCAAAAACTATTTTTTTTTCAAAAAACTTCTTTTTTTTCAAAAAAACTTTTTTCTGGAAAAACCCCACTAGATGCGCCCCTGAGCAAACAGAGGCCGTTTTGGTATTGCAGCTGGAGAGCCTCATTATAGTAGAGCTAGAACAAACAAAAAGAATGGTCAGAGTGTTTGTTGAGGGTTAAAACCTGTCTAAGACTCAATTTTGAGCATATATTTATACACAAAATATAGTTTTAAAAGCATGGTGTAGGCCCTTTAACCTTGTTTGCAGCAACAAAAAACAACTTTATTTGAGACAGCCAGCAAGCATGCTAAGTTCAGTGTACAAAAATCTGAAGTGCCCTTTTGTGAGGTTTGAGCACCTGCCCCCTCAGTGCTGTCTGCACGGCCCTGACGCCAGCAGTCGACACATCAGCAGTCTGCCCAATGGGTATACTTATTGTCTTATTATCAGCCTGTCTCACTATCAGGGCATGAAAACACTGAGGATTTCCGTGGCCTTTGAACGTTGGCTATTGGATTCCGTATTTCACAGGGCAATCTAATTTCTTAGCAGTCGAAGTGGCTTTTAGAATGGACCGTTTGAACGGCAGCTGGCGACCTGCCAAATCTAACCAGTAGATTTATAGTTCCGGTTGTAGTTTAAATTTACCAGCGTTTGTCTGATTGTCAAGGTAGTAGCCTATACAGTAGGCAGTGCTCATGAACAATTATGTTGGTTTTGGACCATATATCGGACATTGTTAAACTTTTTTTTTACATCATTATCAGCAAATATGCACCCAATATGTATTTTAACTTTAACGTTAAAACTAATCAGTATGAGTCTTATTTTGAAATCCCGCTTTAGGAAGTATGATTTACTAGCTGCGCCTACCTCCGAGGTAGAAATTCTGGTGATGCTAGGTTAGCTGTGCTAGCAGCCATGAGCATGACACGTTTTTCAGAAGATGTTTGACAAATGAATGGATATAGGTTTGTGGCTCGCTAAACGTTTTAACAACGTGAAAACCATGTCTGCGCAGATGTCTTGCAATACGAGATTCGGCCAGCAGGACTCGGCAGCTTCAATAATCCTCCGGTCCTGGGGGCTTGGGTCAAAGTCAGTGGTGGTGTGACTCATACCTGTTTAGAGGACTGAGACCCCAGCTTACATCTGTGGCTTTTGAAAACGGTCAGGAATGAGACGTTGTTCTTATTTTGCCTCGTAAACAAAGTGGTTTGATTGACGTTGTTTGACAGATTTCTCAAGTGTTTGTAAGGTGACTGAAAAATGATGTCCTGAAACTAGCAACTGACTCTACTCTGTAGCATATTTCATTGATTTGCCAGTCGATTTGGGAAGCATTAATATTATGCCCTCACATTTAGCTGAAAACGGATGTGTTGTGAATGTTTGAAATTGTGCTTTACGTTTTCTGCTCTGTGTGTGTGTGTGTGTGTGTGTGTGTGCGTGCGTGTGTGTGTGTGTGCGTGTGTGTGCGCGTGTGTGTGTGTGTGTGTGTTCATGCATGCACAATGGCCTACCTGCAGCCAGTAGCGGTTGATACCTGAATCAGTCAAGCATACTGATGGTGGGCTTATCACCCCCATCCATTCTCCCTGCTTTACTGTGTGTGGGAGGGAGGGAGGGAGAGAGATGCTATTCATGTGTTCCATTACAAGGCTCTTCTATTCTACAGTAGGTGAATTTGTTAGCCCATGATTTGCAGTGTCATATCTTTTATTAAATATGTGCTGTGTGTGTGTGTGTGTGTGTGTGTGTGTGTGTGTGTGTGTGTGTGTGTGTGTGTGTGTGTGTGTGTGTGTGTGTGTGTGTGTGTGTGTGTGTGTGTGTGTGTGTGTGTGTGTGTGTGTGTGTGTGTGTGTGTGTGTGTGTGTGCAGTGCACGAGCGAGTGTGCATGGCATTTGAGCCACCTGTGCCTCACAGCCTCCTGTGGCGACCTCAAACAGAAATGGCATCAAACTCCTGGGGAGGAGTCTCTCTCTCTCTCTCTCTCTCTCTCTCTCTCTCTCTCTCTCTCTGTGTTCACCTTTCGAACTACCTTCCTTTCACCTTTTCTCGGCATACAAAATACATCCAATACTTTATTGGATGATGTGGTAAAATAGCCAATCGTGGAGTTTTGCATGCGTTATAGCGCATCTGAACAGTATCCAAATTACCCACAAGCCACCACCAGATGGTCTCTGTGACTATGTTAAACAGAGTGTATTTATAAAAGAGAACTTATACACTAGGCCTGCCTCTTGTTCAAATCAAGATTTTGACTTTAAACAGGGCTTGATTTTTTCCATTCGACCATTCCTCATAAATACACACAGTAGTTTGATGTCCCATTCCATCTACAGTACATCAACAATAAAATTGATTAACACATGTATCTGTTTTCACTAATACACTAAGAAGTCAAAATCTGTCTGTCTGTCTGTCTGTCTGTCTGTCTGTCTGTCTGTCTGTCTGTCTGTCTGTCTGTCTGTCTGTCTGTCTGTCTGTCTGTGTGTGTGTCTCTCTCTCTCTCTCTCTCTCTCTCTGTCTCTCACACTCTCTCTCTCTCTCCTTTGCACCACCCCTCCTTCGCACCATATGTGCCGTTGAGAGACAGAAGCCTGTTGCAGGTGTTTCATCTGCTATACCTCTCTTGCTCTTCTGTCTGTGTGTCTGTGTGTGCTTCTCTCTCTCTCTCTAATTGATTCTAACAGCTTGATGAGTGTGCAGAGTGTTCAGACTGAGTGTTCTGCCACAGTGTGACAAACGGCTCTCATTGCAGGCCTTTCTCCCATCCCAACCTCTTATCTGGGCCACACATTAATGGCCCGTCCCAGGCTTTTTCAAATGTCATCTTTGGCTTTGGTTCATAATTACTGTTGCCGCCCCAAGGGACCAATCGGCACTTCCCCCTGCGTTCATTCAGCAGCATTCATGAAAATGGATATGAATGAATGTGCGATAATGCAAGACAATTCTGAAGGACAATGAAAGTCCATTTAGCTGGGATCATTTAACCCAAATAAACAAATATTTGGGCACTTGCATTAATGAATGCATATTTTATTTTGTGGTTCTCTGTAAGTAGACTACTTTTTCCTCATAGATTTAGAGTGGCCAATTATTTCTTTACCCGCTTTTCTCCCCAAATTAGTTATGCAAATTACTGATCCCTTCCCACACGCATTTTTGTGTTGTCATTGCTGTCGTATCCTACCGACTCACCTGCCAGTGAGGAGCCCCCACCGGGAAGACGTAGAGCCTCTGTCCTACTCCTCCCGCCCAACACTCCCTGCTGACATGTGCTGCCCCAGGCTCCCAGCCTAGTAGGAGTACGTGCAGTGACGAATATCACCCTCCCCGCAGCGCTTCCCACCCCCGAAACACGGGCCAGTTGTGTTCGTATTGACGCCCGACCAAGCCGGATGCACCGCTGTGGATTAGCACCCACAACCTCTGTAGTGGTGGGCAGGAACTTTACATCTACGCCACCCGTTCGGCCGTTCCACACAAAAGGTAGTGCAGGGGTCTTCAATGTTTTCAGACCAAGGACCCCTTAGCTGAGAGAGAGATGAAGCAGGGACCCCCACAACCTTTTCGTAGATTCCATATAGTTTCATCGTTTGACAGCACAATCATCAGTGTATTTTGGATTCATGTCAATTTGTGTTTTAACCACTTGAACCGTCAACACTTAATAAACTTGACCTTTCACTCCGTACTTAGTCTGTTCTTTTTCCCCTCTACACCAAACCTCTTTGCCGAAAATAGCCGATCTACAAGCTCATAGATTGTCTATTTTTGGCTAAAGTTCCCAGAATATGGACGTTGGGGTTCAAGTGGTTAATATAAAAAAGGAGAAAAAAAGGTTTCTATCAAACAAAGATTTGGTGGACCCCCTGTAGTAACTCTGAGGACCCCCTGTTGAAGACCCCTGAGGAGGTGGAACATTGAAATGAAATGACCCGCCCCATGTATCACTGCAAGAACACACTGCAGAGGAAATGCTGGGCTTGTTGAAATATGAAATCAATTCATCCTTGATATAATAGATGGATTACATTTATCTTTTTAGTCAAACTGGTATCAGCTGGTACCATGTGGGTACATTTTGTGCAAATGTCAGTGGATGTGTTGTGTTAGAGGGGTTTATCCGTCACATCTCTCCTCTCCCTCAAGCCCTGCTCGTACTGACCTCTTGTTCTGGTACAGCCTTCCCTCGCAGCCCTGTATTTTGTCTTTGTGTGTGTGACTGTGTGTGCACATTTGTCATAGTAGATTTACTTAAGTACTGTACAGTTTTGAGGTATCTGTACTTTACTTGAGTATATCCAATTTCCTTTTCCTTTACTTTTACTTCTACTGATCCACTACGTCTCGGGTCCAAATATTGTACTTTTACTCCACTACAATTATTTGAAACCTTTAGTTACTAGTTACTCTGCAGATATAAATTATAATATTAAAAAACATACATAAACCACTTTAGCCCTATTCCTTGGCTGTTTGAACATAGCGGATTTGTGAGATTGTAGATCTCATACTTTTACTCAAGTACATTTTGAATTCTGGACTTTAACTTGTAACAGAGTATTTCTATATTGCAGTATTGATACTTTTACTTTTTAAAAATGTGAGTACTTTTTACACCACAATTGCAAACAAGTGCACGTGAAGCCCAAACCCAGTCAGTGTGCAGATCTCCAGTTTGTACTGTATGTGCATGCACACTTGAATCTCCCAGAATTGAAACAAGCTCAAGTCAGGGGGACTGCCCCATAGGTCGAATTCCTGTTGGTTCGAACACCGTCGGCAGGTTAGCTACTCACCAGGGTCGGCACGTTAGCTAATCACCCGCGTCACGTTTACTGAGGTTAGGGTTAGGTTTAGGCATAGTTTTACTGAGGTCAAGGTTAGGTTTTGGTGGTCGGACAAAAGGGTGTTTGACCTAAGGACATGTTACCCAAGTTAGTACTTGAGGTTTTCTCAGAATGCCTGGCTTAGCTAGTGAGCGCAACACCTCGGAGAAGCAATATACACAATACATACAACAAAAAAGTGATTACTTTTGACGTGATGATAATAATGACTCAGTGATGTGGATGTCTGTTACAAACATCTACTGCAATGTATTAGTCTTTATTACGTGCACTGCATGTTTTTGACTGGCATTTTCACACAGCGGTGCAGTTCCAGTGAAATGCAGTAAATGCTGCCGTTGCAGTGACAAGACTTGGAGCCAGAAAGGGGGATTCAGTTCTGCTGCATGTGATGCATGCACACACACAGAAAGAGCTCCTGATGCAATGCTGGTAAATGGGCTACACTCAGTGACTGCAAATCTGTGTTGTTATTCCTGTAAACAATCGGAAACCCTCCATACGGAACTCGGGAGAATCCCCACTGTCAAATCGGTGTGTGTACATGCACGCGCCGGAGGGTGCCTGTGCGTGTCAAGAGATGCGGGGAGATTCTAGACTAATCCTTATTCCATTTCCCCCACCAAACACGGCTAATTCTAATTTGGGCTGTAAATCACCTCCCTAAGAGTTATTAACATCTAATTTTAGAGAACCGGAGAGATGAGTGGGGTGGGTCTGTCTTCTCTTGTCTGTGTAGAGGGGGGGAGGTGTGAAACAGAGAAGATAGTGAGAGGGAGAGAGAGGGAGAGAGCGTGAGGGAATGTCACCCAGATGAAAGGTTGGGGAGGCGTAGCAAGATAGGAGTCATGGGCAGATGAATGCGGGAAAGATCAACAGAGAGACACAAGGTGGGAGAGAGAAACAGCTGAGAGACCTGGGAGAGAGAGAGAGAGAGAAAAGTCACAGGGTGGGCAGATGAGAGTACCCAGGGACGTGCAGAGAATGTTGGAGAGGCAGGGGCTGAAATCTCTAAAAGGGCATTTTGGTGAAAATAGCCGACCTCCAAGCTCACAATGCGTCGTAGTCGATGGTTGATTTCTACACAGAGAGGGCAATTCTTTCAACATATGATGCTGCGTTCAAGTTCGGGTATGGCATGGAAAGAGGGGCGTTTGCATTTCTTTCACCATAGTAAAAATCGAACCTCTGTTCGAAGTGGAGCTGTGTGTGTGTGTGTGTGTGTGTGTGTGTGTGTGTGTGTGTGTGTGTGTGTGTGTGTGTGTGTGTGTGTGTGTGTGTGTGTGTGTGTGTGTGTGTGTGTGTGTGTGTGTGTGTGTGTGTGTGTGTGTGTGTTGCAGTTGATGCTCAGGGCAGGCTAGACTCAACAGCACCTCTCTGGTCACCCAGGATCATGTGTACCGATTTTTGTGACATTTGAAGAAAATATGTAGGAAAAGGAGCAAAAAGTGTGTTTTGGAGAAAATTCAAGATGGCGGAAAATCTATCATGGCGCAAATGGGCGTGGTCTATGTGGGGAGATGCGTCTTGACCCAAGGAATCCAGGGAAAAAAGAATTTTAATTTTCCGATCTACGGTTCAAGAGTTACGGGGCAAAACGCAAAGTGGGCCGTTATAGCGCCACCATGAGGCCGAGTGATGTAATTATTTTTGGATTCATTCTTAAAATCATTATGAATCTCCTCTCCGAGGTTTGAAACTGTAGCTCCTATGCTTTGCGAGAGAAAAATACTTGAATGTGATGTCTTGCATTGTCCCATTATAAGTCAATGGGGACAATTCAGCGTCGTTTTTTGCCGATTATGTCGCCATTGTAAGGCGGATCGGAACGAAAGTTACTAGCACACCATTCCCGGCCGAGCCGCACGTTTTGATGTATATATTGCGGGGGTGGCGTAAATGGTGCGGACTAGTAGCGTGCCGAAGTTTAGGCTACATAGGCTACAGACACGGACGGACGGAGACCCACACACACGGCCACGTATAGGGAGCTTGTGTTCCACACAGCTCCAAAAACTGCATTCATGGTCTGGAGAGGGCGCTTTTTACAGGCAGATAAAAGGGCAGGGGCTCACGCCCCCCTCTGATGTCTCTGTGTGCACGTGCCTGCACGCACCTCTTCTGTGCTGAGCTGCATCGAAGCTGTAGGCGATACTACCCCCCCCCCCCCCCCCCCTCTCCCTGACAAACCCCTTCTCACCACGGAGAGTGTGGAGCTGGCGAAGCCGCACTGGAGTATAAGAGAGGAGAGAGGGAGAGAGAGAGAGAGAGTGAGGAGGAAAGCCTGTTGCCAGGATACCCTTGCCATTTTTTTTTCTTTTTCGGAGCCGTGGGTTTGGATGGCTGATGCCGTTGCCATGGAAAACCTCCGCTGACTGACTTATCGCTGAACGGCTCACTCGCGCCTCGGCCAACTTGCTGAGTCTGCATGTGTGGATAAGGAAGGAATCGCCCTGTTTTTTTTTTGTTTTCTTTTTGTGTTCTCCTTTTTTTTTTGGCAGGCCGGGTTTGTGTGTGTGTGTGTGGAGGGTGGGTGTCGAGGAGAGGAGCGGGGTGGATCATCATCACAAGGCAGGCTGGCTGCTGGAGAGAGCGAGAGAACGGGGGAGGGATCACCGCCGCGGCCGCCGAGCGAACGAGAGGAACCCGAGAGCCGAGAAGGAGGGAAGTCGAGAGGAGAGGAAAAGGACACGCTGGGGAGGTGGCGGCGGTGGTGGTGGGGGGGAGAGAGGTTTAGCAGAGAAGAAGAAGTGGAGAGGTGAGGTTTTGGAGAGGCGACGGGAGTGGGATACAGAGAGAGAGAGATATTGGAACAGTATAGAGGAGGGGAGGGGAGGGGAGGAGGGGGTCCCCGCTGGGAGGCAGCGGCAGGGGGAAGAGGTGGTGGTGGTGTGTAGGAGACCATGCAGATCCAGCCTTCTGCTCCTCAGTCCAAAGCCTCCGCGTTCCTCCTCAGTCAGAGATGTGTGCTGGCCTCCAAGATGGAAGTCCACCGGTACGTACCTGCTGCAGATCTTTAGTCGACGTTCTAGTGAGTTCGACGGCCCGTCTTTCCCATCTGTCTACCCTCTTGTTTGTTAGTTTCTCTCTCACTCACTGTTTCTGTCTCTCTGTCTCTCCTCAATTCAATTAAGATAGGCTGTGTTACTGTGAAATACAGTGCATATTGATCCTAGTCGATGTTCTAGTGCAGTGTTTCTCAAACTGTTACATGTCAAGGTCTTCCCTCAACTCTGACAGTGTACAAATGGAACCATTTGTACATTGTTAGAGTTACAGACTTGTATAGGTCAATTTAAACCTCTATAAAGGAACCCACAAAGTCCCTGGAATCCACTTTTTGAGAACCACTGTTCTAGTGAGTTTGACGGCCCGTCTTTCTATCTATCTACCCTCTTGTTTGTTAATGACTTACTTTCTCTCTCTCGCTCACTATTTATGTCTCTTTCAATTCAATTAAAATAGGCTGTGTTAGCGTGAAATACAGTACATAATATTGGCAGAGTGTGCTGTTCTTGTCCGTCTCCCACTGCTTTTCTGGTTCAGTGGTTATCGAGTAGTAGTGTATAGCTGGCTCCAGAGTCAGGCGTATAATGCACACACTGTAACTGTATCCCCACGGCCATCTATCTTTAAAGGCTTTGAAAATGTGAAAACTCAAAACTCTTAAAACATGTGAGTCTGCAAAGTCAACTTCCACTCAGGTTGTCAGCAGAGCCGATTTGTCTGGCTGGCACCAGAGATTGAAGTCGACAAGTCGTAGTACGCTGGACTGTCACTGAGTTTGTAATGTTTATACGAGAGATGTGCAAGTCAACCAGTCCGTGGGTTGTCTGAACAGTTAGTCAACCAGTCTCAGTGAAGACCTACATATACTGTAAGTAGTCAAGCTGTATTTCATGGCATAGATAGAGCATTGTCTGCTAGATGGTTCTGATCATGTGCAGGTATAAAATGTGGCTTACAGATAACAGTGTTTTCCTCCTGAATTCATAATATGGATTTATTCTTACATGTATTTGGCAATATATCTAAGGGGTTATGAAAAACCCCAAAAAACTTGACTAGTTGACTAGTTGTCAAGTTGACTATTCTGACCACGCCATTGTTTATTTATATTTATATTTAAGAGGTGTGAAGAGGAATGTCACTGTGATCTTATAACAGTGCAATGAGTTTGAGTTGATTTACCCTTTAAAACCTCTTACTTGTTGTACGATGAATCCAAATAGTGAAGGCTATAGCTGATCTGCAAGCTCACAACGTGTCGCATTGAAAATGTAATTGTTTTTTACTCTCTCCCTTTTAGTAGACATTTACATTGCATTAAGCAAAGATAATACACTGCTTTGTTATTGACACTGTTAACATTTCAATAAGATCTGTATGAAGGGCCACAATTCATTTTAATTCTCTTTGGGGGAAGTATAACAGCATTGGTATTTGGTAGCCTCCACGCCAGTAGCAGACAGAGTACAATATGTATGTATCACAACAAGTAAGACGCCTTAGGGGCGAGAAGCGACCGCAGGGCGCTGGGAAACAACAGACAAAAAAAAAATAGTGAGTGTAAATCTGGCAACACACACACACACACACACACAGAGACTAGTTGCAGTGCCCTGTCAATCAGTGAGACAGTGCACGGCTGCAGTGAAACTGAGTGCCGTTACAGGCAAGCATTACAGTGTGACAGGCAAGAGTAACAGTGTAGAGTAATAGCGTGACACAACTGCTGCAAGTTTTCACACTAACTGCTCCCTGCGGTCGCAACTATCATACACTTAATTGACACAAACCAATGTTTAACATAATTTGCCTGTGTCTGTCTCCCAACCATTTTTGCCAAAGACATTTGGTGTAGAGGGGGAAAACAGGAAAGGACCAAGTACAGACCCCTACCTCAGTCGAAGTATATTAGTGCTTAATAATTTTAGGCTATTGTTCTAAACAGTGCATGGAACCTAGTCTGCTTTCTCTGATACACTATAAAATTCTGTCTTAGTTAAATTAAGGCCCAGGACTTAACAGTATGCTGTTCTAATTGCACAAGTTAATTAACTGAGTCCACGTGGTGTCCCCGGACTAAATTAGACCCTGATTAAATGGGTAGAAGAATGAAACCGTTAAGGTACTTTTTAAGACTTGAATTAAACCAGTGGTTCTCAAACTTTATCATGTAAAGGACCCAGAAATGAATATGTAATTTGCTGCGGACCCCCATCAGAAAATATTGTCTGCCCAAAGATTTGTGTCTAAAATATTTCAAAATTATTCAAAACTTTCAAAAGATTTTCAAGATTTCAATTAGCCAAAGTATGGGTTAAAGTTGTTAAGCTGATGTTTGATGCATTGTACAATAATTTTGCTGGGGACCCCCTGGAACCCCTTCATGGACCCCTGGGTCTTTGAGAACTACAACATTAAACAAACGACAAGTCAGACCTAAAGCACAGATTTAGTTGTCCTTGTTTCATTTGATGGATAAGGTGAATTTTCCCATATGGCCGCTCCTGTCATAAAGCGCACAGTCTGTCAAATCACCCATCAGACTAATAAAAAACACCCGTGTGTATAAGTTGCCTTGCCGTAGTGTGTCACTCCCTAGGGTGAGAGGTGATTGATGTTCAGCGATGTTTGTTAGCAATAACAGCAGCAGAGCTGTACGCAAACGCGTGCACACACAGACACACGCACATGCACATGCACACGCACACACACACACACACACACACACACCCTAGCCACTAGCAACAAGTCTATGCCCTACTCTTTGTGAGTGTACTTGTTGGCCTCCAATGCGCACGTGTGTGTGTGTGTATGTGTGTTGGTGGGTTACTTGTGCACATGTACAGTATCTGTTTTCTATTCATGCCTTTGGCTGGCAGCATGTAAACACATGCATGTGTGTGTAACCAAAGCTCATTAGTCTCCACCAGGCGTGCGTGCGTGCGTGCGTGCGTATGTGCGTGCGTGCGTGCGTGCGTGCGTGCGTGTGTGCGTGCGTGCGTGTGTGTGTTTGGGCCAATCAGAATAATATTTTCTTGTAAACACTGCCAGCAGGCCAAGGACCCCAATTCCCCAATATTTTTCACGTTGTCCTGAAACAATTTTCTTTTTGAAAATTAGTATTCCTAGTGCAAACTCCCCTCCAGGCACTCTTAAATATACCTACTGTATTGATGATAAACTTTATTTCAGACACAACGGTCCACTATTGTTGTTCTTGGTGTTGTTGATGGTATTGTATTGTATGAATTGTACTGTACGTATTAATGATGAATTGAGTACCACAGAAATATCACAGAAGAATGGACACGGGTACATACAGTACATACAGTACATACAATGAGTATCACAGAGACGGTCAGAGACGACGTATAACTGGTAATCAGTTGTACATGTGGTCTCTCTCTACGTCTTCCTCAGACGAGAGAGACGTAAAGAGAGATGTTGTACTGTTCCATGGCCCTAGTTTGTAATTACACTGCATACATGTACATCATTCTCTAGTATTATTAATAAGCCTGAGTTAGACACCGGCTTGCAACCGAGTATTATAAACTAGAACTGCACTCTGTCGAGGTGCCAACTTGCAACTTGTGCACAAGTAGGCCTACTTGAAGCTGGGCTGAATGAATGAGAAAACACAACTGAGTTCCGAAATTAGTTCGGGAAGTCACACCATTTCGGCAGCACCGAACAGCCGAACTTAGGAATTTATTTCCATTCGGCTCTAAAAGTGGAGTTTGCATCAGCCCAAAAAATCCAGTCCAAAAACTCCAAAAAGTCCATTCTTTAAGACAGTTAATAGAACACTATCAACTATTAATAAATGTCTTCCATGTTCTTCAATACAGTAAGTATTCAGCTTACAGGCATGCTAAAGATAATGAGACAAGCTACACGTTGGTTAGCCATATGCAAGCCCTGGCTTCAATGTATCACCTGGACTTTCTTTCAGCAAGTCTCTAGCTCCTAAATTGACCTTTAGACTTCAAGAAAATGGTTGGGATTGTAACCATGGATATCAATAGTTCTGTCTTATTTAAAACATGTTACATTGCATTTCCTTCCACTTTTATTAGTGGAAGAGGATAGGTGTCGATGTACTGATGAAAAGTTTACTTTGAAAAACAGGTAGTAAGGTTGCACGTTGTTAGCGGATACAAACCAAAGACTTGCTTAGGCTCTAAAAGTGCCATTCTCTGTAAAACACTTAGCCACTGGGAAGTCCCTGGCACGCAACATCCTTGGAGTGGACAAGTCGTTATTGTCCTCTGTGCGCCCTGTGAATGGGGGACCTACAGTAGCAGAGCTCTTGTTAAAATCTGCCAGGTTCCTGGTTAGCAAAGAACACACACTTTAGCGGCCCCACATCCTGGAAAGACTAGTGTGTGTGTGTGTGTGTGTGTGTGGGGGGGGGGGGGGGGAGACTTAGACTTGCACTCATAG
The DNA here is from genome assembly GCF_963921795.1 of Nannobrachium achirus. NCBI lineage: Eukaryota > Metazoa > Chordata > Actinopteri > Myctophiformes > Myctophidae > Nannobrachium > Nannobrachium achirus. The sequence goes on from NC_137823.1 coordinate 29,849,688, forward strand.
TGACCCGACAGTTAACATGCATGCTTGGACACATGCACACGGACGCGCGCGCACACACACACACACACACGCACTGGCACTATTGAGCACAAGAGGCCTGCATGGTAGCCTCAGGTGTTAGGTGGAAGGAAGGCAGTTAGGTTCACAGCGTTTTACAAGAGTCCTCAGTGAAAGGACGTTTTCAACTGGGTGGGTGGGTGGGTGTGTGTGTGTGTGTGTGTGTGTGTGTGTGTGTGTGTGTGTGTGTGTGTGTGTGTGTGTGTGTGTGTGTGTGTGTGTGTGTGTGTGTGTGTGTGTGTGTGTGTGTGTGTGTGTGTGTGTGTGTGTGTGTGTGTGTGTGTGTGTGTGTGTGTGTGTGTGTGTGTGTGTCACTGAGATTCGCTGATATCTGTTGGAGTGGGACCAGTTTTTCCTGCTCATATTATGATGAAGTCACAGCATAGGATTTGTTGACACCTGTTGTGAAATTATGACTTTACTGGGTACAAAACAGAAGGTGTACGGTATTACTAACCACTTGCTGTAAGCCCTAAGTACGGTACTTTGTTTTACGACTAGTAACTGAAATAGCAGATCTCCTCCAGACTCTTGATTGACTTGATTTGACTTGATTTCCAAATGACATGCAACATATACGGTAAGTTTCATCTGACAAGAGGCAGTCATTTTCCTAACGAATATTTTTCATGTTATGTGTTATGAATCTAGAATATTTGAAAGTCGATTTCCTTCAATACAGTTATATCCTTTAGGAACATGGCACTAAAAATCACCATTGATATGCATCGCACAAGTCCGCCTATTCACATCTCTGCCTGGCTCCATCTCATTTTGGATGGTCTGTGCCATTTGTAAGCAGGTTTTTCATTTATTTATACATCTAGAGTAGACAATTATTATTACCCCCCTTTTCTCCCCAATTTAGTCATTATGCCAATTATGTCCTCTCCACACACATTTCTGTGTTGTCACTGCTGTTGTATCCTACCAGTGGTGTGTTCTAGACGTTTTTGGTGGGCATACTATAATCTATGATCCGCGGCTATTTGTGTGGCCAGGGCATACTCCAGTGCATAATGCCTATCAAATATGCTACTTTGAAAGGTACACAAGTGCAGACGCTATTCATATATATTTTTCCGACAGCAGGCGCCGTATACGTGCTTTACAGGTAGAACACAGCACTGTATCCTACTGACTCACCTGCCAGTGAGGAGCCCCCACCGGGAGGACTACTCCACCCGAGCGCACTACGTCAGCAGGTTTTGACGTCCCTATAGTTGATGCCTCCAGTGTGGCTACAGCCGTCAATGGTTGACGCGAACGTCTGACACGGTCAGTGTGTGTCGGCGGGCCAATTATCATAGAACTGAACTTTAAAACCACTCGAAATGCAGTCATTTTCCTGTATTTTCGCTGAGTGGTTTCCCACTGTGCTCCGCGGGGAGCCAGTCACGATGATGCTTGTTGCCTTGACATTGACAAAGGTCAGAGTTATTAGAGCCAATGAGAGTGAGTGGTAGACACCTGTGGAGACCCCTCTCCAGAGAGCCGCTGCCTCTCCAGTAGACCACTCATGTTACCTGTGAGAGACACTCGTTCAGCGCCTTAATTGAACTCAAGGGGATTCTGTCTACTGCCTCATGCAATGCGTTAAATGAGCCTGTTGTTCGACTAGGCCAATAGAGACTACGCAGGTAATTGCTGGGTTCTAATGATCTGTGCTTTAATGACGTGCATTATAGGTGACTAGCAAACATTAGAGGGAGGCGCTGATGTTAAAGGAACACTTGTTCAACGTTCTCTCTACTGTATCGGTCCGCAGACTCCACACTAATGCTCACGATGGCACGTAGCATTTTTGTCTACTTGCTTTGTGTCTCCAAAGTGGGCTGCTGAGAGCTCGATTCTCCCACCTGTTAGTTACCTCATCAGCAGAGATTTTGAACTGGATTTAAATCTTTCTTTTAATTGATGCAACAACTATGTCTACTATTTATTTAGCGTCAGCCCAGGAAAAAGAAAGGCTGTTGTTTCCATCAGCACCTTGAAATCCCCTCCGATTTGTCATGCAGGTAAATGTCTGAGCTGAACACAGCCCAAGTCTTTATCATCTTATCATCTATTTGGGCCTTTATGCCTTTATTGATAGGACATTAGACAGACAGGAGATGGGGAGTGACATGCAGCAAAGGTCGTCGAGAACGGGATTCGAACCCACGACACGCTGTCAGGCATCAGAGTAATGCGTGGTATGCACCTGGACCGCTAGTCAATAGTCACTTAAGTACAACCCCTATGGACGTAGTAAAAATGTGCTGTGTTCTTTTAATGCGTTCATGGCATTAGGTAGTCCCCCCAGGAATCCGCGATTCCGCGATCGCAGAATTTTTCGCGGAATTCGCGACCACCCGCGGATTTCTCGGCCGTTCGCGGACTTTTCTGACGTCCGCGGAATAGCGGTCGCGAGTGGCAGCAGAGCGGCGGGAGTAGTCATTACTACTATTATAAAACAATGTGTACATGGTCTGGCAAGTGGCCACTTCATACAGAGCCTGGGGAATAGCTTAGCTTCCTCCTGCTAGTTGCACTGACGCTGTATTGGTCCGGTCCCACATTCGTTCCTGACAGAAACTGTGTCCTGATCTATAGTTCCTCTCTGCCTCTATAATGGTCCTGGCAATAACAATGCTAATACAGAAGAGAATAAATAAATATTACACCCATACTAGGTAGTAGGTAGGCTATCCTCTAAAATGTGGTTACTATGGGCATTGGTTAATTTGCATGACAATATAGTCTTTGCAACAGAAAGTAATTATTAAAAACAATAACAATTAAAAAAATAATAGATTTAATATTAGATTTTTATTCTCAAAAATGATTATTTGATTATTCTAACCACTAATTACAATTAATTGTAGCTATTTCATGAAGGGTTTTACTTGATTATTAGAACTATATCATTTTTAGCTTGATAACTGGTCATTTTAGGTTGTTTATTAATGTCCGCGGAATCAAGAATTGTTCACCACAGAATTCCGCAGAATCAGGATTGTTCTCCGCGGAATAAAGCATTTTTCTCCGCGGATTCCTGGGGGGACTAATTAGGGTGGTATAATAGACATTAGATTTATGTACCCAGGGGAACAATGAGGCACTGCCGAACATGGGGAGTTAAGCCAGGCTGCGACTGTAACTAACCCTATAACTACTGTTCTCTGAAACGCCTACTTTCTCTTTCACCAGCATCTCCTCAGTCTAGAAATGGACAAAGAATTGTGGTCTCCTACCCCTAGTTTGATGTACAATACATTAGACCACATGTGGTTATACTTGACCCCAATCTACACTGTAAAAGCCTCACTGTTCATTTAACTTTGCAGAAACCAAATGGATCACTGTTCATTCGGGAAGTTTTTTTTTGCACGCTCTCCAGTCTCCTAGTTACAGACCTATAAGGGTCCAATTAGTTTCTTAACCAACTGTAATTTAGATATGGACCCCTTGGAACCCCCTCAAAGACCATTGGTGGTCCCCAGACCCCATGTTGAGAACCAGTGTTTTGGATCACAGACCTCCATAATCTTCATCTGCCTATGGCAGACATTACCACATTTTCCAGCCATTCAAAAATCGCTGCTATTGGTGATAAACCAAATATATTCATGCTGTTTTCATGCTGTGAGTGAACAACAGACTGTAATTTGAATGCACCTTAACGCTGCTCTGAATATTACGTTCCCATGAATGACCTCTGGTCGCCGTGGGCTCAGATAAACCAGACTACACGCCACACACACAGTATTTTATTTTTGTCTGCGATGACCCTCTCCGCAGAGCTAGTTCTGAAGCCATAGCTCTTTAACTTTGGTGGGAGACGCTAGCGGTACATTTTTCACTCATCAGTTATTCATGAAATAACTCATTTCATGAATCACTCATTTCATGAATGGTCAGCCACAAATATTGACTGCCTTGAGGACTCCGAGCCACCATCAATCAACTAGCTTTGTTTTGAAAGCTTCCATGTGAATTTATCTTTTTAATATAATTTATTTGCCTAGTCTAAAAATGGTCTGTAACACACACACAAGCCACATAAGCTAATAGTAAACTAATAGTTATTCGTAACTTTTTTGGAGCGGTGAAACCGCGCTCCCAATGTTTCGCTTTGTCCGTGGCTGGCTGGCTGGCTTTGTCCGTATCATGAACTGCAATACCGCTGGTGACCAGTGGTAGGCCTGTACACACACACTCACACACACCTGTATAGCTGCTCAAATTCACCGCTCCACTTCGAACCGAGGTTAGATTTTTAACCTTATTTTTAGTATTTGTACATCTCACACCAACATTTCACTAATCTCTCAAGACAGACTCTGATGCTACGCAAGTCAAAGGAAGAGGAACAGACAGAGAGTGCGTTCCCTTTTCTTTGACGACGGTTAGCCAGATTGACATTTCACTGCTTGTACCTGTATGAGTGAGTGTAGTGAGTGACAGATAAACCCTCTTCTCTTGTTCTGCACTTGAGAGAGACTATACGGCCCATTTTATGCCAATTTTGCATCTTGAGTACTGGGAGGAACATCTTGACTGTTAGCAGTGACAGGAGATCCCCAGGCGCAGCTAATATGGTGGCTGGCTGACTGCTCACAGACGCGTGAACACACCGAAAGGGTGAAATGTACCCATTTGTACCCAAGTGAAACATCACTTCACTCTTGCCGAGGTGTGTTTTCTATACATGGTCCCCCATTGGCCTTTTCCTACCGTTCTCTGTTAGTGTGTTTTCATGGAGAGCAGTTGGAAAGCTGTCCTGTCCTGTGCTTGCACTGCAGTACGCCTCATCATGTTGTGTGCTGTGCTTCGCATCATGAAACAGTACAGTATGTGTAGTGTACATGCGCAGAGTTGTCCACGTGCATGTGCTGTATGAGTGTGTTGGTGTAGCAATTGTGTGTGTTTGTGTGTGTGTGTGTGTGGGGGGGGGGGAGTCGACACAACATGCAAATGGTTGGGGACGTCTAGTGCACTGGTTCCTGAAGTGGATTTCGGGGACCCCCAGAGGGTCCTTGAGGTGGTTCCATAGGTCCCTAGTAAAATCATTGAGAGGTAACCAAATGGACCCTTTTTGGATTGTAACTCAAAGAATGTAAATATGGAACAAAATGGACCTGTAAGTTAATGAATTTTACATTGTAGACTGGGTACCAGAGATTCAAATGGTATCAAATCGGGGTCCGGTTTAATGCATATCAAAGTGAGAATTATTCTTATAACCACACCGTAAAAATCTTCTCTCACATGGGGGTCCCTGGCATATGTTTTCAAATGGGTACCCGCAGACTAATATGAATCAATCTGGGGGTCCTTCACTGGAAAAGGGTTTGCCGGCTAACTGATGGTTGCTAGCAGCACTCATACTGACACATGCAGTCCAATACACACAAGCACTGTGATGCATTACAGACATGAACCCTCTTAAATAATACATGGACACGCACGCACGCACACACACACAGAGAGCAACATACCACACACACACACACACACACACACACACACACACACACGCACACAATGGCTGTACACATATCAATGTGAGCAGTGGCAGGCTATATATAGTCCCAACGGTGATGATATCTCAGTCACACTAGTGATATTTTTACTGTTATGCTACACACATGGTCGCTACACCTCTCTCTCTCTCTCTCTCTCTCTCTCTCTCTCTCTCTCCATCGCTCTCAAACACTATATCTGGCATTCAGAATGACTCATACTAGTGAGTGGAGTGTATTTTCATGTGTTCCTCTGTGTCTGTCTGTCTGTTGGCAAGGTGAACTGAAGGCAATCCATGAGAACCCACAACACAGACCAAGCAGGCGCACACGCACGCACATGCATGCTTTGCATTCAGTCTCATGATTCTGTATTGTAGATCACTGGAAATGGACAAACCAAACACAACCACCATCAAAGAAAATAGGTCTATTCCAGGCGTCATAGCTTGTGTGTTTGAATGTGTTCCCATTGGTCCAGTAAAATATAGCATCTAATACATAAGTAAATGATTTAGGAGCTCACTCTCTCTGTTTCTCAACCTCCATCTTTCTGCCCATAAAAGGGCAGCTGGGTGGATTCTGCACTGATTACTAAACTTGTAAATGTTCCCTCTTCCTACAAACCCCCGGCAGGGTAGGCATACTCTAATAATGATACCGGACATCACATTATCTGTTTATAAAGGCAAATGGTCAGCATTTCTACTTTACCTTTATCCAAAGTGCTTTACGATCTACAGTAACTCTCTCTCGCGCTCTCACACACACACACACACACACACATGCGCACGCATGCACGTGCACACACATACACGCGCGCACACACACACACACAGCCACCCCTACCCCTTACACTTCCAGGCTCTGAAACAGCAACTCTTTAAAAATTAAGCTGTTTCCCTTCGTGATGTCTCTCATCTCTGTCCTTTTTTAAAGATTTATTTTGTGGCTTTTTATGCATTTTATTGATAGGACAGTAGACGGACAGGAAATGGGGAGAGAGATGGGGAGTGACAACGAGCAAAGGTCGTCAGGATCAGGATTCATTTCTCTCGCACCCATTTCTCCCCCTCTCTGAGCATAAACACAAGCCTCAAAAGCGACAAGCCTCTGAGGGGTTTGGAGCAACATGGTAAAAATGTTTAGAGACACGTGTGTGTGTGTGTGTGTGTGTGTGTGTGTGTGTGTGTGTGTGTGTGTGTGTGTGTGTGTGTGTGCGTGTGCGTACACGTGCATGTGCACAACCAGCTGCGTGTCTGGGGAGGGGGCTTGCATTTGTGTTAGGTGAAACGTTTGGAAATGTTTACTGTTTTTGTGTGTATCTTTGTGCATGTGTTTGCTGAACAAAAACAAGTATGTCAGGAGACTCGTCATGACATGAGATTGAGTCTCCCACTCTCCCTGGAGGCAAGTGTTACATGTAGCTGCCACGGGCAACTGACAGTTTTCTGGGACTTTGTGGGATTGCATCAAATTGCAATATGTCCAATGTTCTGGTCACACAGAGTCAGGGTGCTGATATTGTTACGTGTTGGCTCACTGGAAACACTGCTACACCAGTGGGTCTCAGGGTGTATTGTTCCTTGAGTGGGTTCCAGATGGCCCCTTACTGGTCCATTTGGATCCATTTGTACACTCTCAGAGTTATAGGGGGCCTTGAAATTAAAATGTTTTGAGAACCACTGTGCTACACTAAATGGAACAGAGCCTTCATTAGGCCTAGTTTAATTGTCGAGACTCGAGACCTGAAGGAATTTCTTTCCAATATGACTACCTTAATATGTTTTTTGTTTGTACGTACAGTTTATGTTGAACAGACTTGTTGGATAGATACTCGTATAGTCATCTATTGGTGGAATATACTAAGCATATCGTCACTGTCGGGCAGAAACCTTGTATCTCCCAAGTTTCACATTTTTGTTTTTTCGTGAATAAAAGTCCTACTTAATCATAAGAGTGTCGCACAAAAGTAGTGAAAATAGCAGATCTACAAGCACATCGCGAGGCGTTGTGTGGGGCTATTTTCACTATTTTAAATCGTTTTAAAATGATAACAAAATAAAGGAAGGTTTTGGACATACAAGGTTTCCACGCGTCATCGACGATATACAGAGCTATTGTACCAGTCAGAAACTCAATGTCTGAGGCATTGTTCTGTTTGGGAGCTGCTGTTGAGCTGCGCGAGGCTTTAACTTTCCATAGCAGTCAGGATGTTTTGATATCTTATTCAGCAACATTACTGCCAAAAAGTGGCGCAGTGTCTTCTGACATTGCTTGACACCGACACTGGCCAAATGCCAAATGCTGTTATTTTGGCAGTGGCCGATTTTGGTCCATCATTTGTTTCAGTTCTTTCTGTCACAGAGGCGGTTGCTGTGATTTGGAGCCGAGGCGTGAATTCGATTATGAGAATATATATTCGACAGTAAGCGTGGACTAGGCGCTCGTTGTTCTACAATATCAATTCAAGCAAAGTAGTGCGTGCTGATGGACGTTGATATATAGCTGTGCAGCCTACCTTCAGTCTGAAACACTTTTGTATGACACTGACATCATTGCATGATGCATCCTTATTTATTCTAGCTTTTTCAACCAGCCATGTGTACAGTACATCCATGCTCGAGCATGCTGTCACAACAAGTTGTATTTTTGACACTTGCACTGCTGAAACACTAGCGGGATTAACATACAGGTCCTGTAGACTACATGAGTCATTATTTCACATCTGAGAACATTAAAGTAGAACTATCAGAAAGTGTAACCCTTGTAAAAATAATGGGTCCATCTTTATAGTTTAGCTATAGTTGTCCAAAGACAGTTAAACTATGAGACATAAGCTTGTGGCGGCAAGCCCCCTCTTGTGGATATAACGATACTGACCATTTTTGGAGCTGTGTGAAGCACAGGCTCCCTATACGTGGCCGTGTGGGTCTGTCTGTGTGTCTGTGTGTCTGTCTGTCTGTCTGTGTGTGTGTCTGTATGTAGCCTGAACTTCCTAAACTTCGGCACGCCACTAGTCCCACAGTTTTGCCACCACACACTCGCGCCATATGACCGGCTTACTCGGGAATCGTGGGCTATTACTTTTCTAAGAGAAAGGTTCTATAGTTTAATTGATATTAATTTATTAGTGAATTAATTTTCCCCATTGACTTATAATGGGAATCGCAAAAACTCACATTCAATTATTTGTCTCTCGCAAACCATAGGGGCTAGAGTTTCAAGACTTGGAGAGGAGGTTCATAATGATTTCAAGGATTAAATAAAAAATAATTGTGTCATTTGGCCGCATGGTGGCGCCATAACACCCCACTTTACGTTTTGGCCTGTAACTCTTGAACCGTAGGTCGGAAAATTAAAAATATTTTTTCCCTGGATTCCTTGGGTCATGACGCATCTCCCCATATAGGCCACGCCCATTTGCGCCATGATAGATTTTCCGCCATCTTGAATTTTCTCCAAAACACACTTTTTGCTCCTTTTCCTACATATTTTCTTCAAATGTCACAAAAATCGGTACACATGATCCACACACACACACACACACACACACACACACACACACACACACACACACACACACACACACACAGCTCCACTTCACACGGGTGTGATTTTTTAATGTATACCCTTATGTGCATTACTTTCTATACAAAATATCATAATAAAACATACACACACTTGCCTACTCCTCCCATTTATTCCCTTGTGACACGAGCTGCTCCAGCCCGTAGGATTACGTGCAGTGACAAAGACCACCCTCCTCCAAACATTAATTGCACACCACCAAGAGCACCCGAGGAGAACTTGTATGCCAGTTGAAATCAGCCATCATCTAGGTGTCAGTTGACCCCCAAACAAACTAACTCTCTTGCTTTGTCTTTTGCCACACTTTCAACTGATAACCAGAGTTTTCTGTTTTCTGTGAGGGCCTCTGTAAGTTCCTCTCTGCTTGCCCCTAATTACTTCCATATGGCCTGGAATGCCGGCCTTCTCTTAACTGCACTAGAAGTACAGTAAAAGTAGGATGGACAATAATGGAGTGAGACGCAGTGGACATAGGTTAGGAATTCAGAGAAGAGAGAGAGATGGAAAGAGAGGATAGACTTAGAGAGAGAGAGAGAGAGGAAGGATGTTAAGTGTGGGTGGGATGCTCCCTAGATCCCCTCCATCCTGCTGCCTCTTCCTCATGGAGTCCATCTGGATTCCTCCTCCTCTTCATATGGTGGACATTTTGCCCTTACTTCATACTCACAAATATGAAGCAGGGCTGGACTGGGACATAAATTCGGCCCCGACTTCTTGGCCCAGACCGGCCCACACCAACCGGCACGGTGGGCCGGTGCCACTAAAGGATTGGCCTGAAAACCTTTTGAAATTTTGTAAAACCTTTTAAAAACACAAATCTTTCGGAGGGTCCCTGGCAAAATAAATAAATCTGAGGTTCCGCAGCAAAATACATTCGGGGGTCACTTGACATGAAAAGGTTCGGGAACCACTGGTTTATCCAACAGTAAGAAGCATTGTTCCATCCACCGCTCAACAGGATGCCTTTTAAGAAAGGCCCTTATCGAGCTTCCAGTTGCTCCAGTGGAGCTGCTCCGCGGCCAGCCGCGGAACAGAGTGGTTGGACCCGAGCAGCTCCCAGGTGGCTGGCCCGCTTTGTGCAGCACTGCTCTGATCCTCTCCTCAGTCCTGTTGCCATGTTTTTGTTTGCAGCTGTGGATGTTTGGACCGTGGCTTGATGGTAAGGCCAGCAAGCCATGGCATTGTCCACCAAGCTGGGGAGAGAGAGAGTGAGGGGGAGGAAAAAAAGAGTGGGGCAGAGGAATAGAGAGGGAGCCAAAAGAAAGTAAAAGAGGGATCGGAGGGAAGAAAAGAGAGAAAGTAGAGGTACTTCATGATGTGGTGTAAATTCTGTCTGGGCTGTTTACTGATGAGTCAAGTCTGTAATCCGAAATCCTGAGTGTCATTTCAACTTGGATGGTATATAAATGGACCCGTAGAAGAGAGTTAAATTGAAACTTGAGATTTGGCTGTGTGACAACAACATGTCAAAAGACAGACTCGGTCAATTAAATCAGGCTTAGTTCTCTGTCTCTCTCTCTGTCTTTCTGTCTCTCCCCCCCTCAACTAGGGATGGGACGATAAGCCATATTATCGTTTATCGCGATAAAAAACATAATAATAAAAAACACAAGATAATCCTATCGTGGAGATTGAATCGTTCTCCGTCATGCACTGGGATCAATTCACCTTTTATTTGCCGAGCTGCATATCCGGTACAATTTAAAACCCTCTATTGGTAAAACATACTTATAATATACGTACTTGATAGTCTTTTTTTTTCACTCTCTACCAAATCTCTTTGCTGCGTTGTGAGCTTGTAGATCTGCTAATTTTGGCAAATGTTCCGCCCCAGGATAATGGATGTTGGGGATATTTTGATTATCGCGATAATATTGTAAATCGGGATTTCTTTGGTCACAATAAACGCAATCTGGCTAGCCATCGTCAAGAAAAGGGACCGCCCACTTGCGCAGCTACTACTCTGTCTCGAGAGAATGCAATAAACGTGATATGAAATGTTCATATCGCTCCATCCCTGCCCTCAACACAGAATTAGGATAACTTACAGTAGTGTCTGGATGTGTGTTAGGGGCGGTGTCTGTCAGGCAGTCAGTCTGATGGGAAACAGAGGATGCGGTGAGGGTGTAGAAACTGATGCCAGACTAGAGGTTGACTGCTTGAATGACTCTGGTTCAGTGGAATCATATGTGTTCAAATGGCAAGAGAAAAACATGCAAGCTATGGCAACAGAGCTGAGCAAACACACATACTGTAACATGACCCTGGAATTGAGGAAGACCATGGATGAAAAACATTGAATTATAATGGTAAATATCACACAGCTTATTGCGTTATGGATTTTGTGTCATGCAGTTTTAACATTTAGTCTTCTAACATGCTGCGAGTACTGAGAACTAGCCTGAAGAATGTTGATTTGCTACGCTGAGACACGCTGAAAATCAATACTTGATTTACCCGTGTTGTGGTTGGTCGATTGCGCGTCTTATTTGCTTTGTCTAATTTTAGTTTGTTGGTTACAAAGTCCCAAGTTCTCAGCCTCAGTAGTGATGTAATAAGTTGGCACAACGTGTCATTGTACAAACATTATTTTTCTCCAATACTGTCTAGCTGTCTACGCTTTGTTGTTCTCTGTGATCTACTGACTACCAAAGTCAGTAGATCAAACAGAACAACAAAATGCCTCTCTCCAACAGTGGTACCTAAAAATAATGTCCCAAAAAATGTCTTACAAAAAGAAATTGGGGGGCATGTGGTCATCTTGGCATGAGTACAAGAGCACAATGATGGGTGATCAAAATGAGAAACACATGGTGCATTCGGAAATACAGTACACTCTGAGAATCTGCTTCAATCTCAGACCACTGCTGGTTTTGATGTCATAGAGCGCTCTGGTATCATCTAATTTAGTAGATAACCCATTAACTAACGCTGCTATTTTCATCCTTTAAAATTCATCTTTTTCTTTATTCATCCCATCTAAAAGGGATCATTACCTGTTTTGTCACAAGTGCGTAAGTGTTGAACAGTTCCAAACAAGCTGCAACCGTTGCATTTTGCAGTGATTTCCTCTGCCATTGTGCTCTGGGAGCAAAGCTCTTTGGATATTCCAATGCAGACGCTCAAACCGCTCTGAATTATTAGAACAACCATAGAACAGCCAGAGTGCGCTTCAGTGGTCTCACCAGTGGTGTAAAGCAGTGGTTCTAAACCTGTGGGTCGCCAGATTATTTTGGTGGGTCCCCAGACGATTAACTTAATGTGCAACATTGTTATCTCACTCAACAGTAAACAACTCAACATGAAGTTTAAGTCTATATAGAGGATGTATGCACAGTTGCGAGGCATTGTGAGCATGTAGATTTGCTATTTTCACAACCGTGTTATACAAAAATGTAATGCCTCAACTTTTAGTGCTGTTAAAATATGATTATTTTGGGGGTCGCGGCCTGAAAAGGTTGAGAACCACTTGTGTAAAGTAACTAAGTACATTTACTCAAGTACTGTACTTGGGTACAATTTTGAGGTACTTTTGCTTTACTGGAGTATTTCCAGTAAAGTCTGGGCCAAGAAGTCAGTGCCGAATTTATGTCCCAGTCTGTAGTTTTACTTCTACTCTACTACATCTCAGAATCAAATATTGTATGTACGTTTACTCCACTAGATTTATTTGAAAACTTTAGTTACAGGTACTATTTATTTTGTGGATTTTGATTATTACAAAACATGCTGTACATTAACCACTTCAGCACTAAAACATTTTGGCCATGGCCGATCTACAACCTCGCAATGCGACACATTCAAAGATTTTTATATACATTTGAAAACTTGTGAAATAAGACATTCTGCTGTTATTAATAGAAAATTAGTCATCTTTAAAGACTTTCATATTAGTCACTTTTACACACATCCCTACCCTTTTATCTTTCTTAGAATTTCTCTCAGTTTCTCGCCATTTCTGTTTCTCTGTCGAAATGTTTAATTCCCCCCCTCTCTCTCTTTCCCTCTACTCTCTCTCTCTCTCTCTCTCTCTCTCTCTCTCTCTGTGCTGATGCATCTTAACTCCCTCCCTCCCCTCCCATCCCTACTCCATCACCAGCCACTTCCCCGGGTTTCTTCCACGGAGTCAGACAGGATGTGACATCACAGTCGGGGGAGTTGTTAAACTGAGAGCTTCATTAACATTAATAAGAGGAGATGAAAATATTCTCATCACATATTCCATTCTCCACTGCTGCTGTTCTTCTCCATCCCTCAGACTTGCACTTCCTCTCACTTGCACTTACTTCTCGCTTTCTCGCTCTGTCAGAGTGTGTGTGTGTGTGTGTGTGTGTGTGTGTGTGTGTGTGTGTGTGTGTGTGTGTGTGTGTGTGTGTGTGTGTGTGTGTGTGTGTGTGTGTGTGTGTGTGTGTGTGTGTGTGTGTGTGTGTGTGTGTGTGTGTGTGTGTGTGAGTGTGTCGCTAACCTGCATGTATAAAGGGTGGGTGGGGTGGACCGACCGGGGGTCTTCCATGATGGCTAAAATGGTTTATTTCTTGAGATTTGCAGTTGCAATACAACCAAGTATTGAACATTGTTATTCTGATCAATGAGCAGTGTAGGTGAACGTTCTTCATTACTTTAAATAGCACTACTAGTGCAAATACAGTAGCCTACAGCGATAAGCAGATTAAAGGACCTACACCATGAATTTTCACTTTTTCTATTTTAAAACCTTTTTTTGGGGTCCCACTGGCACCTTCTATCCTCACAAAGTCCTATTTCTGTACATTGTGTCTTTCTCTGGTTTTGGGAAGACAGAGATGAAAAGCTTTCCACAGGTTCTCAGAACAGTGCTGTTCTGAGAGTTGATCCGTGTGACGTCACACGGATTCCCGTTTTTTTTCAGAGTAAAAAAAAAAAAAAAAACATTTTTTTTTTTTCAATTTTTTTTTTTTCAAAACTTAAAAAAAAAAAAATGCAATGCAGAGTTTTTTTCAAAAAAGATTTTTTTTTTCAAAAATGTTTTTTTTTCAAAACTTTTCAAAAAAAAATTTTTTTCAAAAAAATTTTTTTTTTCAAAAAACTTTTTTTTCAAAAAACTTTTTTTTTCAAAAACTTTTTTTTTTCAAAAACTTTTTTTTCAAAAACTTTTTTTTTTCAAAAAACTTTTTTTTTAAAAAACTTTTTTTTTTTTCAAAAACTTTTTCTTTTTCAAAAAACTTCTTTTTTTTCTGGAAAAACCCCACTAGATGCGCCCCTGAGCAAACAGAGGCCGTTTTGGTATTGCAGCTGGAGAGCCTCATTATAGTAGAGCTAGAACAAACAAAAAGAATGGTCAGAGTGTTTTTTGAGGGTTAAAACCTGTCTAAGACTCAATTTTGAGCATATATTTATACAAAAAATATAGTTTTAAAAGCATGGTGTAGGCCCTTTAAGCACAAAAGGATTAGACCTGACAAATTGCATGGATGTGTCTTTGAACTCTAGTGTGATTAATTAACTATTAATTACAGTAGGTCTCCTGTTAAATTAGATCACGGGTTGCAACTCACGGTTATGGCTACGATGATAACCCTGCTTATCTTGCTTAATATTGTAATTACGATTATTAATCACAATTATTGATGATGAAAAATTTTGGTGGCCTTTTTTATCATTTACTTAACCTTTGTTTCTCATTGTGCTTATTATCGTACTTGCCTTATCTTAGGCCAAATGGTCTGTTAACGTCTGGGATTATATTGTGCCTGTGCCTCATCCTTGTGATGGATGGGCAGATATGTACAGTACTATCTGGTTATTATCTTGTTTAATGTAGTGATGGAAGATGAGGGAATTGAGATGAAGGAAAGGTGCAACAGCTGACCAAATAAGATGTTTGACACAAAAGAAAATCATGATTTTAAATTGGTTTTGATTAATTGTACAGTGCTACTTGATAGGTACAGTGGAGAGAGACGGAAACTCAGAGAGTAGAGGAGCGCCACTGGCAAATTGTCCGGCCAAGGGGAAATACAACTTTTTTTTTAAGGTTCTGCTCTACAGTGGTTCTCAAACCTTTTCTTTCAAGGGTGCCCAGTTTGGTCTGTGTTAGGCTAAGGGCTCCCATAACCCTGGGTTACGGGTCAATTTGATTCCATTAGCTCCTTACGTCAATGGGACAATCATAGTCACTTTGTTTAAATGTAGCTCTGAAGCCTATGCCACAAATCAGCAGTAATCAGAAAGTAATGTATGATTTCCTGTGTACAGTGCATTCAAGTAAATGACTAGACAATAAAGTTAGTGCCATAGACAGTGTGTGTGTACTCTTATGTGCAGAGAGACGGTCTGTAGGAAGTGATGTCCTCACAGGAGAAGTTTTAAAGCACTGCCAAAATAGACCCTTTGCAGTGAACACTGTTTGCGGTGGATTTAATGTGAGTGCTTGCACTCCAGTCCACACAGACTTTTTGTTTTGTTTTGGCTCGCTTAACCCATCAGGACCTGAGGCCGATTATACAAAATGACTTATAAATCAGTGGTTCTCACACTTTTTTGTGCGAAGGACGACCAAAATAATGTGTTTGGCCGCAGACCCCCATCTGAAAACGTGTTGTGCCGCAGTGACCCACTTTCAAGCTTAAAAATAAATAAATACCACATGTACAAACTATGAGCTTGTATATCTGCTACTTTTAGATCTACTGTTCTAAACTACTGTCCTAAATGTTGCTATATAGTTCAAATCTAAAAATGTCACGCATGCTTTAACAGTTTTAATGGCAAATGTGACATCCGGAATTCCGGATTCTGTGAGAAAAACGAAACGGCCAAAGGTGATATTCCCGGTGGTGTTATTATTGTGGACGGTCAAGGGGCCAGTGAGGGACAGCGACCCCGTCATGTTGGCTTTGTTTCACGCTACAGTGATGCGTTCAGAGGGTTTTTACACTACAGTGACTTGTCCCTTACTCGCCTACATTATTAGGCTTCTGCCTGGTTGGATGGATTCCTCTGGCTTCTAGCTAGCTCTGCTGTGGTCGGAACGGGATAGACAGCCCAGGCCTCGGGTCGAAATGCACACAAGTCGCGTACAGTCGTGCACATGCATACGCACGCGTCTGCTTGCATGGATTATTTTTACATGCACTTACCCTATCTCTGAGAGATATATACAGATGTAACTGCTGTATACTTATTTTACAAATATTTATATACATCCGCTTTTCTTTCTCTGCCTGTGCGTGTGTACTGTGGTGTACACACACACACACACAAACATGCACATTGTCCCTCGCTGTCATTGATTCTTTCTCGCACGCATGCATGCATGCACGCACGCACTCACACTCACACTCACACTCACACTCACACTCTCACTCTCTCACGCACACGCACGCGGCGCACACACACACACACACACACACACACACACACACACACACACACACACACACACACACACACACACACACACACACACACACACACACACAGAGAGAGCCTGCGGTGATTGATTGTTAGTTGGAATGTTACAGGCCAGAGCTGTGGTCTGTCCAGTGGTTTCGCAGCGTCATATCATTCCATGGCAGTGAACAAGGGCTCTCCACCAACTTCCCATCGCGCCACACCAAGCGACCACAATCAGCAACACACGCAGCCATGCAAACAAATACCTTGTATTTGCTCGAACTCCAGGCTGGAGTGTTTAAATGGCCTCAATGATTGATTCCAGGCAGTCCGAAAGCCCGAAGATACGAGATTACGTGTTTCGCCTATAACGACATACACCAAATTAGGGACACCAGGCTTTATGTGGTTAATATTTTAAATAGGCTTTGGCTTTAGTATTTCACTTTACAAACGTGAAAACACTGGAGGGATTTGTCTCTGAGCCAGCCAGGGCTAGGCTATATGTACGTTCAGAAGAGAGGGATTTTACACTTCCATTCTAGCTCTCTGGGTGGGCTGTTCTTTCCATACCGTATCGCAGTCCGGGGACCACCAGTGGTCCTTGAGAGGGTTCCAGGTGTTCTCCAGCTCCAAATTGACCCTTACCTTTAACTCTTGAGTGTAAAGTGATATTAAAAGGGTTGAAAACTACTGGTCTAAACATCTGTACCCAGTAACAGCTGTTGCACAATCAGTGTGCATCTGTCCATTATCACCCAGGGCAAACTACTGAAAGAAAAAGAAAAGAAAACTACTTCAACTGTTTAAGGCACTTTTAAGCCTTTAATAATTTGACTGCATGTTAAATATAGTACAGTGGCCCATTATGAAATTGTACAGTTTTCCTTTTCTTTTCCTTCCTTTCATTTCTCCACTATATTAATTTTTGTGTCTGATAAAAGGGCAAGCTTGTTTAGGTGTTAATTTAATTGCAGTCTCTCTTCTAGTGATAAAACCTACAGAAGGGGTACTCAAGTGAAGTTGTTGAATAGTTCAGCTTATATCACAAGCCAAGGGCAGGCATTAGTGAAGGTGTGTAGGTAGGTACTGTACATGTTTATATACAGCTAAATATTTCACAGCTGTTTTTAGGTAGACCAAGATTGTTTTTAGAGATGTTTTCAGCTCAGAGTGGTTCATAAGCAGTACACACCGGTGGTGGTTTTCTGTGTGTACCCATGCATGCTGATGAAACTGAGTTCATGCAATGCTTTTGAGTGTGGATGCTCAGTCTCGTAGTATATTCTCATTCCTAGCACATGCATTTTTAAATACAAGGTGAGTGGATCCACTTCCACTCTCACCACTCTCCCCCAAACGCTGGATTCACACATCTCATATTTATTTTCCTTTCCTTCAGCATTTTGGCTCTTTTAAACCTCCCCTCCCCCAGTCAGTTTTCTCTATTGAGAGTGGTTGCATGTTATATCATTTCATCTATATTAATGTATTTGTGACCACATGAGATTGACACAGTATGTCCATTTATGGGCATTCCAAAATATGGCTTAATATTGATGACATCAGGGAGGGGTCTCCATATATGGACATAATAGGGACAAGGACTGACACAGAGATCTCCATATATGGCCAGTAATGTATTAGTGAATTAGTTGTTCCCATTGACTTGAATAGGGAGAATTCAAATGGTAAGACGGAATTCATTTGAAAGTGTGACTCGAGTGTGTCATGGCAACCACACTTGCAATTTCCCAGAATTTCCAATATCATTGCCTCTCTTGTATCTTGATCTCTTGAAGTGGTGTTGAAAACCTTTAGCACCTAAACAAATTCAAAGTGGACTCTGCCACTATATGAAAAAACTATCATCCTTGACCTTGATGGAAGATGACTCGTCAAGTGCAACAAAAGATTCACACGTCTCCAGTACCAGTGTTGGAAGTGCTGCCGATAGTGGATGAAATGGAATGGGTGGTAAAACAAGGGAGTACAACCAGGACTGTTTCATATAGATTCTTGATATTTGTGTTATTTGCGATGTGGCGTGAGCTTGAAGACGAGCTGTTTTTCACTGGATTTGGTGTTGAGGGGGAAACAGGAGGGGACCAAGTATAGAGCCCTGGGGACAAGGCTCCTTGAAGGTCGTAATGCTGTGAAATTTGTACTGTTCCGTAGAAGTGCCCTCTCTCGCCTCTCTCTCTTCTCTCTATCTGTCTCCCTGATGGGAATATAAAGGACTGATGAAGAAGGTAGAGTCAAAGAGCGGGAGGAGTTGCAGGGAGAGAGACAAAGAATGAGGTGATGGAGAAAGAGAGAGAGAGATTGATAGAGAGAAAGGAGATGTAGAGAGAGAAACAAAGAGAGAGAAGACAGGACACGTAATGCCTTAGATTAATGTTCTTAGCATTTCTCTGCGCAGCGGGAATGGGATAACGACGAGAATAGAACAGAAATTGTCTGCTGGAATGTTCATGTTGAGCGCTGTGTGAAGGTGCAGTGACGTGCTACTCAGCGCGGCCGACAGTGCTAACCATTCCCACAATGAATAATTTGTTTCTAAACTAGACTAGAACGGTGGTTCTCAACCTGCTATTTTCACAATAGAACCATGTTATACAAAAATGTAATGCCTCAACTCTTAGTACTCGTTAGGGTATGGGGGTCCCCAGTCAAAATATGATTATTTTGGGGGTCGCAGCCTGAAAAGGTTGAGAACCACAGGACTAGACTACAGATTACAGATGATTTGAAATCAATTTGAAAAACATTTAACCATACAATAACAATAATAATAAAAAAGAAACACAAATAGCTTGAGTCAGATAGATAAGAAATAGAAACAAACCGATTACTTTTTCTTTCCCTTTCACATTTTTCTAATTTCGAAGATTTGCCCAAAACAGGGACTCCACGGTTAATGTTGTTAATTTACCTCTGAGTTTTATCTTTCCTTCTCTCCATCTCTCTCTCTCTCTCTGCGTCTTAGTGAAGAGGTATTTTAGCAGGCTGGTGGGGATCAAAGCACAAAGTGGATTTCAAGTCTTATCAGTTAATGAAGGAACAGTGGATGTGAAAGTAACAGTGGATGTGAAGGTCCATAGGTCTTCAGGCAGCTCTCAGGCAGGTTGTAGAGGAGGTGAATTGATTTCTGTTGCTTCGGTTATGCAAGTCTTGGATCATAATGGTAAAATCCAAAATGTCTGTGGGAGGGGGGGACCCAACAGCTCTGCCCTGCTTGGGTCCCTCATTAACACGTACAGCCCCTATTATATGTCGTCCTATATTTAAAAAAATCCAAGGCTATAATACATGTTTGTGCAATACTCCTTTATCTGTTGTGGTCGTTGTCTGACATGTTGGAGTCTCAGGCTTATCTCGCATAAGCCAATCCGTGAAGCAGATCTACAAGCTCACAACGCCTCGCAGCGCAAGGCGTTGTGAGCTTGTAGATCGGCTATTTTCGGCAAAGAGCTTTGGTGTAGAGGGGGAAAAGAGCAGACTAAGTACAGAGTGAAAGGTGAAGTTTTATAAGTATTGACGGTTCAAGTGGTTAAATATCTGAAAACACACATTAACATGAATCCAAAATACACTGTTGATCGTGCTGTCAAACAATGAAACTATATCTATGAACAGATTGTGGGGGTCCCTGCTTCATCTCTCTCTCAACTAAGAGGTCCTTGGCCTGAAAACGTTGAGGACCCCTGTATTAGGATAATAATAAATAGGGACACCAGGTTGAAAGTGGTTTAAGGACCAAACCGGCACACTACCATGTTTAGCCCTTTGACAACGACATTAATGCGGGCCATTTTCAAAAGTATAGCTCCCTTTGTTTAATTTTCTTCTCAAAGTTATATAATTAAAAGGAAAGGAATTGATTTGAATCATGAAGCTGAAAATAGAAAAGCAGTATATCCATTAAGAAACAGGAATGTCTCTCTTCCTTTCTGCTATGTTCCTCCAATATAAAATCCTGAGATGAGTAATGAGTAGATCATATGAATAATTAATTTTAGTTTTTGTTTAATAATGCTTGCATAATAATAAGGCCTCCTTCCTTTCCTGCACTGTAATTACTGTCTTTTCTGAATTTACTTGCACCCTCATTATTGTGAAAAGAAACGAAATTAAATTAAAGAAATGAAAATGCCACACTGCGAGCTTGTAGATCTGCTATTTTTGAAAAGTCGTGAAAATGTAAGCAAACATTTGTAACTCAAATGTTGCTTCTGGGTGGTCCCTGGAACTAAATATTTTGAGATGGGGTTCGTGGCCAAATACATATCATTTTGGGGGTCCTTCACATGAAAAAGTTTGAGCACCTATTATTTCAACAAACAAAAAAAAAATCACGATTTTTCAAAAATAGCGGAGCTACAAGCTCGCATCGCGGCACTGTGAGCTTGTATATCTGCTATTTTTTAATAGTTAAAGCACAAAATAATGCGTAATAATGTGTTCTCAGTCTAAATGGGTTAAACCCCCTCCCCTATGAAGAACATTCATGGGGGCCCGCAGTGAATCCTTGTACCCAGGGCCCAGAATTTGGTGTGACACCCCTGCTCACTCTCACCCTCTCTCTCTCTCTCTCTCTCTCATTGTCTTTGCAGTGAACAGAGTATCTGCCAGGCGCGGGCCGCTGTCATGGTGTATGACGATGCCAACAAGAAGTGGGTCCCCGCCGGCGGCGCCACGGGCTTCAGCCGCGTTCACATCTACCACCACACGGGCAACAACGCCTTCCGCGTGGTCGGACGCAAGATCCAGGACCATCAGGTCAGTGAGTGGGAATTGGCGTGTCCGGGGCAGCAATTTTACCAAGGCTCCAAATTCCAATTCTAGATCCAAGGACTTTTATGAGCTAGCGCACAGTCTTGGCCTGACAGAGACAATAAGACCTGAGAATATGTAATGTATGTGCACACGTTTTTGTACTATACATGCATGTAGGGTTTGATTCTAGGCTTGAAATGATATAAATATATTTTTTAATCTCTATGGGACAAATGATGGCCGATTTTTTTTTAAGTGGCACCACCAGTAAACCACGCCACTGTTATACCCTATAGCTGTGTGTGTGTGTGTGTGTGTGTGTGTGTGTGTGTGTGTGTGTGTGTGTGTGTGTGTGTGTGTGTGTGTGTGTGTGTGTGTGTGTGTGTGTGTGTGTGTGTGTGTGTGTGTGTGTGTGTGTGTGTGTAAAATGTCATGTGTATGTGAGTGAGAAACCGTCCAACCCACTAAATTCTTCGCCAGAGGCAGCAAACACTGGCTCAGCAATCCCACAATCCTCTCTGTCGTATTTATCAGAGAGCGAGAGAGAGAGGAGGATAAGTACTGACTACTCTACTCTACACTACTCACAGAGGACTTCATTTATCAGTCCCGCTGCACTCCATCGCCCTAGAGAAGTTGTTCTCAACCTGTGGGGGGTCCCTGGATGATTAACTTAATGTGCAACATTGTTTTCTCACTCAACAGTAATCAAACCAACATAAAGTTTGAGTCTATAGAGGGTACAAGCACATTTCTAAAGTGACAATTTAAAGACTTTTTAATACCTCTGAAATGGCAAATTAAACATTGTCCAAATTGTCAAATATTAGAGGCATAAATTGTGAAAATAGCAGATCTACATGTTCATAACGCCTCGTGTTGTGAGGTGTTATGAGCATGTAGATCTGATATTTTCACTATAGAACCGTGTTACACAAAATGTAATGCCTCAACTCTTAGTGCTCGTCAAGGTGATTATTTTGGGGGTCGCAGAAAGTGCAACATGCTCAAAAACTTAAATGAAAAACTTCCAGTAAAAGTTTCTATTTGAGAACATTCAAGCAAAAAACAAAAACTTCCTTGTATCTACTATTTTTTAAATGTATTTTCAAAATGTTTTGTCATTGAAAGTGGTGAAACATTGGGACACATCGGCTTTATAATCCCCGATACGGATGTGGTCAAAACAGCAAACATAATGACAATTTATACAACAGCAGTGCACTGAGTATCATTATCTACTAGCAGTGCAGTTAATGAGCACTACTGCACTGTCTCATCAAACAAATAAATCAGCTGTGCTTGTTGAGAAGCTCCCCAACAGTTTTCATGTGAAGTTCAGGGACATAGTAGCTAAATGAGGCATTAAAACAATTGACGTGTTTTTCTTTTTAAAGGGCAGCAGTTGTATAATCGCAATATTACACTCGAGTGTCTGCCTTATCATGATTATTTGCACGTCAGCCCTGCCTATACAGAACTCTCCTTCGGCTCGTTCCTGCAGCAAGGCTGACGTGCAAATAACCATGATAATGCACACCCTCTCGTGTAATATTGCTTAAACCGACCAGACCAATTTATTGTGGTCTGGCTCTCCTCTCCTCTCTTCATCTCTGCTTGGGGTTATAGGGTTTTAGCGAATGTATCTACTAACGATCTGGTGGTCTCATTTTCACTCGACAGTCCACCTGCTGCTAATTAGCTACTGTAGGTACCTCCAGGTAATTTGCATTATTTTGTAATTTTTGACAGAAGTAAAGTGCTGTGGAAGAATATTATAATGACAGGCTTTTCACTGCCCTCATTTAGAACCCCCCCCCAGGACAGCTATTTTTAAACAATTATTTTACAGCACTTTTGCCTTGGTAGACTGGATGGATACACTGAGCTAACGAGAGGAATGAAGGGAAGAAGACATATTCATAGAGAGAGGCAGGGTGAGACATTTTATTTAGTTTCTTTTTCCATATCTCTTTCAAAGGAGAACTGACACGTGATGTCATTAATCGCCTTTTGTGTGTGTTTGTGTGTGTGTGTGTTAGGGCGTTCACAAATAGTGAATTTTAGTATTCGAATTATTCGACCTCCAAGTATTCGAATTGTCAAATATTCGACAGGACTGGCCAAACTGTCAAATATTAAGTAAGCAAGAGGCGAACATTTTGAAAATAGCCAATCTACATGCTCGTTGCGAGGCGTTGTGAGCATGTAGATCTGCTATTTTCACAATATTTATCTGTGGAACCGAGTCACATAAAATGTAATACCTACAATTCCAAGTGCTTGTCAGGGTGGGGGTTGCCAGTTCAAATATGTTTATTTTGGGGGGCACGGCCTAATAAGGTTTGAGAACCCCTGGTATAGAGCATTAACAAATTCATCTACCAGGGGCATTGACAACTCATTCTTATGACTTCCTATCTAGCCAAGCTTTATTATTAAAAAAAAAAAAAGCGAATATTCGACTTTGGTGAACAACGTCGAATAGTGACTTTGATATTCGAATATTCGGTGAATGCCCCTAGTGTGTGTGTCTGTCTGCGTGCAAGCCGTGCATGCATGTTATTCTACTGAGACATTAGTAGTCACATGATAACTTTTAAATTTCCTCCCCACACACATTTCTGTGTGTTGTCCTCCCCTCCCGCCCAACACTCCTTGCTGACACGTGCCGCCCCCATTCCGTGCAGTGACAAATATCCCCTGCCCTCTCCGCCCGGCTTCCCCACTCTGAACTAGGCCATTCACCAAATATCCTTCACTATTCGACGTTGTTCACCGAAGTCGATACTCTGTTTTTTTTGTTTAGTTTTCTCTTTAAAAAATATATAGTTTATAAAGCTTGGTTACATAGGAAGTCATAAGATTGAGTTGTCAATGCACCTGGTGGATGAATTTGTTAATGCTCTATACCAGGGGTTCTCAAACCTTTTTAGGCCTTGACCCCCAAAATAAACATATTTGAACTGGGGACCCCCACCCTGACAAGCACTTGGGATTGTAGGTATTACATTTAATGCGACTCAGTTCCGTAGATAAATATAGTGAAAATAGCAGATCTACATGCTTACAACGCCTCACGTTGCGAGGCGTTGTGACTGTGAGCATGTAGATCGTCTATTTTCACAATGTTCGCCTCTTGCTTACTAAATATTTGACAGTTTGGCCAGTTTGGCGAGTCCTGTCGAATATTCGACTATTCGAATACTTTGAAGTTGAATAATTCGAATACTAAAAATCACTATTCGTGAATGCCCTACCACAGTGGATTCAAACCCCCAGATACCACCCGCGCGCCCTAATAACTTAAAAAAGAAAATAGTTTCACGGGTAAAAGATTGGTCCACTCGATTGCATAATCGCTGGCCAATGTATCGATACGATATCAATATCTATAAGGCTGTCATCTGGGATTTTGGTTATTGCATAACATTTTCAGAAATTACTGTATTAGACTGTTAGGCCTATATCTGAGTGAAATGAACAACACATCTTTTCTGGTCATCACATCCACATTTCTGATTATATTTTATCAGTATTTTTCTTTAAGTATTAATATCCTTTGAAAGCACCGTCCAATACTCATCCCCAACATATCGCCACATTATCGGTATCAAGGTAGTCCATTCCTGCCCTGGATAAATGTTTGATGTCAGCCTCCTGGCATACATCCATTGAGCATTGACCATACATACATCCAGTGAGGGAAGTAAATGCCTTTACCTCCCTATTCTCCAGAAACGTATTCTTTAGGAGCACCAGGGACGTGCAGAGAATGTTAGAGAGGCAGGGGCTGAAATTTCTAAAAGGGCCTTGTGGTGAGAATATCGAAAATATTTTCGGTACTACGTAACACACTAAACTAAGCATAAAAAAGGCAATACTGGAGATGTGGTGTGGATTTCAATTCTTTCAACATAAGATGATGCATTCAAGTTCAGGAGAGTTTGGACAAGGCAATTCTCTTGAATGCTGCCTTCAGGTATGGCATGGAAAGGGGGGCATTTGCAATTCTTTCACCATATAAACTGCATTCATGGTCTGGAGAGGGCACTTTTTACAGACGGATAAAAGGGCAGGGGCTCAAGCCCCCTTTGATGTCTATGTGTGCACGTGCCTGAGGAGCACCATAACTAGCCTGACACTTCAGTCCGCACATCACCCCCCCCTGCTGGTGGGTGGTGTGTAGTGTGGACTGAAGCTGCACGTATTTTAATCTATTTCGAAGGCGCCTTTAGAGCGGGCGCTTTGAATGGGCCAATCAGGGTTGTATGCTTGGGGCACGTGGTGATTTCTCCCTCCTGCGCTCCGGTCCCAGCCCCCTCCAAACAGAGCTCTTGAGCTCACGTGAGACTCGCTCGTGGACTCTGATTGGTGTCCTCTGCCCACGTGAGAGTCTAGTGGACTCTGATTGGTCCGTGAAAACTGTCATGGCGGAGTCAGACTTGACTCGTATTATTTTAATAAACTATGAAATAGTGCAGTTTCCTCACGTTTTAATACCATTTTGCACTAACGTAAACATGCAGACATATAATATGTTATGAGAAATAACGTATTTTTGCAATGTCACGCCACGTCGACGTCGCGCGGCGTGTGTGTGTGTGTGTGTATGTGTGTGTGTGTGTGTGACGTCAATAGGCTTTAGCCCGCCCACGCCGAAATAGAATCTGCCCCTGGTAATCTCAGACTCTCCCGGAGTGAAACGTATTGCCTTTTTTAAACTAAGCATAAAAAAGGCAATACTGGAGATGTGGTGTGGATTTCAATTCTTTCAACATAAGATGATGCATTCAAGTTCAGGAGAGTTTGGACAAGGCAATTCTCTTGAATGCTGCCTTCAGGTATGGCATGGAAAGGGGGGCATTTGCAATTCTTTCACCATATAAACTGCATTCATGGTCTGGAGAGGGCACTTTTTACAGACGGATAAAAGGGCAGGGGCTCAAGCCCCCTTTGATGTCTATGTGTGCACGTGCCTGAGGAGCACCATAACTAGCCTGACACTTCAGTCCGCACATCACCCCCCCCTGCTGGTGGGTGGTGTGTAGTGTGGACTGAAGCTGCACGTATTTTAATCTATTTCGAAGGCGCCTTTAGAGCGGGCGCTTTGAATGGGCCAATCAGGGTTGTATGCTTGGGGCACGTGGTGATTTCTCCCTCCTGCGCTCCGGTCCCAGCCCCCTCCAAACAGAGCTCTTGAGCTCACGTGAGACTCGCTCGTGGACTCTGATTGGTGTCCTCTGCCCACGTGAGAGTCTAGTGGACTCTGATTGGTCCGTGAAAACTGTCATGGCGGAGTCAGACTTGACTCGTATTATTTTAATAAACTATGAAATAGTGCAGTTTCCTCACGTTTTAATACCATTTTGCACTAACGTAAACATGCAGACATATAATATGTTATGAGAAATAACGTATTTTTGCAATGTCACGCCACGTCGACGTCGCGCGGCGTGTGTGTGTGTGTGTGTATGTGTGTGTGTGTGTGTGACGTCAATAGGCTTTAGCCCGCCCACGCCGAAATAGAATCTGCCCTGGTAATCTCAGACTCTCCCGGAGTGAAACGTAGTGAACGTAGTGTGAGATGTCTGGCGCTCGCAGTCAGGCAACACCATAACAGCATAGAACATTTGCTGTTAATGGTTCAACGGCGGCTTAATACTTTTAAGCGGGGCTCAAAACAAACCATGTCCCACATGGGACCGTAGGAAATGCATTTGTGACAGTCAAAAAAAAAAAACATATTTTTGGGGGCTGGAGTCGGTGTTCGCCTTCGGGCGAGCAAGGAGGTCTATTTTTGTGATGTGGAAGCTCTGCTGGTGCAGGAACACACAGACAGGGGCGTCACAAGGGGGGGAAAAGTGGGGACTGAGTTACTAGGGCCCAAGGTGAAGGGGGCCTTAATTAATTATTTTATACTTTAGCTATTGAAAAATAGCAGATATACAAGCTCACAGCGCGGCACCGAGTGCCGCGCTGCGAGCTTGTAGATCTGCTATTTTTGAAAAGTCGTGAAAATGTGTGTAAATCTTTGAATATATGTATTTTTAAGCAGACATTTGTAACTCAAAATCCCTGTAACTAAATGTTTTGAGATGGGGATCCGTGCACAAATACATATCATTTTGGGGGTCCTTCACATGAAAGGGTTTGAGCACCACTGACATACTGTAGAAACATAGGTTTTTCAAAAAAACTTAGAATTTGAAATATTCAAAGACTTGCACAAATTTGCACGATTTTTCAAAAATAGCAGATCTAAAAGCTCGCAGCGCTGCACTCTGTGGCGTGCTGTGAGCTTGTATATCTGCTATTTTTCAATAGTTAAAACACAAAATAATTGTGCGGGGACCCACAGTGAATCCTTGTACCCAGGGCCCAGAATTTGGTGCGACACCGCTGAGGAACACACAGATGCTCACACATGCAACAAACACCAGTCTTGTACTGTTGTTGTGAAATGGATTTCCACTCTTTCTGTTATCAAATATCACAATATTTCTTTGAGCAAATACCTCTATTTATATTGTGATGGTGATAACAGTTTCCAAAGAAATTGAGCGGCGGCTACTTATGAAAAGAAAGACAGAAAACAGCACATCTACAAGCTCACATCAAGTCATCATGGCGTGTTTTGAGCTTGTTCGTGTGCTTGAAGAAAACACATTAAATTAAACATTAGCCCAAAAATACAAATGCCAGGATTATGTTTAATTAAGACTGCGTGCAGGCACTATTCTGCCCCTGAGACAAAACAATAAATGAATTCATAAATAGAACTTATTAGCAAAGCAATGTGTTAAAACTAGATGAAGTGCCAGTGACTGGCAGCCCCGGCTGTTTGTTGGCTTTCGCGGCTCCGCTGTTATAACATCCACATTTCTTTTTTTTCCCCCGCCCTCCATGGACCGAGCGGAGCGGGGAGCTCGAGTTACACTGGCACCATTCGTCTTCACGCTTTGTCGGACGCTTATTATATCAGGCATTCATTCATCAATAAATGAATGGTTGTGAGAATCCCTTCCTGCCTGCCAACCAGACAGACAGTGTAATGAAGATAGAATTTGGTCGCGGGGTTGGGTTTGTCTTACTGGGTCAACAGCCTGGTCTGGATGGTTGAAACAAACACAGCTGGTGCTGGTGCCGGAGCGTTTGTTTTCCATAAGCAAACAGGCAGGCGCCGCGGTCCAGTAGCTCTGTTCACTGACCCCGACGGTGTTGTCTCTCCAGAAGGAAACGCAAACTTTGACCCCAGTCTCAGTGTTGCTATGTGATTCTAATCATGTTTTATTTTTTATGGAATAATGTACTGCAGGGTACCATGGTACTTCCATGATAACCACTGGGTGATGGTAACAGGGTGACTATGGTCATTATGGAGATATCCGTGTTATCATGTTATTTCGGTGTGAAAATGACACGGCGGTGAAGAAATGAAATTTAAAATATGCCCGCTTTGAGGGTATTTCAGCCGCATGCCCGCATGCATCAGATAAGCGGTGGAACAAAACAATACAAAAGAAAATGCAATAAAAACGAAACAAACCCTAACATCTCTCCTCCCACCCGCCCTGAGGGGAGAGGAATTGAATCAAGCAGAATTGAGCGTGTACAAATTTGTTATTATTTTTTGCTATTTAGTTGATGTTCCGGAAAATAAAGTAAGGGAGTCTCCTGAAAATTAGGGAACGTCACAACTCGTTAATGTCCTATGGTGTCGCCGGTCCCAAACGGCGCGAACTGCTGCTCTAATTCGCCATCCCTCTAACACTGTGACGAGTTGGGGAAGGTCTTTCCGCTTGGCTGCATGCCCAGGACACTTAAAGCCTCATTGCTAGCCTCTGAAGCAGAGCCGAGAAGAAGCTGAGCAAGTGTAGAATTATTATGTCCCTGGGCAGCAATGTCCCAAATGTTGTTGTGTGTGTAAATTAGATTTGAGGGATATCACTGTTGACGGAGGGAATATTATTGCTAGGGACATGCTGGGCCCCTGATTCAGCCCAGGAAAAAGAGTTGTAGAGGCCCTCATTGCGCGCCGCGCTATAGAGAGAGATACTCAAAGATCTTCCATTTCAGATCATGGCAAGTGACAAGCCAGTGGGCCAATTACATCAGTTATATTTCGTCATTGTCGGGTGGAAACCTTGTATGTCCAAAACCATTTAAAAAAGTAGATCTGCTGTTTTCACTACTTTTGTGCGACAGCCTTGTATGATGAAGCAGGGCTTTGCTTTGCGAAAAAATTTACAAATTTGAAACTTGGAGATACGAGGTTTCTGCCCGACAGTGACGATTTACTTTGTTTGCCGCCCAGCCCCCAAAATGGAACGAAGGCCGACATTTTATTTTAATTTTTTTCCTATTGGTCGGCCTGGACCGGCCGGGAATGAACCGGCCTTTCGGGAGTTGTCCCGCTTTTCCCAATGGGCAGCACGTCCCTGATTATTGCCATGCTTTGTCATCCTCTCATTCGCACTTGCACATAATATATTAAATGCGTGTTTATCTGTGAGGAAGGAATCATTTCTGTTTAGTTGTATTGATCATTGATTCACCTTTAATAACGTAATAATAATAGCGTTTGGAGATTCCTCATGTTTCCTGACTGAGTGGTAGATCGATAAAGCCCACAATAGTTTATGGATGAGGGAGACTGTGTTAGGGATGGGACGATATGAAAATGTCATATCACGATTATTGTGACAAAATAAATTGCGATTTACGATATTATCGTGGTAATCAAAATCCATTATCCAAAAATAGCAGATCTACAAGCTCTGTAAATACTGTATCAAGTACGTATATTATACGTACCTTTTACCAATTCTAGAGGGTTTAAGTGGTACCAGATATGCAGCTTGGCAAATAAAAGGTGAATTGATCCCAGTGCATGACGGAGGACGATATCATGATAAATTAAAACTCCACGATACGATTATTGATAAACGATAATATTGCTTATCATCCCATCCCTAGACTGTGTGTGTGTGTGTGTGTTTGTCACGTGCAACTGCTCCATGAAGAGGTTACAGTACATTTTAATTTCCGAGCTCTACGGTATAGGGAAAAAATAGACTGCAATAAATTGAAGTGGCTTTTATTTCAGTTTGTCAGTGTGAATGTTTCTTGGCTGCCACTGATGAAAACCATATAATATAAACATGCTGATATTGACTCTCCCATGTAGAGTTAAATCAATAAATCCCATCAACTTGCTTTGCTGAACTCTTGTCGTCTAATCCCTTAAGGTCCTTACACAATGCGACGACCGCCAAATAAACAATGTTTCACATCAAACTATTAATGTGATGACGCCTCATTCACACACCTTGATGCTTTCATTCGCGGTGAAAAATCAACCTTGTTTCAGAAAATAATTAACGCTGCCTTATCGCCCGTAATATTCATGTTCTGTGTGGCTGTACTCATGACACAGCAGTTTAAATGAATGAGAATTAATCGCAAAAAAACAAAGAAAAAAACAGGAACCTTTCTCTTGTGTTTTGAACCAACTCAAGTTTCGTAACAGCCTTCCATTGATATAACAATTCAATTCAAAGGTGCTTTATTGGCTTGAGAAAACATACAGTATATGTTTCCAAAGCAAGTGTCAAAATATAATAAAAACTGTTGAAAATGGGGAACATATATACAGTTGGAGGGGGTACAGCATTGTGTAAACAGAGCTATGTCACATTTTGTTGTTATATACGGGGACTGCCTATAAGTCCTACATCTCGTTAGTCCTACATCTCATTCGTCCTAATTTGGTTAGGATTAGGTTTAGGCATAGTTTTGCTCAGGTTAAGGTTTGGTTTAGGTTTAGGCATAGTTTTACTGAGGTTAGGGTTAGTATTTTTACCAGGTTAACATTCACCACATTCGCACTAATGGGATGTAGGAACAATGAAATGTCAGACCAATTGTTGCTATTTGTATATATAACATGTATATCACGATGTCCTCTGTTTTTCACCTCTCCCCTGCCTCCCGTCTCCTCCCAGGTGGTGATCAACTGTGCCATTCCCAAGGGGCTGAAGTACAACCAGGCCACGCAAACCTTCCACCAGTGGCGCGATGCCCGCCAGGTCTACGGCCTCAACTTTGGCAGCAAGGAGGACGCCAACGTATTCGCCAGTGCCATGATGCATGCCCTGGAGGTCCTAAACTCCCAGGACACAGGTACACCTCTACCACTCACCTTTACACTATATGTCTTTGTAGGTGAATTACAGTGTAGGCCTATTAGGTGCTTTCGTGTGGAAACCTTGCATGTCCAAAAAGTTAAGTGGTTTTATCCAGGGTACTGCAGAGTCACTCCCCATCTTCCACCATAGTCATCTGTCTGCAATTGTTGAGTAGTTAGACGGATACTATTTGTGTTATTTAGATAGTGTTCGGTTAGTGTCAATATAGAACCTCACCCTCCTCTGCATACTGTTGTGCTCCGAGATTAGGTCCTACGGGGGTATCCTCGGGCTGGGTAGAATGGCTCCACGGCAAGGTAGATTAGCCTTTTCACAAAATTGCATACAAAAGGTTCCATGCTCTCAGACATTTTACATCCTATGGTACATAAAACATGCACTACGGCGTTGGGAAACGGTTTAAATCGCTTATTCAGTCTCATTAAATTCGGAAAAGCCACTGGTGGCAGGTGCCAGTACTGCATCCTTCCCATTGTAGCAGAATAAGGAGCAGTACTGGCAACTGCCACCGGGGGAGTTCGGTTGAATGGGAAAACATTATACTGGCTGACAAAACTAGAGATCTAAGCGCTTGTTTCATGCCGTAGTGCATGTTTTATGTACCGTAGGATGTAAAACCATATTCTGGGAGCGTGGAACTACCTTTACTTTTTGGATACGATTTCGGGATAAGGCCTTTCTACCTCGGCGTGGAGGCATTCTACCCCAGCAGCGGAGGCTGAGGTTCTATTTGGGGCTAGTGTTCGGTATGTTTTACACAAATGTGAAGGATGTTATGTTGATGGATGCTAGGTTTGATGTCTACCTGCTATCTTAGTTACTTTGTTGCACATGCTTGTTTTCTTGGCACTCTTAGTTCCTCCGCCACTTCCCCTGTCGTTGTACTGTATGACTAGGAGTCATGGCATTCGTTCCCCATCTTGCAGTCGGTCTGGATATAAGAGCATCTGCTTAATGCGTGTTGTAAATGGTCCAAATCTGGCTGTGCTGCAGCGGAACACCTACCGCCTTTAATAATGATTGTTTGGGTCCTGTTTCCTAGGTGTTGTGACAACAGAGATTTAGTTATAATTAGTTGATTAAACCCAAAAGCGCTGCGGTGGAAGTCTGCCTAATTGGCGAACATTTCCTCTTCTGCTGCAGGAGATGGGTTGAAACGCTCTTTGCCTTGCTGTCTCTTTACTCATCTGTCTGTTGTTGGTACAGTATGTAAGAGAGAGAATGGAAGAGAGTGAGAGAGAGAGAGAGAGAGAGAGAGTGAAGGTCCGTTCACACCGAGGGCGAATTGGCAAATAGCGAATTAGCGTATAATTCGCTTTTTGTTTAAAACCTTATAAAGTCAATGGAAGCATCCACACCAAACGCGAATTTCGAAAAAGCAAAAAGGCGTCTGTTTTGTGTTCACCCTTGTGTCGAATTTTGCGAACTTTCGCTGGTGAACTCCTCTCTCTCTCTCTCTGTAACAAAGCAAGCTCACTCTATCCTACTTTAAGAGAGAGAGAGAGCATGGTCGAGGGACCTTCTCTTTGCATTGAGGCCGAGGGGAACAGTGTTTCTTTCTCCTTTTCCGTGTCTCCCGTCTGTGTGGCTGCTTGGAGAAAGTACTTGAATGTCTTACTGGTAAAAGCATGGTTTATGTGTTTGTTATTGTAGGCTACTTTATATCTGCAAAAAGACTAATGTTTCGCCTATTTGGTTCGCTTATTCGCGACGCTTCGCTAATTCGCCGGTCTTTATGGAGCTTGAGAGTGAGAGTGAGAGAGAGAGAGAGGGGGAGAGAGAGAGAGAGAGGGATGGAGGGAGCGAGGTACGGTATGGGTCTGTTAGGCTCCTCTGGCAATAGCTTTGCATACTGTAGTACAGTGGTTCTCAACCTGTGGTTCGGCACCCCCAGGGGGGTCCCCAGATAAGTAACCTAATGTGCAACATTGTTTTCTCTCTCAGCAATAAACAAACCAACATAAAGTTTAAGTGTATAGCGGGTATCTGCACATTTCTAAAGTGACAATTTAAGGACTTTTTGATACTTCTAAAATGACAAATTAAACGTTGGCCAAATTATCAACTATTAGAGGCAGAAATTGTGAAAATGGCCGATCTACACGCTCACAACGCCTCGCAGCGCCTCAACTCTTAGTGCTCGTCAGGTCGCCAGTCAGCTCGCCTGTTAAAATATGATTATTTTGGGGGCCGCGGCCTAAAAAGGTTGAGAACCACTGCTGTAGTACATAGTAAGGTGTCATACAGTATATCGTCACTGTCCGGTAGAAACCTTGTATCAAGTTTCAAGTTTGTATGTTTTTTCAACAAGTAAAGCCCTGCTTCATCATTCAAGGCTGTCGCACAAAAGTAGTGAAAACAGCCGATCTACAAGCACACAACGCCTCGCTGTGCGAGGCGTTGTGTGCATGTAGATCTGCTATTTTCACTAGTTTAGTTCATTTTTAAAATGATAAATACAAAATGAACAGTCTTGGACATACAAGGTTTCCACCCGACAACGACGATATGTTTCAGGTTTCAAATCCGCTGTCGAGCCAATCAAACGAAGGCAAGAGAATGATGAACAGGACACAGGTATGTTTGCCACCTTCTGGAAACCTAGCGCTACAGTTAGTTATGCACAGAGCCTGAACAATGTGCTGTCAGTCAGGGACCAGTGGGTTGGCAAATGAATGATGCTCATCACATCTAGACACGTATTAATCTGTGCCATCAGTGTCATTCAGGGACGTGCAGAGAATGTTAGAGAGGCAGGGGCTGGAATTTCCAAAAGGGCCTTTTGGTGGAAGCACCGAAAATTGCAGACCTCCAAGCTCACAACTTGTCGCACTGCGACGCGTTGTGAGCTTGGAGGTTGGCTATTTTCGGGTGTGTGAAACCACACTGAACTACTGTAAGTATAACCAAATCAATGCTGGAGATGTGTAATGGCATGGATTTCTACACAGACAGGGCAATTCTTTCAACATAAGATGCTGCATTCAAGTTCAGGAGATAGGCAATTCTATTGAATGCTGCCTTCAGGTATGGCATGGAAGGAGGGCATTTGCATTTCTTTCACCACAGTAAAAAATTGCATTTATGGTCTGGAAAGGGCAATTTTTACTGACAGATAAAAAGGCAGGGGCTCAAGCCCCCTTTGATGTCTATGTGTGCACGTGCCTGGTGTCATCAGTATGAAATGGTTAGTCAGCCGATTGGCTGCTTGATTTAATTTGCCTGCGGTCTCCTGTGGCTGTGTTCAATTCGAGTTGCAGAGTGTGTGTGTGTGTGTGTGTGTGCGTGTGTGCGTGTGTGCGTGTGTGTGTGTGTGACAACAGTTAACCGCTCCTCTCAAATTAAAACAAAAATTATATTAAACAATTACACACGCAGCAAAGCCGTCCTCGTCGTCTCGTGTTCTTGTGATACTCGTGTCATGGCCCCCACCGCCACCCCCACCCACCTGTGACTCCTCCCCCGGTCATCTGTCATCACCGCACTCTAATCCCATCCGCTAATTAAACACATAGTAGTGATGTGCCTCGTTATGCTAACGAGGTGCTAATGAGGTGTGTGTGTATGTGGTGTGTGTTTGTGTTTTTGTATGTGTGTTTGTGTGTACGCCGCACACACATGTGTTTCCTATCGTGTTTCTACATGCTTGTGAGTGTGTGTCATCACCCCCCCCCCCCCCCACTGATGGAGTTGACTACAGCTTGCCTAAAGAATCATGTTCAGCCTGTGTGTGTGTGTCAGGGGCGTCAATTGGGTATGGCAGGGGTATGCGCCTGCCATACCCTGGGTCCAGGGGGGAAAATAAAAGTTACTTTTTAAATATAAATCCATTAATGTCTCTGTCTATCTGTGCTGGTTATGTTGTTAAATTACATTAAAATAACTACAAATGCAACATTTTACAAAATGGTCACTTTAACAAGGTATTATATTCTCCACACTTTTATTCTCCCCATCTTGACAAAATGGTATATTCCCAGGTTCCGCAGGTCAGCTGCACAGGTGCAATTCATTATTGTTTGTGGCACGTTTACTATTTTATGCCAAGCTGCACTTGAACAAACTGTAGAAACGGGGAAAAAATAGAATGTACTAGAATGTACTAGAATGTACTAACGGCGAAAAAATAGAATGTAGGCTACTGCAAGACACCAGTCATGTTGCCATACCTTAGCTTTTTCTGAACTGACGCCACTGGTGTGTGTGTGTGTGTGTGTGTGTGTGTGTGAGTGAGAGAGAGAGAGAGAGAGAGAGAGAGGGGGATATGATTGAATGTAACTCATTGTAAGAATTTCACTAAATAAATCATGGTTAAATGAACTGTGGTAACGGCCATTGTTAATTACGTTTCACAGTCCTCATGACGAGCAGCTTCCTGTTCACATGTTCCATTAGTTCCTCTCTCTCCCCCATGCTTTCTGCAGCCATCTTGTCCAATGCAACATGTCTGTCCCTCATGGCGAGGCAAAGTTTAGAGCAGGGGTCTTCAACGTTTTCAGCCCAAGGACCCCTTAGCTGAGAGAGGGATGAAGCAGGGACCCCCACTATTGTATACAATTGTGTTGCAGATTCAAAATGTTCATAGATTTCTTAGACAGCTTAAACTTGTTTGACAACATTGTCATCATGTTGGAGTAATGTGTATTTTCAGACATTAACCACTTGAACCATCAAATACTGCTCCTCTTCTTCTTTCCCTCATCATCAAACCTCTTTACCAAAAATAGCCGATCTACAAGTTTGCAACACCTCGCACTGTGAGGCGTTGTAAGCTTGTAGATCTGCTATTTTTGGCTAATGTTCCACTCAGAATAGGGATGCTTGGGTTCAAATGGTTAATGTAAAAAACATGATCCTATCACACAAAGATTTGACGGCCCACCTGCAGTAACTCTGAGGACCCCCTTGGGGTCCCAGACCCCCTGTTGAAGATCCCTGGTTTAGAGAGTCTGAGAGAACTAAACGAGATGGGAGAACAGTGTACACTACATACATCATAGGGGCTGTTGTTTGCAGAGATGACAGCCTGCTGACATCGTGTCACTGCTATATATGTATCGTTCAATTTGTACTTTGAATAGCGGAAAAATAACTGATCTACAAGGTCGCTTCGTGACACACTGTGAGCTTACGTAGATGTGCTATTTTCACAGTTTTTGCCTATAATGACATGGCTGAAATGGGGACGCAAGGTTGAAAGTGGTTAGAACGTTGTCATAATCCTACCAACCATCTCAACAATCTTGCAATTAATGGAACATTTCATTTGCTGAAATGTTTAAATATTTACAGCAACACATTGGACCAAATCTTACTTTTTGCAAATAAGGAGTGTGAGCATCTTAATTTGCAGTTGAGATGGTTTTCACATAGAAGATTAGTGACAGAACTTCAGTAGTTGCACGTGAATAATTTACTCGTACATTGCTGCGCTGTTACAGAGCACAGCTTTCTTTTATTTTTTATTTTTTACGTAGTTGATCTCCTGAGGTTCTTTAAAAAAGAATCAACATAAAGATGAAGTGTAGAATACTTTTCATTGAGTCTGAAGTTTGTTTTGGCCGTGGAACTTCTTCAGCTGCTCTTGTAAATGGCACAGCTGAAGACTTCTGCCTCCAGCTCTCTCACTTTCTCTCTGTTTCTTATTCCGTCTCTTCTATTTCCTTCTCTCAGTGTTTGTCCTCGCTTGATCTCTCCTCCTCTCCCCTTCTCTCTCTTCCTTCTGTCTTCATAAGCACTTGTTTTTTTCCTCCTCTTTTTCCCCTCATTTGAACTATTCTATATCTCACTCCATCACTGTCTCACTCTCCACTTGTTCATCCTCAGGGACGTGCTGGCCATTGGGAAACGCGGGACAACTCCCGAACGGCCGGTTCATTCCCGGCCGGTCCAGGCCGGCCATTAGGAAAAAATGTAACTGTTTGCACAGAAGTAAAAATTAAACTGTTTGCACAAAAGTAGTGAAAACAGCAGATCTACAAGCACACAACGGGCGTTGTGTGCTTGTAGATCGGCTGTTTTTTTAAACTGAAAAATCATTTTTAAACTGATAAATACAAAACAAATGGTTTTGGACATACAAGATTTCCACCCGACAACGACGAAATATAACTTGTCGTGATCTGAAATGGGAAATCTTTGAGTAGCAGCAGCGCTATAGAGAGAGATCTCTCTCTATAGCGCGCAATGAGGGCCTCTACAACTCTTTTTCCCGGGCTGAATCAGGTGCCCAGCACATCCCTGTTCATCCTTCATCCCCTCATCCCTCATTCCCTTCCTCCCCTCTCGTCTTCCGTCACTCCTTCATTCCTCTCCCCCTCATTACATCAGGTTGTTATTGTTTTACTGTAGCGTCGCTCCACCGCTCCTCTCCTCTCCAACAGCGCTATAGACACCACCTATCCAGTGGTGTAAAGTAACTAAGTAGATAAGTAGAATAAGTGCTGTATTTAACCCATTTAGGCCTAGAATTATTGAATGCTTTAACCAGTGAAAAATAGCAGATATACAAGCTCACAGCGTGGCACCGAGTGCCGCGCTGCGAGCTTGTAGATCTTCTATTTTTGAAAAAGTCGTGAAAATGTGTGCACATCTTTGACTTAAAAGTGAGCATTTGTAACTCAAATTTTGCTTCTGGGTGGTCCCTGGAACTAAATATTTTGTGATGGGGGGGTCCGTGGCCAAATAAATATAATTTTGGGGGTCCTTCACATGAAAAGGTTTGAGAACCACTGACATAGTAGTCTCTCAAGAACAGACTAACTGAGCTCCAGTTAAGTGAAAAGAACCTTTTCTTTTCTTTGAATTTTCAGTACATTTACCTGTACTTCTACTCCACTAACATCTCAGAGACAAATATTGTAGAACAAAGGGGTTCTACAGCGCGCCTCAGCCTACACGGCTGGTCTGGTGCATCACAGGAGCAGGGGCAGATGCACGCAGAGGAGAGAGACACTGGAACAGCTCAGACAGTTTAAGCCCTTTGTTTAGGTGCTATTATAAAAAGTGACTAACGTTTCGATGCTAGTGCATCTTTATCAGAGTCATGACTGACCTGACTATGACCTGCTCCAGTGTCTCTCTCCTCTGCAGACAAATATTGTACTTTTACCCCACTACATTTATTTGAAAACATTAGTTAGTAGGTACTAAAGCCTGGTGGCCTTTAAAGTCTAGTATCTCCCCCAGTCCACAGGGGATATCCCTTTGGACTGATGGTTAAGATGTTGGACTTTCACGTGGGAGACCCGGGTGTGAATCCCGGGTGTTGCATTTTGCAAATATAAATTAGAACATTGTAAAACTTACATAAACCACTTTAGCCCTATTTTATAGCTTGGCTATTTGAAAACAGACGATCTGCAAGAGCTTGTAGATCTGCTGTGAGCTTGTAGATTTGCTATTTTCAATTTTTTTTTTACTTTAAGTGCATTTTGATGCCAACACTTTCATACTTTTACTCAAGTACATTTTGAATTCTGGACTTCTACTCAGTGGCGTCAGTTCAGCAAAATCAAGGGTATGGCAAAGATGGGAGTCCTCATGGAAAATAGGCATTACATTTTGGATAACACAGTTCTATTGTGAAAATAGCAGATCTACATGCAGCGCGAGGCGTTGTGAGCATGTAGATAGGCTATTTTCACAATGTCTACGGTTTCTTGGGCTGGATATGGCAGCCTGGAATGGTTTTTCAAAGTGCAGCTAAACTTAGCATGTTAGTAAACGTGCCACAATTAACAATAATGCATTGCACCTGTGCAGCTGACCTGCGGAACCTGGTAATATACCATTTTGTCAAGCTGGGGAGAATACAAGTGTGGAGAACATCATTATAATACCTTGTTAAAGTGACCATTATGTTAGATTTTGCATTTGTAGTTATTTTACTGTAATTTAACAACATAATGACCAGCGCAGATAGACAGAGACATTCATGGGTTTATATTTAAATTAAGTAACTTTTATTTTCCCCCCTGGACCCAGGGTATGGCAGCTGCATACCCCTGCCATACCCAATTGACGCCCCTGCTTCTACTTGTAACGGAGTACTTCTACGTTGCTGTAGCTTTGTAAAACATTTGAGTACTTTTCCCACCGCTGCCCTCATTACATCAGTGCTGAGGTTGTTATGTCTTTAGTGCAGCGTCGCCCCACCGCTCCTCTCCTCTCCTCTCCCACAGCGCTATAGACGCCACCCGTCTGCTGGCTCTTATGGCTATTTTTCCGACTAGGAAAGGTAAACCCAGAACCTTCGCTGACCTGAAACTCTCCAGGACCCGTGGAGCTCTGTGAACTGTGATGGGGTTTTTTGATTGTGTTTCCATTATAACCACAAGCACCCATTGAAGTGGGAGCTACGTCATTAGAAAAAACAAATAGAGGCCTGTACTGCTGGCTTAGCAGTCCAGGTAAGAAATAGAAAAAAAACGAATAAAAAGTGAAAATAGCTCTAATTTTTGTTTGTTTTATGACAAATATCCCCTATTTTTAGAATGCTAAACTAAAACAAATACAAGCTAAACTAACAACTCCTCTGCAAAAAAACAACTTAAAACTAAACAGAAATTGAAAAGATAGAGTTGGAAAAAGAAAAAGAATGAAAATGAATGAAAAATACAAAACGGTAATAACCTTGCTCAGAGTTTTCATATGGTATTCCTGTCCTCCTGAGTCTCCTGACAGCTGCTGGGAATGGCAGCTATTCTAAGTCACGGTCATCTTTGCACGCAATCAGTCACCCGCATCCCTCCATCTCTCAGTGGGTGGTGAAAAAAAGCATTTGTACACAACGCCTGTTCTCCTCTTGTTATTTATGACCCGAGTTAAACTATGTGTAGTGACTGAATATACTTCACTGTGTATACAGTATACTGTATTTGTTTTCGTTCCGAAGTTTTATATTTTGACGTATAACACAGTATTAATTAAGCATTACACTCCTCTCCTCTACTCTGTCCTTTGCTTGCTTGAAATAGAGTGTGTGTGTGGTGCGCGTGCACATGTGTGCGTGCGTGTGAGAATCCTTTCCCTAATTTGCTGTTCTTGCAGAGGTTGTCTTTCTTTGTTATCTTTTGTGGCTGTGAATAATATCATGATAGAATACTGCAGTATTTTCTGTGGGAGAAATTCTCCTCTCCTATTCCCTCCCCTCAGCTGTCATGCTGTCAGGGGTTCTGTTTTTATTTGTTGACCTGGCAAGGCCACCTCTTCTTGCCAGGCCACAAGAATGTGTTTTTTTTAAATAATCTCCTTGGTTAAATAAAGGTGCAATTACAGAGGAGCGCCTGCAGAGAGTTTTCATGTTATCTCGCCCATATCCCCTCCCTGCTGAACACGCGCCCACAGCGACCAGTAGGAGTCGCTATTGCAGCAACAGGGATGCAGTCCCTCTTCCAGCTTTCCCACCCATGAACGCTGACAAGGTGATTTGTTGGAACCATTGACACAAAAAGGTAGACGGCTCCAATGAACTGCAGTGGTGAATGAGGTATCTATGGTTGGAACTCCCGGCCAAGCTGGACGCACCGCTTCTGGGAAATGGTAACATGTCATTAGGTCGAACACCCTTTAGATTGACCACAAAACTCTAACCCTAATCCTAACCTCAGTAAAACTATGCCTAACTCTGACCCTAACCCTAAACTTAAACTCGGTAACCGTGATTATCTAACCTGCCGACGCTCGCGGGTGATAAACTAACCTGCCGACGCTGTTCGACCCAACGGGAGTTCGTCATATGGGGCAGTCCCCCAGTGTTGGAAAAAGTACTCACATTTTTTCAATACTGCAAAGTAGAAATACTCGTACTTGATTAAAAGTATTAGCATCTGAATATACTTCAAGCACCAAAAGTACATATTTTTTGAAAATAGTAGATCTACAAGCTCACAACGCGCCGAGCTCACGATGCGACACGTGATCGTGACGCGTTGTGAGCTTGTTTTCAAATAGCCTACGTATAAAATAGGGCTAAAGTGGTTAAAGTATGTTTTATAATACTATTATTTATATCTGCAAAGTAAC
This sequence comes from Nannobrachium achirus, assembly GCF_963921795.1. Taxonomy (NCBI): domain Eukaryota; kingdom Metazoa; phylum Chordata; class Actinopteri; order Myctophiformes; family Myctophidae; genus Nannobrachium; species Nannobrachium achirus. The sequence goes on from NC_137823.1 coordinate 29,891,233, forward strand.
TAATAATTAAAGTTTTCAAATAATTATAGTGGTAATTAAAGTGGTAAAAGTACAATATTTGGATCTGCTGTAGTGGATGTAGAGATGTAGTGGAGTAGCCTAGAAGTAAAAAGTCAGAAATTGGAAATACTCTATAAGTAAAGTACAAATACCTCCGAATTGTACTCAGTTACACTACTTAAGTAAATCTACTTAGTTACTTTACATCACTGATCTAACCCAGGTCTCTGTGGTGGTGGTGGGCGTTTTCTTCTTTTTTTTTTTTACTTCTACACCACCCAGACACCACTCTATTCTGGGATGTTGTCACAACCTCAGCGGGCCAGGGCATGCATTGTTAGGGCTCACAACGGTGTGAGTTCCACTCCGTCTCACACATATTGTCACTCTCCGTCTCGGTCACATCTTGTGATAGAATATTGTAACATGGTTCATGTTCTGAATCTGAATGGGACGATCAAAAGATTAGTGCGGTTGCTGTGTTGCCTATTGTTGGTGCTTTCACGATGCTGCATGGGTGACATGAACACCAATTTGGCGTCACCATTATCTTGATTTGGGTTGCCATGTAGCCAGGTGAATGAATTGGTTCTTCTGTGTGTATGTATGAGCATGTGTGTCTATTCCTGTTTGCTAAGAAGGAATGTGTGAGTAAGCTATTGAACAAAGCACAGAATAGTTTCCATCTGAGGCATGCAAATGGTCGTGGCTTGTGGCCAAAAGTTTGGAAAGTGTGTGTGTCTTGGGGTCTCTCGAGGACATACGGATTTAGGAAAGCCTTGGTGAAATGTGTGGGTCATGGAACAGAACGCTAGCTTTCATCTGTGCGTGTGTGGGGACTTAGACGTGCACTTAGCCATGTGTTTGTGTACAGTATCTTAAACCCGATTTATACTTTGTCATACGACTGTGTCAAATGGCCGGCCTACTGCCACCTGGTATCCCCTAGTCTCAACTTGATGAACCATTTGACATTGTGAGAGAGGGAGCGTGTGTGTGTGTAAATATGAGGCTTCCTGCAACCTGGGTGGATGCAAACTGGGTGGAACTGTTCAATGAATGCTTCTTAAGTGTTGGTGTACAGTAATTAATCTGAAAAACATGCAGTTATAGTACCATGTATGGAGGGTGGGGGAGAGAGAGACAGATGTGAACCAGAACAGAGAATTTATTTAAAGTTACATTTTGTCTGGTTTTGGTTCATTTTGATCAGCTATATTGTCACTCATATAATGATGTCATCAATATTAAGCCCATATCTAACAGGACTTCATATGGGAATGCCCATATATGGAGGCCATATCGGCCACATAACACACTAACAGCTGGTTCTACAGACAGGGATCTCCATGTATGGGCATAAAAGGGTATGATGTCAGATTTCATAGACCTAGACTTTAATAACAAATAATTGAGTAAGCATGTGTGGCGGAGAGAGTCGCAGCCCCAGCCTGAAGCCTCAAAAGTCTAGTATCTGCTCTTGTTCTATGGGGATATCCCTTTGGAGTGATGGTTAAGATATTGGACTTTCACGTGGGAGACCCGGGTTCGAAGCTGGGTGGGGAGGTTCGGATCACCTCCGTTACATTGGTGCCGTGACCCGGATCCGGGCTTCCCCGTAGGAGGAGGTCACTCACCGTAGGGTGAGTGTGGCGGAGAGAGTCGCAGCCCCAGCCTGAAGCCTCAAAAGTCTAGTATGTGTGTGCGTGTGCGCGCGCATGCACAGTCAAAAGGAGAGCGGCTAACAAAGTGTGAAGTCTTGATTTAGGGTTCTATTTCTGTTATATTCAAAACTTTGAGCTCACACTGTAACGAGTGAGGATCCACCCACGCGAGCGAGCGAGCATGCACGCACGGACACACACACACACACACACACACACACACACACACACACACACACACACACACACACACACACACACACACACACACACACACACACAGTCCTCCAGGCTCACACACAGTCACTCACACACTCACTCTGTTTACATATCGTACTATTTTCTCCAAAAAAGGCATAAGATAAAAAATGGAACAGAACAGAGGGATGGAAGGACAGAGAGGAAGAGGGGATGATTTATTGGAAGGATGAATGGAGAAGTGTGTCATGCGCCGCTGGCCCACTGTCTCTGTTGTGGTCTGGACCACCTGTTAACAATCCTGTATAATTTGCAAAAAACGCCTATACACAGCGTACCCAAAGTAAATTGATTGTAGTTTTAAAACCATTTGGAGTAATGCATTGGGCATGGTCTCATTTTGAAGGAAACATTTTGAAGTTTTACCCATAAATAAATAATCACTCTGTGTGCAACTGACATTGAGTAATGCAAGTTTTAACTTACTGGAATAGCAGGTTTTTAATCCTCGCCTAAATATTTTCAGTAAATAGATGCCTGCATAACACTGTTATTATCATATAGGAGCTGAAAAACACAATGTGGACACATTTTGAAGCCTTACCTAGCCCAATTTCAAAGGACATGATAAAACTACAGAATATGAATATTTTACACATGTTTTACTAAGTGTATGTTTCTGCGTTTTCATTTGGAGACATTTGCATATATCATATAAAATGGTCAAAAAAGGGCTAATAGACTGGATTTTTTTTATTTTATTATTTTATTATTTTAATTTATTTATTATTATTTAATTTATTTATTTTACTGACAGCCCTAACACTCTTGGTCTGACATTCGGCGCCGCTTCTGCGTATTTACGCACGGCCAGTAGTGCTGTTACGCAGGGTTTTTTGGGTATTGTAGTTCACTTCAGCCAAAATAAAGTAGACACATTTTGTGGAGAATTTCATTGGCTATAAGAAGTGCCAGTCATCAGAACAACCTGCTGAGGAGAACAATAGTATGTTCTCCTCTGAGAACATACTATTGGTTGCTATTGGGCGACTGGGAGATGACTGAGACAGGACTAGAAGCTCCAATTAGGTGAAGTGTCAATCATTGTGTGGAGCTTGGAGGCTATTTTAATAGTATTCAGTTGTAAAACTGAAAACCTGAACTGGAGTTAGAAGCAAAAACATGTGAAAGATTGTCATACTCTGACATCACGCTTGTATCCATGACTATAGTTGTACAGAGGTTTCTTGGCAGAAAATGTGGTTTGGACTTTGTACAAACAATGGATTGTATCATGTTTACCCTTCCTCTACACAAGAACATCATTGTTGTGGAAATATATGATGTTGTTGGAGTACAATCCAACTCTAAACGTGAGTAGCAGCAGATTTATGAATATTTGTTTGTTTGTTTATGTCGGACTTCTGCGTTGTTAGCGGCGTGAGTTTTCGGCGCTATAATCAAATGGTTTGCGGATTCGGAATCACAAGAATCTTAGCTTTAAAATGGTATACAGCTTGGCAATGCAAGTAACACAGAGGCTTGTCTAAACGTGATTGTTTGTCAACAAACGGCCGGCGGGCCCGCCGGCGGGCCCACACCTGTTAAGAGGTTATTAATTCACTTGATGAAGAAAGAGAAGGAAGGAGGAAGGAGAGGTAGAAAACTTGGTCAAAGAACAGAAACATTGATAAATATAGAGCACTGGCTCTCAACTTGTGGGCCTTTGCAGACAGGGTCCGATTTTTCTGCAAAGAAAAAAATGGAAATTGTGTGAAAAAGTCAAGCCAAGCTCTAATGTGACGCATTATGAGCTTGCATAATGAGTACTTTCTACTTTTGGTACTTAAAGCACATTTTGCTACCAATAGTTTTGTACTCAAGTACATGTTTAAATCCGGAGGTTTACTTAATTTGTTGCCATCAATTAAATCTCTCTGAAGATCCAAAATGCCATGGTCTCCATATACTTCCATGTAATTCATAGTGCACGGATCATGCACTCCCATGCCTAGATCATGCACCACGTGTGTGCACGCTGTTCACAGCTTTCAAACAAAAAAATCCGCTTGGAAATCCGTTAAGGCATTCATGAGATATCAGCCATTATGTTTTTACATTATGTAAACAAACATGGCTGCCATGTTTGAAAGATGGGGTTTGTTATGGGGGTTAAACATGCAATTTCGCGATCATGATCATGCCTAATACATTTTTTGAGGTTCAAAAAACTTTTTTGAAAAAACTTTTTTTGAAAATATATAATGATCAGGTAGTGGTACTATACCAGGGGGAAGATTTTTTACAAAAAAGTGTAGAGTAAGTGTTAAAATTATGTTTTTATGTGGCCACACCCACCAGTTCATTAAGTATGCCTGGTTGTCAAGTGGGTGGTGACCCAGCTGAAGTTAGCCACACCCACAGTGTTGGGTGAATTTTCACAATATAACCCCACCCCGTGGTATATTAGAGCAGTGGTTCTCAACCTGTGGGTCTGGACCCCCAGGGGGGGGGGGTCCACAAACTATTTTGGGGCGTCCCCAGATGATTAACTTAATGTGCAAAATTGTTTTCTCACTCAACAGTAAACAAACCAACATAATGTTTAAGTGTATAAAGGGTATCTGCACATTTCTAAAGTGGATTTTTAATGACTTTTTAATACTTCTAAAATAACAAATTAAACATTGGCCAAATTGTCAAATATTAGAGGCAGAAATTGTGAAAATAGCCGATCTACATGCTCACAACGCCTCACGTTGCGAGGCGTTGTGAGCATGTAGATCTGCTATTTTCACAATGGAACCGTGTTATACAAAATGTAATGCCTCAACTCTTAGTGCTCGTCAGGGTGGGGGGGTCCCTGGGGGTCGCTGCCTGAAAAGGTTGAGAACCATAATGTTAACTTCATAGACACATACAAAACAGAAAAGGTACAAAACTATGGCACCACCTCTTTTACAGAGTATTTCTACACTGCAGTATTGATACTGTTCCCACCACTGGTCCAGTGTATACTGTCCTGTCATAGTATCATGTCCCCCTCGACGCCTCCATGGATTTAAACCCACATACGACCTAATGCCCCGGGACAAAGGAGTCATTTTTCATCAGTCCTCGCAGGGTCAACAAAACAAGCATATCCTAGGCCAGCTCTGTGTGGTTTGTGTTGGATGTGTGATACTTCTTCATAGCTAACAGGCTATAAAAACACTGTGTGTTGACAGGCAAATAGTGGGATTTGTGGCTGGTAGGCGGATGACCTCATCTTTTGGCTTGACAGGACAGGGTGCACGGCCACTGGCGCTAAATATTTACCCCCTGTTTTCGTTTGTCAGTTTTCTGACTCCATTCCATCTATACGTGTCCGGTTGTCTGTTTTGAGATCCAGCTATTTAGAGAGTGTGTGGGTGTGTGTACACGTGTGTCTGTATGTGGCAGTATTTGAATGAATGTGAGCATTAATATTAAGATTTGTATTCTGTGTGTGTATACTGTATACGTATATATACAGTATATGAAACCCAGCTTTGGCAAGGTTATTGCGTGGGTGAAATAGAGCAGTGGTTCTCAACCTTTTCAGGCCGCGACCTCCAAAATAATCATATTTTAACTGCCCCCCCCCCCCAACCTTGACGAGCAGAGTTGAGGCATTAGATTTTGTATAACACGGTTCTATTGTGAAAATAGCCGATCTACATGCTCACAACGCCTCGCGTTTTGAGGGGCGTTGTTGTGAGCATGTAGATCGGCTATGTTCACAATTTCTGCCTCTAATATTTGACATTCTGGCCAATGTTTAATTTGTCATTTGAGAAGTATTAAAAAGTCCTTAAAAATCCATTTTAAAAACGTGCAGATACCCTTTATACACTTAAACTTTATGTTGGTTTGTTTACATTACATTAAGTTAATCATCTGGGGACCCCCCAAAATAATTTGTGGACCCCCCTGGGGGTCCCAACCCACAGGTTGAGAACCACTGAAATAGAGTACCGAAGTCCTGACGTCACTCGTTCATCCTCTGCGTCACGGAAGTAATTTTGTACCGACACCATTGTCAGAAAGGTGGTTCTGCATCATTTACAATAGTCGGTCACTAATATTTGATACAGCTCTGTTTCTGGTGGAGATCTAATTAATTTTGGCGGCAGTAACATTAGCGTTTTCTCGCCATCAGTTACTGCTTCATGAGTGAAACCGCCAGGCTCCTTTGTTTATTTTTGGAACACAGTTCTTATATGACGTGATACTAAACACATCTATGGCAGGGGTTTTCAAAGTGGGCGACGGGGCACCCTGGGGTGCCGTGGCGGCAGTCCAGGGGTGCCGTGAGATAATTTGATAGTATTTGGAATTTATTTGGCCGCTTGGACACACAAATATTTAGTATAATTTTAAACTTGAACTTAAGTTATTTTCAGTCAGTTCTAACCAAAATGGCTATTATCTCAACGTTTTCCTCGCAACATAATCACTAAAATATCGTCACTGTCGGGCAGAAACCTTGTATCTCCAAGTTTCAAATGTGTACGTCTTTTGGTAAAGCAAAGCCCTGCTTCATCATACAAGACTGTCACACAAAACTAGTGAAAACAGCCGATCTACAAGCACACAACGCCTCGCATCGCAAGTTTAGTACATTTTATAGATGATAAATACGAAACGAACGGTTTTGGACATACAAGGTTTCCACCCGACAACGACGATATGCTAAAAATATAAGGTGCTGGGAGTGAAAATTATAATGTAGGGGTGCCTCGGATTAAAAATATATTTATGGGGTGCCCTGAGACAAAAAAATTTGGGAACCCCTGGTCTATGGGAATATCAGCATGGCCCAGGAAGGACAAACATGACCCAGGAAGGATACGTAAATTACATCAGACTTCAGTGCTATTTTGTCTCTCGCTTTAACTCCCTCCCTCCCTCTACCCTCTCCACCTATCCCACCCACCCACCCACACTCTCCTTTACGCTTTCTCTCCATCTCTCTCTCGTGCTGATCTCCCTCTCCCTCTCTCTTGCTCCCTTCCTTCTCCCTCTTCCTTTCTCCCTCTCTCTCTATGTCCATATTTGGGTATAATCAATTTGCATTGTTCTCGGAGATGGCACGTAGAAACTGTTGCCTAATAAAGTAACACCACCAATTTTTTTTGCGCACCTGCTGGCTGTTAACAACTGCAATGACATCGTAATGCACCATTGCGATGCATTGACCAACATGTATTGCACAGGTTCCGGGACCCAGCATTGGCCCGGTTATTGCATGGGTTAAATAGGCTCTCCTCTCTTTGTTCGCTCCCTCTCTCGCCCTCTCTTTCTCACCCATCGGCATATCCATATATGGGCATGTGACAGTGGCTTTGGGCAATGTCCATATTTGGGCTGACAACCAGCCTTCCCATCATTGGTGGGGTTATTGCAGTCCATATACTGTATGGGCATATCTGCTATATAGTATATAGCTTAGCCATATGTTTTCGTTGGCATTAGGTTACCCTTGCTAGAGTGACATATTACAGTTGACATTCTCAAGGTCTGGTTTTCTATACCTCCTCTACCTCCTCCATAGTCAGAGCTGGTGTTGTGTATCTCCCACAGAGACAGATGTTTAAGTCAGTGGTTCTCAACCTGTGGGTCGGGAACCCCCAGGGGGGTCCCCAAATTATTTTGGGGGTTCCCCAGATGATTAAGTTAATGTGTGCGGCAGTGTATAACCCTCGCTGTGATTGGCCGGTAGTGTGATGACGTAATTTTGCCGGGAAATCCCGCCCCTGTCACAGCTAAGTAGAAAACATATAAAGAGAAGGCTTCAGAAGTGGGGGTTCTAAAACTTTAGCGATTTAACAGTTAGGACAATTTTAAGATTTGTTTTATAAAAAAAGTTACATGGTATAACTTTAAACATTGGCCAAATTGTCAAATATTAGAGGCAGAAATTGTGAAAATAGCTGATCTACATGCTCACAACGCCTCGCGTTGCGAGGCGTGAGCATGTAGATCTGCTATTTTCACAATAGAACTGTGTTATACAAAATGTAATGCCTCAACTCTTAGTGCTCGTCAGGTTGGGGGGTCCCCAGTTAAAATATGATTATTTTGGGGGACGCGGCCGGAAAAGGTTTAAGTGGCTGACTGGACATTCCTGCTGTACTGTATGTATGTGGAGGCATCGTGGGCCCTCGTTTAGCCTTGGTGGGACACCTGAGAGAGGACAGGGAGAATGGGAAGCCGTTGAAAGAGAGCTGGAGAGAGACAGAGAGAGAACAGGAGACGAGGGGGGGTAGAAAGGGAACGAGGGAAAGAGAGAAACAAGTGAAAGAGTTGGAGGACACTTCATCCTTGTCCCATTGAAACCACATTCCTGAACCAGAGTTTGTTTTTGCAGCCCTGGTGTGTGTGTACATGGAGTTGCTGAGGGGGGGGGGGGGTCTCTTTCGGGGTACAGCACTGGCCCTTGGCCCCTCCACATTCGGCTGGCATGTGGGTGGGATATCAACACTTGATGGCGCGTGACCGCACTTGCATCATGTTTGGACTGCAACTCGTCTGTCCATCCGTCTGTCTGTCTGTCTGTCTGTCTGTCTGTCTGTCTGTCCTTCTGGCCCACTTCAGTGTTTACGGGATGATGAGCCAACAGGTCTAGTTGACTTTTAAACTGACAGACTTAGACCTCAGTGTAAACAAGGACACCGGAGTGAGAGGCCGCGGCAGCATCAGAGCACACAAGATAGAAGGGATGAAGTAAAGATGCGGAGAGAAAAATAGATAATAGAAAAGAGAGATCGTATTTGTGTGTTGAAAGACTAAGGAGAGAGAGAGTGAGAGAGGACAGGCAGTTTGTGGCACAGGACAGGGCAAACAGAGAGGCTGATTTTGTTGAGATGTTTAAAAGGTGAAGGGAGAGAAAGAGGACAGAGACCAAAAAACTGATTGAGAGACTTAACCCGTTCTGGACAGGTACACATTAAAGTGTATTACCCTCAACCGGCCTGGAACAAATTGTTGTGTATTACAGTATGTACAGTATGTAGAACAGTCATTTTTGAAAAAATATTTTAAGTTTTTCAGATTTTTTTTCTATGAAAGCCAAAGGTGTAAGCTATCAAAAGTTTTTGAATCTAACTGCTACAGAGGCTGAGTAATAGTTTTCCAGAAAAACAGTGGGTCATTTTCAAATCGGACTTAGGTCTTTAAGGATTTTTTCAAATCGGACTTAGGCCTAAATATTAAGGAATAAGACGACTCTCAGCCGATAGATACAGAACACAGAGAGAGAGAGTAAGAAAGACACAGAGAGAGAGACAGGGACAGAGAGAGAAAGAGAGAAAGAGAGAACACTGCTCCCGGCGCAAACATCTCCCCTCTTCATCAGTTCCTCTGGTACATTCTCTCTCCGTTGTCCCGCCCGCCGGGGCCTCAGACAGACCGAGCAGGCCCCTCGAGGCCCCCCTTTACAGTAACCGAGGCGAGGCGTCTGCAGATATGCCTTCTGCAGCCAGAATCCGCTGCCTCCCCCGGGAGCCGCAGAAGATCAGCAGGGCTCAGATCATCCTGAGGAGTGAGTAGTGGAGCTTGACATTTATGAGTGGACCTGACAGCCTTGTTCGCGTGGGAGGAACGTGTGTAGACCTACAAAGATGTCTGCTTGTGTGTTTGTTTTTGTGAGTGTCTGTTTACCTATTTCTTTCCTTCTTACACTGATTCTACTTCAATCTACTCTGATCTTTTATGCGGAGTGGTCAATTCTTCACATTTTAAGTTAAACTAACTCAGTATTTTAATGTGTACTGCATGATCATACAACACGGTATATTACGTAATATAGCCTTCCTTTGTGCATCCATTGTTTGGCCTTCATTAGCCGTGTTGTTTTTAACATGTCGCATTATGGCTACAAATCCTTGTATTGGAATTGAAAGTAACCTCATGCTGCATTGTTTTTTGTTTTCATTGTCTACTGTGGTAGACCGAGTGCCGTCTACCAGTAGACGGCACTCGGTGCCGCGCTGCGAGCATGTCGATCAGCTATTTTTGAAAAATCTTGAAAATTTGTGCAAGTCTTTGAATATTTCAAATCCTTCTATGGTTCTTTGAAAAACGTATGTTTCTTCGTCAGGGGTGCTCAAACCTTTTCATGTGAAGGACCCCCAAAATGATATGTATTTAGCCACGGACACCAATCTCAAAATATTTAGTTGCTACTTTTCAAAAATAGCAGCTCTACAAGCTCGCAGCGCGGTACTCTGTGCTGCGCTGTGAGCCTGTATATCTACTGTGGCAGCACTCAGGCACGTGCACACATAGACATGTAAGGGGGCTTGAGTCCCTGCCCTTTTATCCGTCTGTAATAAAGTGCCCTCTCCAGACCATGAATGCAGCTTTTACTTAGCTTTTACTGTGATGAAATAAATGCAAATGCCCTCTTTCAATGCCATACCTTAAGGCTGCATTCAAGAACATTGCCTTGTCCAAACTCTCCTGAACTTGAATGCTGCATCTTATGTTGAAAGAATTGCTCTCACTGTGTAGAAATCCATGCCGTACGCCACATCTCCAGTATTGCCTTTTTTATGCTTAGTTTAGTGTGGTATCTAGTATTGAAAACTGCGAACTGCGAATTGCTATTTTCAATATTTTCACCAAAAGGCCCTTTTAGAAATGTCAGCCCCTGCCTCTCTAACATTCTCTGCATGTCCCTGGCAGCACTATTGTTAACATTTTATTTTTGTGTGTGTGTTTATTTCATCTTTATTTATTCTTTCCCCCCCTGTGGTTTTGTATGACCCTGAATGGGAGGATGTGGGAGTGAAAGCAGGAATATGTTTATCCACTTGTCAGGACTACATTGCCAACGGTGGAAGACATCAATGAATATAAATGTAAAACGAACGGTAACCTTCTGCTTTGTGTAACCGAGTCTTTGCAGAGATAAGCCTTCGATAAGGAATGAAGGAAACATTGGCGTGTTTGTAACCGTTGGGCAGTATGTAGTGGACTGCTGATTGGGGTGACCACAGTGGAAATGCTGGCTAGTTGTTTTAGATCACAGCCCTCTGTGTCTGCTGTTTGTACTGTTTAGAATTGAATCTCAAGATCAGTGGTTTTCAACCTTCCTCACATTATTTATTCTGCATTTGAGCCACGGACCAGCATTCGATGACATTTAGCCTCTCAGACCCAATTTAACTCTTGAGAGAGTAAAATGAAACCAAATGGGCCTGTAAGGGTCCATTTGGTTTCATTTTACGCTTTCAAGAGTTAAAGATCTATAAGGGTCCATTTGGTTACCAACTCCATCATTTAGCTGGGGACCACCTGGAAGCCCCTCAAGGACCACTGTACATATGATTTAACATTCCATCCCTCGAGCTACAAGCACAGTTCAGGAGGCCTTGATGTCTTCCCCCGATTGGCTGCAGCATCCAGTGCTTCTGTAAATTCATTGGTTATAAGCCGTGCTGGAAGGTTGTCAAGTGCCAACCGTGTTGGAAAGAGGTTTGACCACAGTTGCTATGGTGTCTTGATCTTTGACAAAGAGGAGAAACCTTTCTGTTAGGTGTAGTAATACTGGGTCTGAGAAAGACACAGTGGCGTTTCACTTTCAAGGAGAAAGAAATGACAAAATGCAAGAGCAAGGACAAACCTTTTTCCCGATTACTACTCCACCACAATGTCATCTCCGTTCATCCTACTGGCGCGAAATAGGCACTCCAAATGGACTGCATGCAGTTTGGTCATTCTGACCTTACAGTTCAACAGACATTAGTTCTGATAGCTGACATATTTCCATGGATGTCATCTCATAAATAATGTGTTTTGATGAAAAATGAAAGGTTGAGGGTCGGTCCCCAATTTATATACACATGCAATACTCCACTTCACAATTATTTATCCGTTTCATTCCCGTAGTTGTAGTCATTTGCTGTTATTCGGCGATCTCTGTGAATGTGAGAGCTGACGGGGCAGATTTGCACATGGGTCCAGCCTTGACGTACCTCCTCTTCCTCCTCCTCCTCCTCCTCTTCAGTTCTTGTCAGATCTTCCTGTACCACTCGTTCTTTCTCACTCATTTCATTTTTTGTGGAAAATCTCTGAAGGAAGTCAGAATGCCCCCAGCCTTGTCTCACGACCTGTTCTTCACAGCACTTTTTTCCTCCCACAGTCTGTCTCTGACTGACTGTCTGTGTCTCTGTCTGTCTCTTCTTTTTTCATGTCTTGTCTATTTTCAGAGGTGTCGCACCAAATTCTGGGCCCTGGGTACTTTAACTACTGAAAAATAGCAGATATACAATGGGCACTCGGTGCCGCGCTGCGAGCTTGTCCATCAGCTATTTTAGAAAAATCTTGAAAAAAAAAAAGTCTTTGAATATTTCAAATACTTCTATGGTTCTTTGAAAAACCTATGTTTCTTTGTCAGTGGCGCTCAAACCTTTTCATGTGAAGGACCCCCAAAATGATATGTATTTGGCCACGGACACCAATCTCAAAATATTTAGTTACTGGGACCCCCCAGAAGCAAAATTCAAGGCTTAAAAAAATACATATATTTAAAGATTTGCAACTTTTCAAAAATAGCAGCTCTACAAGCTCGCAGCGCGGTACTCGGTGCTGCACTGTGAGCTTGTATATCTGCTATTTTTCAATAGCTAAAGTATAAAATAATTAAGGTCCCTCCACCTTGGGCCCTAGTAACTCAGTCCCACTTCCCCCCCCCTGTGTGACGCCCCTGCCCCGCCCCCACTCTCTGACTGACTGTCTGTGTCTCTGTCCGTCTCTTCTTTCTTCATCTGTCTGTCTGTGACTCTCCATGCTCTGTCTATCTGCCTGCATCTCAGCCTCAGTAAAAGAACCAGACACAAACAGTGTGTGTCTGGGTCTCGCTGTCCCTCTGTCTCTCCCTTTTGTTACCTCTCTTCCGCTATGGTTCAGATTGCTTTTAGCTCTTGCTCTGTTGTGGCGTGGCCTTGCCTGGTGCTCCGTAAGTTGAGGTTGGGATGAGTCATGCAGTAATATACAACACAAGGGAGTGTTATTTGTCTGTGTCTAGCAGAGGCTGATGCAGTAGTAGTTCAGGAACGGCCCAGACTATATCGTCGTTGTCGGGTGGAAACCTTGTATGTCCAAGGCCATTCGTTTTGTATTCATCATTTTAAAAATGAACCAAACTAGTGAAAACAGCAGATCTACAAGCACACAACACCTCACACCGCGAGACGTTGTGTGCTTGTGGATCGGCTGTTTTCACTACTTTTGTGCGACAGCCTTTTTATGACGAAGCAGGGCTTTACTTGGTGAAAAAACATGCACATTTGAAACTTGGAGATTGACAGTGACTATATGCTGTTTTCTTTTCTCTCTAATAACATAACTTCTCCTGCCCACCCAGCCTTGCTTTTAGAGAATGGGAAAATACATTATTATCCAGTATTTGTTGTTTCAGTAGCTGTGGCTTTAAGGTGTTTTCTTTCATTAGTTTATAATGGCTTAATAACGGGATCTGGAATGAGTGCTGAGATACCACAAGCCTCCATTCAAACAGCACTGACAATTCCGTCCTTTCACCTTTTAGACGTATCGGCTAAAAGTCTAATCCAGGCTGACTTAAGCATGACTTAACACAGGCCTAGTGCCTTGCTCGAGGGCAGCCAGTAGCACACATGGCTACAAGCCAGGGGGGGAATGATCCGGGTGGTTTAACATCAAAGTCCCAGTGGCTAAGCCGCTTGTCTTCAGGGTCACTTCTGTTCCTTCAAATCCTGCCTGAGGTCTTCCTCCGGCGTTCCTCTGCCCTACGCCGTTCCACCTCTCAAAGAAGACCAAAGAGAGTGAACTGTGTGGCTTTTCGTTCACTCTAATCACACACGCTCTCCATTGTTATTACCGTTGAGATAAAAAGAATGCGTGATCCGGGCACTCAAAGTAAAAAAAAAAAGAAGAGGGAACCGCCTTTATTATGCCAACATGTGGGCATAATAAAGGCGGTTCCCTCTTCTTAAAAAGTGGGAACGGCCTTTTGAGCGGTGCTCCTGGAACAGGAGCTCCAACATCTGGCTTTGTCCGGTCAAAAACTGGTGGCAAAAAAACTTGTTCACAAATGTCCAGGGCTTAAGTAACCCGAAGCGTGGCATACATCTGCCCTATTTCTTGGCACAAACAGCTCAAAGTTTGTTGTACACCCAGGGTCCCACTGGTGCGTGATTATAGATCCAACTGGGAAAGATGGATAACCACGCCCCGGACTCATTTTTGAAGCTTGTGATTGGCTGAACCGGACGTAGGGAGCGCTCCGTTGTAGTCACTTGGACCGCGCGAGGTGCACGGTACCCAATTATCATGGCGTTTATCGTGCGCTTGCCCAGGCCGTAATATAACGATTGCATTCACCACGGCTTCGTAACTCGCGCGGCGCTCCGCCGGCCGCGCGGCCCTGGTCCTGCTCTTCGCCCCCGAGCGCCGCGGACCAAGGTCCGCTGGCCTTCGCGCCGCTTGCAGTGTCGTGGACGAGCGCTCTATGCCGTTTCCATCCATCTTTCCCAGTTGGATCCATAATCACGCCCCACTGGCTAGAAATTAACTGATAAAATGGCACCGATCACTTCACACCAGGGGTGATTTTTCTTTTTAATCTTAAATGTCTGGGATAACTTTGACAGTGTATAAATGGAACCAAATGAACCCTAACGGGTCCATTTGGTTCCATTTGTACACTGTCAAAGTTAAGGGGAGACCTTCAAATTTCAAAGTTTGAGAACCACTGTTTTAGAGAAAATAACCCCAAAGGAAGCTAAAATTATAATATCGGAAAAATTTCTTCCCCTTTCAAGTTTTCGCACAGCACATTGCCCTAGTTATTTGTTTGGGCCAATTCCACGATGGTGAGCTCATTGGCCAGTGTCAGCCAACTGGAGCATTTGTCTGCAGTCTCACCCCTCGCTACCTCCTCCACCTTCGCACCCCCAAAAATACTCCAATGTTTACCATAAGCCTTATTTGGGCCAGTGGTGGTGGGGTGACTCGTCGACGCGTCGGCACCGCCGCCGGTTCACGGCCAACTGATAGGCTGGGCCACTTGTTGCCGGGCAGGCGTGACACTATTCTAAGTGGACAGCAGCGGCGGCTTTGCGTCACGCTGTCACTTTATCCCCCCGCGGCCTGCAGCTGGTTCCAGGACCGTCTGCTGTCACTCAGGCTATCTTAAGTAGACCTGTGCACGCACGCACGCGCGCGCACACACACACACACACAGACACACACATATTTTTTAGTTGGCTCAAATATCCTGTGTGTCTTCATGATGGAAAGCGGCAGCCAAGACAGCAGGACAAAGTAGACAGGGGCTGAGGTGTGTGTGCGTGTGCGTGGGGGGGGGGGGGGTCAGGGAGCAGAGTCGTGCTGCCCCCAGGCTCCGTTCCAGACTTCCTGTCTCCTACAGCCCCAAAATAACCCGACTCAACACCCGGAAGGAAGGAAAGACAGAAAACGTGTAGGAGGCTTGATTGACATAAATGAGGGGAGAGATATAAAACGAGACATGCTGTAGTGACGACGACTGATGAGGAACCAGGCGGTCAAAGATCTAGGACTGGCGACGATAAGCGATATTATCGTTTATCGTGATAAAAAACACTCACGATAATCGTATCGTGGAGATTTAACATATCGTGATATTGTCCTCCGTCATGCACTGGGTTCAATTCACCTTTTATTTGCCCAAGCTGCATATCCGGTACCACTTAAACCCTCTATAATTGGTCAAACGTACTTATATTATACGTACTTGATAGTTTTTTTTTCACTCTCTATCAAATGTCTTTGCCAAAAAATAGCTGATCTACAAGCTTACAACGTATCGCGTTTTGGTAAATGTTCCGCCAAATGATTTTTTTGCCACAATAATCGTGATATGAAATTTTCATATCGTCCCATCCCTACAAAGATCAGATCTGGTAGCCGGCAGAGGGCCGGCGTGTGCCAGGCAGAGTCCATTTACTATGTCCATCTCAGGTAATGGTTATCGATAGGGAGAGTCTAAACTGCACTTCAAAGAACTGCGTTACCCACAGTTCTCCTGGAAAAAAAAAAAACGCTGACATCAGCATGAAACGGCGGGCAAACGAGAGCAACACGGTCGCTGGCACGTCGTCGGCTCGACTCCCGACTATTTTAAATAAAACGTTCAGCTCCTATATTCTCATCTATCTCTCTAGCGAGGCTGTGTAGCACGGTGTGCTGCTATCTGCACCGTTTACTCGTTTTAGTTTCTCTGAGTCGGCGGTAATTGATGCCAAGGCAGGGATGGTTACCGAAGGTCTAAATTTGGGCCTGTAAAGATGTTTTTCCTGTTGAAAAGTTGTTTGCCCGGGAACCAAACTAGTGAAAATAGCAGTAAATCGTGTGTGACGACACAGTATTTACTCAACAATAAAAAATAAAAAAATAAAATAAAGGTTGAGAACCACTAGCCAATCATATACAGCTGTGGCTATTTTTATTTACCCAGCAACAGTCTTCGGAATCCATGACCTCACAGGCTGCGGTATATATGGTATGAGGGCTTTAAGCTGTCAGAGATGTAGTCACCGTGGTGGAGTTTCTGCCAAGTGTCATAAATACACCGTATCTCTGGACAGTGGTTGACAGTGAGGTTAACTGACAGCATGGAGGCAAGGTTACCATGTCGCCGCTTATACTTCCTTCCCTGGGAAGCCTTTAGTGTCTGACTGTCTGTCTAGTCCGTCCGTCTGTATGACAGGCAGGGGCGTCACAAGGGGGGGAAAAGTGGGACTGAGTCACTAGGGCCCAAGGTGGAGGGGCCTTTATTTTATACATTAGCCATTGAGAAATAGCAGATATACAAGCTCACAGCGCGAATCTTTGAATATATGTATTTTTTAAGCGAACATTTGTATCTCAAATTTGAATTCTGGGGGGGTCCCTGGAATCTAATATTTTGAGATGGGGGTCCGTGGCCAAATACATATAATTTTGGGGGTCCTTCACATGAAAAGGTTTGAGCACCACTGACACAGAATCATTGGTTTTTCAGAAAACCTTGAAATAGGTTTGAAGGCTTGAAATAGACAAATGTCTATTATTCGTTTTTTTGTCTACAGATATACATATATACAGATATACTACAGATATATATATACAAGCTCACAGCCGTGCTGTGAGCTTATATATCTGCTATTTTTCAATAGTTAAAGCACAAAATAATTGTGTGGGGGCCCGCAGGGAATCCTTGTACCCAGGGCCCAGAATTTGGTGTGACCCCCCTGGTGACGGAATGTGGAGTGTGATCGTATTTACACCCCTTCCACATATGTCCGTCTCTCTGTCAGACTCCAACCGTGGGCTGACAATACTGTAGATGATGCTCTCATCTAGTCCGCACACATACAGTACAGTGAGGACAGGCACGCACGTGCATACTCGCACACCTTGACCCCAGAGGTCAGCGCCGCACTTCTGTTGACACACTGTAATAAATAGGTGCCAGATTTGATGACAGCTTGTTTGTTTTTTTCTGACCACAAAGTAGATGAACGGACTGAAAGATATATGCCATCTCCTTGACCCTGTGTACTTCTTTATGTCTCTCTATTTCCACTGATCTCTTTCTCTCTCTCTCTCTCTCTCTCTCTCTCTCTCTCTCTCTCTCTCTCTGCCCATTTTCCTCTCTTCTCTCTCTCTTTCCTATTCTCTCTCACACTGTTGCTGTTAGGGCTGTCGCGATTATGGCATTTTACATGATGATTAATTGTGACTCAAATAATTGGGATTAACGATTTCATTGTGTTTTTGTCGTTGACAATTCCATTTCTGTTTGGCTTTTAGGCTTTGAAGTTGCACATGGCAGATATGACACATAACCTATACAAAGAAATTACTGACATATTTGACAACTTTACACAAAAAAAAGAACATTGATAGTGGAAATAGCCGATCTACAAGCTCACATCGCGTCGCCATGCGACGATTAGACGATGCGTTTGCGATTAGACGATTATGTAATAATTGTGACAGCCCTAGTTGCTGTGCACATTTACAGAAGACATAAGAGAACATGCAGTACTTTGTATTGTGTTGTCAAAAAGTCGATATATCAGCCAGAACGATGCATTGGTCGGGTTCTAGTCATGACGTAATCTCTCTCACACACACACATGCACGCATGCACGCACGCACGCGCACACACACACACGCACACACACACACACACACACACACACACACACACACACACACACACACACACACACACACACACACACACACACACACACTACTAGGAATGCTATAGAGGGCAGTGGTGTTCTGTCCTTCTCCGTCTCCAGTGCATGAATAATAGATTGGATCCAGGAAGTAGAGACCGGCCGACCAGCCAATCAGCCGCCACATCCTGTCACAGCACAGCACAGCTCTCTCTCTCTCTCTCTCTACTTCTTTCTTCCTCTCTAGCTCTCCATCTCTCCATCTCCATCTGTCCAGCGCTCATTCTAATTCCCTCGCTCCATCTCGCTGTCCCCTCCTCCCTCCCCTCAGCATCCTTCTTTTCTCCATCCTGCCCTCTCTACTCCCCCCCCCCCCCCTCATCATTACCCCCCCCCCCCCCCCCCCCCCCCCCCCCCCCCCCCCCCACCCGCGACTCTCCCACCCTCCCTCCCTCCCTCCCTCCACCCTGCCCTCTTATCTCTCTCTGTCTATTTTCCTATCAATTCTTCCAATCCCGTGAGGGGTTGGAAGAGTCGGCAAACAAAGGACGGCCGCGCCCGGCGTCTCGCCCCTGCCTTTGCGTCGTCTTCTGGCTGCGAGGATGCGGACTGACCCCAGGGTTCGGATTACAGAGGAAGAAGAAGAACGAAACAAAGGGAAATAGACAGCCAGAGGAGGCTCAGGTGCATCTTAGTTTAGAACAAACACATCGTCGTCTTTTTATTCTCCTCTTCTTTGGCGGGGTATAATACGACTTTACGCCAAAGCCACAGCAACGACAGAAACGGGGATCGGGAACCCAGCTTAGAGACTTTTTAGCGATGGTCCTGTACGTGGCCTCTCAGGAGCGTGCCGGGGTCACGGGGCCAGGAGTGACGGCGAACAGGGTGGTAGTCGGGGCGAGGCCTGTGAACGGTTCAGATGCGTCCACAGAGGGACTGTGGAGCTACGTGTGCTGTCAGAAGAGGCCCACACTGTCACTGCCTTCATGTATGTACTGTAACTGGTGGAGATGTAGTAGGTGTGTGTGTGTGGGTGTGTTTGGGTGTATGACCTCATGGTTTATGTGTGTATACGTACAGTATATACTGTATCGTCGTTGTCGGTTGAAAAC
Organism: Nannobrachium achirus; assembly: GCF_963921795.1. NCBI lineage: Eukaryota > Metazoa > Chordata > Actinopteri > Myctophiformes > Myctophidae > Nannobrachium > Nannobrachium achirus. The sequence goes on from NC_137823.1 coordinate 29,910,430, forward strand.
CTTGTATGTCGAAAAACTTTCGTTTTGTATTTATCATTTTAAAAATGTTCTAAACTAGTGAAAATAGCAGATCTACAAGCACACAACGCCTCGCATCGCGAGGTGTTGTGTGCTTGAAGATCGGCTATTTTCACTAGTTTTGTGCAACTGTCTTCTATGATGAAGCAGGGCTTTACTTTACGAAATAAATTACAAATTTGAAACTTGGGAGATACAAGGTTTCTAGCCCGACAGTGACGATATGTTTAACATAATGTATCCAAGTTGCCTTTGCTTAACCTGCAAAGAAAAAATGCGTTCAGATCACTTCACGGATCAATTCTCTGTTCCTTAACGCCCAGGTCAAGAGGACCTAGTCGCACATGCCAGGATCTGTTTACTAGACACTAGGCAACTTGTCACACTGTTAAATATTCATTTTAGGCATGTCACTGAGTGTGACACGTGGCTTCCGCTCCTTGCTCCAGTGAACTATTCTCAGCCCTGTGAGTGTGCAGAGGTACTGCCATCATTTAACAACTCTCTTCCCTCGAGGTGTGTTTTAGTACCAGGCAATGATTTCATGACAGGAGAGCCCTAGCAGATGTACTGTAAAATGTCCATCCATTTATATCTCGGAGAGTGTACGGATGTAACCAAAGGGACCCTTTACGAGACCATCGGTTACATTTGTATGCTCTCATTTTACAGCACGGTGAAAACCACTCCCTCTCAGATTTTTTAAATTATTTTATTTTTTATGTGATCGGCCTGTTGGCTCTCACCTTCTCTGTCTGTCTGTCTGTCTGTCTGTCTCTCTCTCTTTATATATAGCAGGGGTCTTCAACGTTTTCAGGCCAAGGACCCCTTAGCTCTGAGAGAGATGAAGCAGGGACCCCCGCTACATATCGTATAAAATTGTGTTGCAGATTAAAAATGTAGATGGATTATTTCTTATACAGTTTAGACTTGACAGCACTATCATCTGTGTAGGTTGGGTTAATGTGTATTTTCATATATTTAACCGATTGAAGTGTCAATACCTACTGTACTACTACTAGTCTGCTCTTCTTTTCCCTCTACACCAAACCTCTGTGCCAAAAAATAGCCGACCTACAAGCTCACAACGCCTCGCAGCTGCTATTTTTTGGCTAATGTTCCTCTAAGAATAGGGATGCTAGGGTTCAAGTGATCAAATGTGATCACAAAAAGATTTGGTGGACCCCCTGTAGTAACTCTGAGGACCCCCTGTTGAAGACCTCTAATATATAGCATTGTTGGACGCAGGCCAATTCCCAAAGTGCTGTTGTGTGATCTCAGTGCGTCTGCTCAATACTCAATACTCCAGTGCACTTTAGCATTCCCTTCAAATAGGCTGTTTCCAGGAAGCACCTGATCAGTAAGGCCCAGTAGTGTTATTGTCTGATGTGCAGTATCTATGTGAATGAATCAACTTGCCTGTTTGATGTTCATCAAGCATCAGTTCTTGGTTAGTGTACAGAACATGACTAGTAATGTACGTGTATTATAGTTATTAGTTGCCAATATTTTACCTTGCATTTAACCCTATTGTTGGATACCTTGAAATGTAAAAAAAAATATCCAGATCTACAAGCTCAAGATGTGTCACAAGCTTGCAGATCATCTTCGTTATAAGGCCAGCTTCAAAGTGGTTAAACAACGGTTTCTTCTTCATAAGCTTGCCTGGTTAATATGAATTTGATCTTGGTTGACTTGCTTGTTGACAGTGCAACAATCTGTTCTTAGTCAGGTTTCCTGTAATTGAATGAAAATACATCTGCAGTGTGCGGGCGATGATTCAATCGATCTTGGATGCTCTGATAGGATTTGAAGGCAGCTCTCTAAGCCTAAGGTGTGGTCCTGCATGACTGGGTGTCTGTGTTCTGTTCTGTCGTTAACTCATGAAAGTCATTAGAGCAGACAGTAATATAGTTACAGCTCCAGGCAGAGGAGGGTGGATGGGAGGGTATCCGTGCGTTGCCCTAGTCAGCGTGATTCTGCTCTGATGACATCAACTGCACATGGCCCGGGCATAATTCAATAGAAATCGAATGGAGGAGATCCAAGTAGGAAATTGGGAAATTCTGTGCCAGTTTTGTTGAGTCTTACTTTCTCTCTTGTTTACTTATTTTTTGGTTTTCTTGAGTGAAATCTATACGGATAAAACCTAGCTGTGAAACCTCAGACTTTTGTGTGTTAGGATAGTGGTCATTCCGTCCAGCGGTCATATTTAGATGTAGAATATAAAGACCTTTTATCGATCCAGCGGGGAAAATACTGACGTACAGAAAAAAAGAGTTGGAGCAGTAAAATAAGGGAGGTAGTAAACACAGGCCAGGGATTCTGAATAAAGTACCAGCAAGCAGGATAGCACTAGTAAGACGCCTCAGGGCGACAAGCGACCTTGCCCTAAAGGGCGAGGTCGCGGCATGTCTTGGCCATCTGGCCAGTGATGTATATCGGACCAGTTACCCATATATGGAGACCCCTGGTACCCATATATGGAGATCCATGTATGGAGATAGGCTGTGAGAGCCCGAACACGTCCAGACGGAGTCATGATGTGTCAACTACAGAAGCTTGCTTGACCCTCTGCACTTGGGACTGCTTGAGTACTTCTTCCACCATTGTCTGGAAACACCTGCTAGCGCCGCTTTCTAAAATCACTTGCCATTTCACGTCAAGGGAAGTAAAATACGTCTCCCAATCGACAGTCACATGGTTTTTCACCAAGTTTGTCTTTGAAGATCTTGTAGAAGTGCTCTACCCAGGATGTTTGCTGTCTGGGAAACGGCGTACATGCATGTTGGCCCTCACACACGGCTCCCGTTTACCGGCGACACTGGGCAGAGACAATCCCCTCATTCTTCCACAGTTTGCTTTGGACTGTAGGGCCAACTAGAGCCTTTACAGTCCACTTGATACAGTGTGTGACATTAGGGCTTTTCACACACACTTGCGTTTCTAAGCCCTTGGCTAGTGTTGGTTCTCAAAGTGGGGTACGGGGACCCCCAGGGGTCCTTGAGGGAGTTCCAGGGGGTCCCCAGCTAAATGATAGTTAGGAACCAAATGGACCCTTATGGGTATGTAACTCAGAGAGTGTAAAAATGGAACCAAATGGATTTTACAACATAAATTGGGGTCCCAAAGATAGAAATGAAAGCTCGGTTAGGTCAGAGCTGGAATCCCTGAGCTCAGTTTTGTGAAGAGGCCGATAAATGATTGTATTATGATGTTTATGGGTTTGAGCTGAGTTTGACGTCCCCTCTTTTCCACATGAGTAGGACTCTGTTCAGGGCCTAAACAGAGTACCTACTGATGTGGAAAAGTGGCTAATGTGTGTAACACATTATGCCTCACTGTAACAATGACAGTGAGGCATTCTCCCTGGCACTAGCCCAAGTTTTGAGCTCTCTCTTTTCTACTGTCAGTCTCTCTGTCTCTCTCTCTCTCCCCCTCCCTCTCCACCTCCTGTCAGAAGTTTGACAGCAAACGGAACATTAATGATCTTTGATTCCACCTCCTATTCAGCTTTTAGACACTTAGCTTTTGTGCGTGTGCTTGTACTGTACGTGCGTGCGTGTGTGCGTGCGTGTGTGTGTTCATCCATGCGTGTGAGATGAAAAGAGGGAGAGAGAGAGTGCATCCATCTGGCCCTGTCCAAGTTGTCCTGAAAAGTTGCCTCATTAGCAAATGTAAATGAGACGGCGATGTCAGTGTGTGTCTTGTTCTCTTGCCAAAGGCTACAAGAGTGTGTGTGAGTGTACTGTATGTTTGATTGATTATTGTATATTTTCGGAGTTTGTTCTGTGATTAGGCAGTTTTTTTTAAAGAGGTGGTGCCATAGTTTTGTACTTTTTCTGGGTTTCATGTGTCTATGAGGTTGACAGTATTTCATTAGACCCCCTGGTGTGGTTGTTAAGAGCAATTATGTATTCCCTTTGTATTTTGTATTTCTTCCTGGAGGCTGACACCTTGTGGGTCAAAAGTGCGATCCAAAAACACAGATAAAATGACAAATCATGTACTCTCCTTTTACCATTCACCCAACACTGGTGTGGCCACATAAAAACCAAATTTTAACTCTTTCTGTAGACTTTTTTGGAAAATATCTTCCTCCTAGTATAATCATAATACCTGATAATCAGGTTTTAGGGGGGGGGGGAATCATGGCACTGCATCTTTAAATCGAAGCACCAAGTACTGCAAGTTGAATTTGGATTTGTGGATAACTAGGTTGCTGACCATGTTGATCAGGTGGTTACAGATCATTTTTAATTAATACAGGCCAGGTGACCCTGACCATATTTTCTAAAATCCAAACCAGGCCCCTTAATAATCACTTGTATTCGCTCACAACACGTCACAATGAGACTGCAGCTTGCCGATCTGATATTTTCTCTACTATTTCTTTGAAACATTTTTGACTTTTGAAATGGTATTTTTTATTTTCACCTGGTGTATTCATCAGGATGAGGGACAATCCTTTTAGCATTTTGCACATCTAGTGACTGCACCTTTTACAGAACAGAACATGCATGGTTAACATCTGTGTTTGTATTTCAACATTTCAACCGGAACTACTTGGTAGTGAATGTTGGAAAAAACATGACATTTTACGTCAATTTGAGTGTTTCAGAGATGTCTGTTGGGACTTGGGGCACCTAGCAAAGAGTTCTCAACAGGCCTGTAAATTAAGGTCTGGCCCTAACTGGGCCCGGCCCGAGCAATTCAGGCCCAAAAAAGCATGACACCGGGACAATCCCGTCCAAAACGGGGCGTCTGGTCACCGTAGTTTACCAGTATGTTTGTGTCGTCCCTGTGCAGGCCCCACATTGCCAAGGCAGGCCCCCCCCGTGCAGAATGGCCCCACAACAGAGGAGCTGGACATGCAGAGAAGGTAAGGCCCTGATAATGTCTCTAAAGACTCTCATAATGTCTCTAAAGACTCTCATAATGTCTCTAAAGACTCTCATAATGTCTCTAAAGACTATAGAGCCCAGCCCATGCCAGAAATATGAGCCCATCACCCATTTTGGGATTGAGTCCAAGACTACCCGATCATTGATGTTTTGACAGTGACACATTTAAAAAAAAAATGTTGTAATCAATTCGATTTGATCTGATGCAAGTTTCCATTTGAGAAAATAAATAAATAGCCGTCAATAACCACTTTCAAAAAGAGCTGATAACAATGTTTGAAAAGGTTCACCCACAGTAAATGATTGGGACAAATTGGCTACAAAAAGTCGATATACCAGCCAGAACGATAACATTGGTCAGGCTCTATGCACACACACACGCGCGCACGCGCGCATGCTAGGGCATTAGCGAAAAAGTCGACTCAGTCGACTTCATTACACAAGTCGACTCCCACCAGAGAAAGTCGAAAAAAAAAGAAAAAACTTTCTATTGTGAAAATAGCAGGGACCCCCCCAAATAATTGGGGGGTCGTGTGTGATGTGATGACGTCATCAAACGATAAAGTCTGACTTCAACTCAAATCTTTACTGAGTCGAGTCGACTTGTAAAAATCACAAGTCGTTAATGCCCTAGCGCGCGCACACACACACACACACACACACACACACACACACACACACACACACATACACACACACACACACACACACACACACACACACACACACACACACACACACACACACACACACACACAGAGACAGTATTTTGTCCTGTTTGTCTGATCTGTATTCAAATGTAAATGAGTGTACCTTGTGTTTCACATCAGGCCCTTTCCCTTTTCTTCCACAATGAGCTTTTTTTTCTCTTGATTTAATAAAATAATTAATGTTTTTGTCACCATATGTCTGCTGAGTACTTCAGTGGAGAGGACACACACACAAACCCATACAGATACGCACACGCATGCATGCATGCACGCACGCACGCACACACACACGCGGGCACACACACACACACACACACACACACACACACACACACACACACACACACACACACACACACACACACACACACACACACACACACACCATGCACACACAAGCTGTTGTTTTTCTTCCCCTTACAAGGCCAGATTCACCCTCAGGTAATGAGGCTCTGGAGGAACACGCACACATGCGCACGCACGCACACACGCACGCACGCACGCACGCACGCACGCACGCACGCACGCACGCACGCACGCACGCACGCACACACACACACACACACACACACACACACACACACACACACACACACACACACACACACACACACACATACGCACACACACTTCTATGTTAATCAAGACCAGCTGGATAGTGTTGGCCGGGGTTTCTAACCTGTTCAACACAAAGTCTATTCAAGTTATTTGATTAGTATAGTGGGACCACACACACACACACACACACACACACACACACACACACACACACACACACACACACACACAGGAAATCCTGTCCTAAATTTAATGTCCAACATTTTTATTGTGTTTACCTTTCAGGGTTTCCTGCAGGAAAAAGTCTTGACCAGGGGGGGATCTCATGGTGCACGCGCGAAGCGTGTGCGCCGAAATTTTTTGATAATTAATTAATTAATTTGAGTAATTAATTCACTTAATTTTTAATATGAATTCTTATTTTTGCCCTATAAAAAACACATGAATGTGCCCATGATGACGGAAAACACAACTACATGCTATCATCCACATTTATTCAACATTGAATAACTTATATTGCCGGTTCGCCACCAAAGGGTTAAAAAAAATAGTGTGCACGCTGGTGTACGAATTCGTGCACAGATGATGCACTATGCATGTACACGCTTTTCACAGCTTTCAAACAAAAAAATTCGCTTGGAAATCCGTTCAGGCATTCAGGAGATACCAGCCCTTATGTTTTCTTCAAATGTAAACAAACATGGCTGCCATGTTTGAAAGATAGGGTTGGTATGGGGGTTAAACATGCAATTTCGCGATCGCGATCATGCCTAGTACATTGTTGGAGGTCCAAAAAGTTTTTTTGAAAAAAAAGAAAGAAAAAAAAAATGAAAAAAAAAAAAAAATTTTTTTTTTTTTTTTTTTTTATACCCTTGGGGGGGCGGGGGGGTTTTCTGGCCAGGCGGGGCGCCTGGCCTGTAAAGTGCTGCAGGAAACCCTGCCTTTAACTTGTCTAAGTCATAATTGTAATACTTTTATCAGAATGCCTCCATGTATATTCTAGAAATACTGAGCAGTGGACCTGAGGTAATTATTCATTTCCCCCAAATGCATTTTCTATTATGAAGAGAGGAACTGAAAGTACTCAATAGATACCGGTAATTCCATGCAGAATGTCAAACTAGGCATACATTGTTACTTTTTAAAGTCTGAAGACCAGAATTTAAATCAGTTTCTGTCACAGGTAATATTCTATATTACTCCGGTTCAGTCTAAACTTTTGTGTCTAAAGCAAGGGTCTTCAACGTTTTCAGGCCAAAGACCCCTTAGTTTAGAGAGAGAGAGAGAGAGAGAGAGAGATGAAGCAGGGACCCCCACAACTTTTTCATAGATTCCATTATGTTTGATTGTTTGCTGCGCTGCGAGACGTTGTGAGCACCTCGCGCTGCGAGCCGTTGTGAGCTTGTAGATCTGCAATTTTTGGCTAAAGTTCTCAGAATATGGACGCTAGGATTCAAGTGGTTAATATAAAAAAAGGAGAAAAAAGTTTCTATCACACAAAGATTTGAAGGACCCCCTGTAGTAACTCTGAGGACCCCCAAGGGGTCCCGGACCCCCTGTTGAAGACCCTTGGTCTAAAGCTTAATCTATACACTCTGAAAGTGGAGTTCTTTGTGGGCGATCCTGGTGTCCGGGTATCTCAGTCGGTAGAGCACTCGGCTTTGGACCACAAGGACCTGGGTTCGATCCCAGACACCGGTGTAAGAGTAGCACGGTTGGGTAACTACTAAGATGTGCATTAATTACAGGGAGCTGATAGTAGGTGTTGCACTCAATCTCAGCAATCCATCGCTCAGGGATCTAGAGCATTGAAAGGGGGAAAGACACCTCGTTTTTGGCTGATACCGACAACAAGCCACTCCGACCTACATACTTACAGTACTTACTGATTTGCTACTGTATATAACACTGTTGCTATACAAGGAACCTGCTAATCCCCTGTAAGGCTCTATCTTTAGACGTTCTCAGCTGGTTCTTCAGCTTAGTTTAGGCAATATTTAGGCATCCGCGGCACGCCGCTTGCAACACCCTGGTGCGATGTCCGTAATGTCCGTAATTCTGTTTAGTTTATTCTTTTCTATGGGGAACTTTATGAACTCTGATGTGCTTGCGAAATGTCTTCGAGCGGCATTAGCCGTGATATTGTTAATTTTTTCAAATACTTTTTACGGATATCAGAGAGATCGTATGGCTTGTGCGGCAGGAAACAAGCAGAAGACATAATTTCATAGCGATATCTCTAGATCACTTTCAGGATACTCAACTTTGCATTACTAAAGCTATCATTTTAATTCATCCGTAAAAACAATGCTTTTCCTTGCATTGAACACTGTGTCTAACAGAATTTACGGACATCACACCAGGGCTCGATGTAAATGAGGCGTGAATGAAGCTATAATGAGGCTCCATTGTACCGCGGGTCGCAATCCCTGGCTGTTGTTTTTAGCTGAGGCTGTGTCTGTAAGACGCTTAATTTCCTGTAAGAAATCCAACGGAATTATCATTTATGTGGACCTCCAAGGAAGAGTGTGTGTGTGTGTGTGTGTGTGTGTGTGTGTGTGTGTGTGTGTGTGTGTGTGTGTGTGCGTGTGCGTGCGCGTGTGCGTGCGTGCGTGCGTGTGTGCGCGCGTGTGCGTGTGTGTGTGTGGCAGAGGACTAGGATTTATTGTCAGTCTTGTTGATACTGGCACCCAATAAAGTTAGGCCATGTGAAAGTCATCACACTAAATCATGACACGCTTTACATGTTAATCACAAGGACACACACAGAGAGTTAATACAAGGGTGTGCGTCTGCATTCACAAACAGTACATTTACACATGCACGTTGTCCATGCGCGTCACCCCCACACTCTCTCTCTTGAGTTTGAACCGACTGACCTTCTCTTTGCACTCATATTTCATACTGAAGCATGACTAAGTCTAAAATAAATCCCTTGACGGGCTTCTTGAAGCCTGATGTTACCGATGTTACCTCTCTCTCCAAGAGGGTATTGTTGTAACCAGTGTTGTTTTTGGCAGCAAATTTTGATATAGTTTTAGTCATAGTCTTTTGAATAATTAGTCACCTGAAAAGTTTTAGTTTTAGTCTAATTTTAGTCAACTAAATATCATAAGATTTTACAGTTGATTTAGTTGATTTTAGTTTAGTGTATTTTGGCAGGCCTTGATGGCATTGTAATGACTGATTTTACACTTGGTTGTGTGCTGAAAATAGCCGATCTACAAGATCACAACGCGTCGCAGCGCGACACGTTTTGAGCTTGTAGATCTGCTATTTTCAGCTAGCAACACCTGTGAGCAACCAAACATAAAATTACTCTCTTCTCCACTAGTCCCTCCCTAACGTTTTAGTCTAGTTTTTATTTTGTTGACGAAATTGTCAATATATTTAGTCTTAGTTTTAGTCATCACAGCTTAGTTTTTATTTCGTTTTTATTTAGTTTTCGTCAGTGAAAAAAACGTCGACAAAATGAATTTTGAAGTGTGTGTGATATTGAATGGAGATTATTCAAATGTATCCTGTTATAAACGTTTAATTTAAACTCTTGGTCTTGGTGGACTAAACTGTACCAGAACACCCTCTGGACACATTTTGACTCTGTAGTACAACACTGTCGCTTGCCAAACATAATTGATCTACAAGCTAACAGCGGGTTGCAATGCGACGCGCTGTTAGCTTGTTGATCAATCATTTTTGGCAAGCGACACGCTGTCCCAACGAATCATAGCAGCCCACCTCAGTCATATTTTAGCAGCACGCACGCACGCACGCACGCACGCGCGCGCGCACACACACACACACACACACACACACTCATAGAGTGCCGTATAATATTAAACACATGGGTTGATGTGACTGGGAGTCACATCACAACATCCCAGTCACATCGCAACAGCCTGACATGTGTGACTGGACCAGAGTGGTATATCGTCACTGTCGGGCAGAAACCTCGTATCTCCAATTTTCAAATTTGTATGTTTTTTTTTAAAGCCCTGCTTCATCATACAAGGCTGTTGCACAAAAGAAGTGAAAACAGTTTTCGCTAGTTTAGTTCATATTTTAAATGATAAATACAAAATGAATTCCGGAGTACTTTTTCCACCACTGGCGACAGCAACTATATGACAAAGTATGAAATAGGTTGTGCGAGAGTGCGTGCGTGTATGCAGCCCCTATGGATAGACTGTACAGCTATGCTAGTGTTAAATCTAAACAGAAGTGCATATCTCCGTGCAGCCTCCTCCAGTGGAATGCCGTCATATTGCCCAGAGATCAGTAGGTCACCCTAAAGCTCCCAATTTTCCCCGAGCTAGCCTGCATGAGCTCACCGCAGCTAGCTTCCAGTCAGTGATGATGATGACACACACACACACACACACACACACACACACACACACACACACACGTATAGACGCACACGTACACATTCCAGTAGTAAAGCATTCTTAACACGTTGCAAGCCGCGGCAGAACCCTCTGAACAGAGGTAGCGCCGAAGAAATAAGCCATTTATTTACAAACATGTTTTAAAAAAACAAAGCCCACATGATAACAACACGTACTGGAGTGCTCGACACAGCGTACATATTCATCCTGCAGAGGTCGGCGATCTTACTTTGGCGAGGCGGAGGGGAGATCAATTCCATTCGTTTACGTGCGGCGAAGCAGGGAAAGGAGCGATAGAGAAGCGGCGCCCGAACGTGATTGAAACCGCGATCCACGAACAGAGACAAAGACCAGCCATCTTGTTTGAGCTTCTTGCTGAGTTTCAACACTGGGGAGAGGATGAGGCTCCTCCTGGCCAGCCATCCATCCAGAATGTGAGTCAACGGCGTGGCCTGCTGGATATTAGGAGTATCACACCCAGCACCAGAAAATGACTGTCAGAGCATATTAACCCTTTCAGATCGCTCCAAAAAGACACAGAGAAGAATTTCCGATGTTTTTTTTTTTTTTATTATAATTTATATCAAAAGTCCGGGAATAGACGGCGTGGCTGATGGGACCCAGTAGGAAGTCCGAGGGAGTACGGCCAGGCTTAGAAGGTGTTAAGGCGTGAGTCACTGGTTTGTTTTAAGTGTTTTCTGAGGTGATCTTGGATCTGCCAGGAATTCTTCCCCTCTCTCTGGTTCTGAGAGCCCCTAATGGACCTGGCTGTCAGCCCTCATGCTCCGGCTCTCTCTCTCTCTCTTCTCCTCTCAGTCACACTGTCACTCTCTCTATCTTTTCTTCCCCCTATTTGTTTTCATCTGTCTTTTCCCCCACTCTCTCCTCTGTTCCTGTCTCGACCTTTCTCTTAACTCTCCTGCCTTTTTCTTCTTCCTGCATCACATAGTGGGACACTAATGGGAAATCAGGTTTACTCTTGTGACGGTTACTCATACAGTAACTCCATGAAACGTTGTTTCAAAAAGCAAATGTTTTAGACGCTATCGCAGACGGTCTGTCACCGTCACGGTAATACCTGGCTTAAATGTTTTACATGACATTTTCCATAATACCTAAAAGTTGGGGGACAAAGAAATCGTGTTGGGTCAACTGTGTCTCTTCCCTGGGTCTGTCCCTCCGTTAGTTGTCTCTTCCTCTCCTCCCTCTTTCCCCGCTGTGTCATATGTTTGCTGTTGGCTGGGAACCATTTGTATTTGAGTGTATTAAGTGTTACTTACAGAAAATGGAAAGACAAATCCAATGTAGATATGATTTATTCACAAGCTCATGTTAATACTTTTCATTGTTCAATATTTATAAAACCCACAGACACACTTTGACTCAAATTATTTTCCAAAAATGGCACAAATAGCAGATCACCTAAGTTCAGGGCGCATCAGATCGGCAGCAGGGGTGGCAGTGGCTCATAGAGTGGCCACCTTAGAACTGAAGTGTTCCCTTAAGAGTTCCCAGTTCGATTCCGGGCTCCCCCAGATTAAGTGTCCTTGAACAATAATAACTCCCAATGAGCAGGTTGGTGTCTTGCATGGTTACCTCTGCCATCGCCATCGGTGAATGAATGTGTGTGAATGGGTGAATGTAAAGCGCCTGCTTGGATAAAGGTGCTATATAAATACACCATTTACCATCTATCGGCTATTCAGTCTACTTTTGTGTGACACTGTTGTGTGACGAAGTAGGGAATTAATTTACAAAGAAACGTAAACCGTCGAAACATGGAGATACAAGCTTTCTAGCCTACAGAAACGGTGCTTTGCAGTGGATGACAAGCAGGCAGACAGACCGTAAATTGGATGATGATGTCGTCCATTCATGAGAGGCCAGTCTGTCAGCCAGTTGAAGATGAATGATGAGGGAATGACATTCAGGGAAATGGAAAGAGATCGAGTGGTGTTTGGTGCAGAGGAAGTTTACGATGAAGGGGTAGTAAGAATGGAGGCGTCGGGTACAATGTCAGATATTTGGCTGGGTGATAAAAGAGCAGGTCCGTCTGTTCAGCAGATTTCGAATTGGGAATTAGCGATTATTACTTGCACCCCCTGCAGTAACTCTGAGGACCCCCTAGGGGTCCCGGACCCCCTGTTGAAGACCCCTGTTTTAGAATAAATAAATGTATTTGTTTGGTTAATTTGGTTAACTGCAACAACTTTTCATTTCAAACACTACTGCCTGGATTGCCATAGCATTTGCTGTGCACCTTCATACTCCCTGGAGGATGAACCCTATTGATTTGATGACTATATGCTGTATTATGACCTTTTCTCTCTGCCCTCAGACCTAAACGGCAGCTTTGCACACATGATGTCATGTTATTAGTGTTATTATGAGTTGATGTTAGATGACCCCCGTGGCCTTTCCTCTAGCGCCACCCTACGGTCAAAAAGGCACTTCAAGTGTTGTTGTTTAGAATTAGATTGGTTCAAACCACTCTGGTTTGGTGGCTGTTACAGTCTGGTAGTTTGAAAGGAAATACATTTTAACGAAAAGAAGGATGATACTGTCTACTCTGTGTGTGTGTGTGTGTGCGTGTGCGTGTGTGAGAGAGTGAGAGTGAGAGAGAGTGCAAAGGCGACCTTCCTGCTTTTTTCCTTTCGCTGACTAATGAACACCGACCGCACATCTTCATTCAGTACATTCCATGAGATACATTTCATCCCCCATATACACACACACACACACACACACACACACACACACGCACACACACTCCAGTATGTCTGGTTTTGTGGGTCTCCACTCCATCAAAGGAGTAAACATTGCGATCATTTCATCTCTGGGAATGTCGGAATGTCGTCTTTTTTTCCCTCCTTTCTGCTCACTGCATTGGACGTCTGCAGGGAAACATGACGCTGACTGTGGCTTTGCTCCTCTCCAGTAAATCACCTCCTCTTTCCTGCTCATCTCTCTCCATCCTGCGTCTCTCCTCCAGCCTTCCTCCATGGCAGGGGTCTTCAATGTTTTCAGGCCAAGGTCCCCTTAGTTGAGAGAGAGAGATGAAGCAGGGACCCCCACGACCTGTTCATAGATTCCATTAAGTTTTTCATCGTTTGTAAAGTAACTAAGTACATTTACTCAAGTACTGTACTAAAGTACAATTTTGAGGTATTTTTACTTCTGCATAATAAGTACTTTCTACTTTTGGTACTTGAAGCACATTTTGATACCAATACTTTTGCACTTTTACTCAAAAGTAAATTTTACTTGTAACAGAGTATTTCTATATTGCAGTATTGATACTTTTACTTAAACTTCCACCACTGACTGGATATACGTATATCAGGGGCGTCAATTGGGTATGGCAGGGGTATGCAGCTGCCATACCCTGGGTCCAGGGGGGAAAATAAAAGTGACTTTTAAATATAACTCCATGAATGTCTCTTTGTCTATCTGCGCTGGTTATTATGTTGTTAAATTACAGTAAAATAACTACAAATGCGCAATGTAACAAAATGGTCACTTTAACTATTCTCCACACTTCTCCCCATCTTGACAAAATAAAGGTAGATTCCCAGGTTTCGCAGGTCAGCTGCACAGGTGCAATGCATTATTGTTAAGTGTGGCCCGTTTACTAACATGCCACGTTTAGCTGCACTTGAACAACCGTTCCAGGCTGCCATATCCAGCCCCAGAAACCATAGAAACCTGTGTAAAAAACAGCCAAAATTAATTTGAGCATGTAGATCTGCTATTTTCACAATATAACCGTGTTATCCAAAATGTAATGCCTCTTATCCATGAGGACTCCCATCTTTGCCATACCCTAGCTTTTGCTGAACTGACGCCACTGACGTATATGTATAGGGGAGGATGGATGGACTGGGTGAATGAGTGGATGGATATATGGATGGATGGATAGATAGGTGAGTGGAGGCATGATAAGCCACCTGTCCAGAAACACAGGCCAGTGAGGCCACTGCTGTCGGATTAAAAGGGACATGAGGTGGAAATAATGGGCCGAGATATAAATAGCGTGTGTGTGTGTGTGTGTGTGTGTGTGTGTGTGTGTGTGTGTGCGTGTGCGTGTGCGTGTGTGTAGGTGTGTGTGTGTGTGCGCGTGTGTGGAGAAAGAGGGAGAGATTATTGTGGAGGGGAAACAAGTGTGTGTGTGTGTGTGTGTGTGTGTGTGTGTGTGTGTGTGTGTGAAATGAAGCTGGAAAAGGGATTTGTGTGTTGCACAGCATGCCTAATCCTCCATTTCTGTGGCATCTCACACATGTGTTAGCGGTTAGCATGTAGCTGTTGTTGCTTTTTAACGCTAAGCATTACGCTGCAGAAATGATCACGGCGGCAGCTGGTACTGACAACATGTTCTGGCACACGCACGCAGCCACACATGCATGCACACTCACAAAATATATTTTAGTATAATGCACACGCATGCGGACACACACACACACACACACACACACACACACACACACACACACACACACACACACACACACACACACACACACACACAGAGCCATACATGCATGCACACTTACAAAATATATTTTAATCTAACGCACGCACATACGCATGCACAGAAACACACACACACACACACACACACACACACACACACACACACACACACACACACACACACACACACACACACACACCAATAAAACCAACATGATTCAACCAAGCTGTTGGGGTTTCCTGTTAGGAGAGAGAGAAAGTGTGTGTGTGCACGCGTGCGTGCGTGTCACAGTTGGGCTAGAGTAGCTCCATATGGCCCCTCTGGGCTTCCATCCATTTAGCCGACACTTCCTGGTTCTTGGAGCCAGTGAGGAAAGCCGTATGGCACAGTTGGCCAATGGACTTTGCCAGAATTTAAGCTCCCTGGAGCTTTTCGTCAGATGTTCCCTTTCAGGCCAACCTGAGAAATGTTCACATTTTCACCCTTGACATTATAATTATATCATAAAGCCTTTTTTAAAGGGTGTAATGACCAAATCACTCCAGTAGCATCACAAGGCAGGCTGGCACGTTGTAATTGAACACCAGTTCAACAACAGTATCAATTCACTTGTAGTGGACTAAGTCACTTGTATTGGACACATTTTGGGATTCGTTGTGTTAACTTCCACTCGCCATTAATTTGTCAAGAAGTATGCAACGCACCTCTATATTGCTAACTAAGTGTCATACTCTGAAGAAAACCTGGAGACTTGGCATTCAGTAATTGGGTCTTATCAAAATAAGAATATTATAATGGTATGTAAAAAATAAAAGGCCAAGTCTTCACCACAGACACATTTTGTCCTTGTACGGACATATTGATGACTTACTGTATGTATTACCGTTGGGATGGTTTGGCTGGTGAAAGCCGAGTGTAGGACAGTGTTTATTTTACCTGAGTTGTGTTGATAATGCTCCAACAGAGCTCTCATCACAGCTCTCCAATGCCAGGTTGCCATGTCTGTTACATTTTTTTGTCTTGCGATTTTGTAACCCATTTTTCACCCAGTGCCAATTGCCTAAGCTGTAATCCTGGGCGCTTCTCTCCCTCTGCCAACCTGGGAAGAGCCCCGAACTGAGCTTATGCTCCCTTCAATGCATGAGGAGTTAGCAGGCCCCTTCTTATCACCTGACATTGGGGAGTTTCCCCAGTAGGACGTAGCATGTGGAAGGAACACGTTATTCCAACCAGTGGGGAGGCAGTATAGAGACCAGGATTACTGCATGTTCTTTACGAGGGTACCTACCCTAGGACACACGGGAACACTATACTGAACACTATACACAGAAAGGGCCTTTTGCCAACCCCACCTAGGGTATGGGCACTGCTGGCACCGAGGAGAGAACAGCGGCCCCAGCAGGAATCGAACCCGGGACCTTCGTGAGGAGACCGCGCTACAGACAAACGTGCCCCTGTTCCATGTCGACATGATTGTGTACCTGTCATGTGCACAATCGGTGTGTTTTATTTGTAATCTCCTCTCGCTGTTTTAACAGTTACTCGTTGGCGGTCAACCCAAACATTAATTTCCTTGCAGCCAAATCCACGCTAAGCTCATGCCTAAATCTAGTATAACCGTCTTCCTGTTTCCCATGGTTCCCTGTGTTTCCTATTTAACAAATGCGTCTAATACTACAAATATTATCAGTCTTCCTCCGTTTGGAAAAGTATTTCAGTTCATAAACCAGTCACCCCCCCCGCTATCCCATGAACCCCCTAGCAAATCGCGCTAATTCCCTTAAGCATCTCAAAAACTCTGTCGTAGTAAAGTTGTCGGAAGAAGCTAGAGAAAGGGGGAACGAATGAGCGAGCGATACGAACAAACGGGAGAATGCACTGGAATACAGACTGCACTGCCGCCCACGTTCGTTCCCCCAGCAACTCTTTTCAGGAGGCGAGCGAGACGCCACTTTGAATGGGTGCGGGAGGTTTTTCCACGGCTTTGAAGCCTGTGATGCCTCTGTGAGCGGGTGGGGGGGGATTTAGGATTAGATTCACATGCGAGAGGCAAAAAAAAAAGATTTATGGATGTGCATGTTGTGAGTGTGCATGCGTGGGATCCATTGCATTAGCACTACCAGAAATAGTCACATGGGAAGTCAGTGTGTCTACAGATTGCAACTAGAATACTTGCCATTCAGTTGCATGTCAGTTACATCATAATAAGGAAAAATGCAAGAGGGAAGTGATCTGTTCTCCATACCATAAAGACAAGGAGAAGGTATTCATATAGACCAAAGAATCATGACATCATCACAACCAAATATACATTTCCTGGTAGATTGATTATGCCAATAGTCACATTGGAGCAGTATTACTTATAATCTGGAAGAACAGGACATAATGTCAACACCAATGTTATTTGTTGGACAAGTAATCAAATGGCAAACACAAGCGAAGGCCCTCACATCTTTGTCAGAGTACTCGCCGTTGCTTTCTCAGAGTAGCCATTGTACCTGTCTGTGTCCCTTTTGTGCCCATATATGGAGATTTCCATCTGTCTGTCAACGTGTACCCTTTTATTCCTCATAAGGGCATAACACTCCCTCGAGTTCTTGCCAATGTCCTCGCCGAGTTTGAAATCGGTCGATCCTATACGTACATGACCATATATGGGCATAGTGTCAGAGCTGTGCCTCTGGACTTACCAGATCTCCATATTTGCCTATATATGGGTGTACCGGGTCGCCTTGGTCTAAATTAAAGCAAACAGATCTCCAAATGATGTAGATGGATTAAGGTTTCTGCCCACTGTATTAATATTTGTCTAATGTATCTCTTTAGGGCTGGTTGCAAAAAGCTAAATTGAAGTTGATAAATGTTTACTCACAAATGGCCTAGCCTAATGTCGGTTCAATTAAAAATGAATCACAGACGGCCATTAAACAACGGCAGCTTAATTTAGATCAAGTACTTTTTATTATCTCCTGCCGACAACAGAGGACAATGGCTCATGTTTTTCCATTCATGCTCAAGTTCAGTGCACTCCCTCATGTATGTGTATGGAAGCCGCAAAGCGCCGTATGTAATAAAAAATATTTCTTTGGTTGAACGAGAAGCTTTCCTCACCACTGAGGAATGCATGAGTTGCATATGGCGATCATTCCTCTCACATGACGTCTTTTTAAAAGTTAACACGGCATGGAAACATACCGTAGGTGTCCCCGTGATGGATGTCAGGGTATCTGCATGCATGCATGCACACACACACACACACACACACACACACACACACACACACACACACACGTGTCTATCCGTGCAGGCAGATTATTTTAAGTGTTTAGGAATGTTATGATCTAGTCTTGAGAATATCTGTGTGTGCGCGCGCTCGCGCGTGTGTGTTTGAGAGACGACTTAAACAATAACATGTCATTAAAAGGTTTTATTTATTCAATAGTATTTGCTATAAATGACTTCTTGTTGCAGAGCGTGTTCCCCTTTCATGAAACCCTGAGTCACTGAGGCTTCTCAGACTCTCAGAGGCCTCATATAACGGGTCGGCTGAGCTCAGGTTTCACTAGCTTTAGTGGCCAAGTGTTGCATCACACTCACTGTCCTGTATGACCTCCGCTGCTTGCAGCTTGACCTACTCCTATATTCACCGATTTAGAGCCGATTTTGGTGTTTGGCTTAAATGGTTAAGGTTGTAAAACACTGCTTTCTCAGCAGAAAACCAATATCTCCATCTTTTAACTTAGTTTTTTTCATAAATTAATGCCCTACTTAGTCATACAAGAGTGCTGTGCAAAAGTAGCAGAAAATAGCAGACTTACAAGCTCAAAATAACTCGCAAAGCGAGGTTTACACATAAAAAGTGTGCGTGTGTGTGCGCGCTCACGTGCACACTTTTCCAATGTGCTCTACTACAGTGTACGCCTCAAGACTGTGAAAATAGCAGATCTACATGTTCACAACGCCTCGCAGTGCGAGGCGTTTTGAGCATGTAGATCTGCTATTTTATCTTGGTTATCTTGGTTGTGCATTGTGAAATGATGTGTTGTGCAACCCAAAACTGTGTCCATTGTGCATCCCTGTGTGCATGTATGCTATGCATGATACATGCTGCAAGCATCCACAACAGACTCGTCTTTCCCGCTGCAGTCATTTTGTATGCACCGATGCCGCTATACGTTGACGCTCTGTATTCACCGAGGAGGCACCCACAGAAAAGCACTGAGTGATTCCCATTTCATCCAGCCCCGAGTTTAACCATGCAGATGAATTCTACTCATAGTGTAGCATCACAGTCGGGCAGAAACCTTGTATCTCCAAGTTTCAAATGTGTACGTTCTTTCGTAAAGTAAAGCCCTGCTTCATCCTACAAGAATGTTGCACAAATCTAGTGAAAATAGCCGATCTACAAGCACACAACGAGGCATTGTGTGCTTGTAGATCTGCTGTAAAACGTTTTTAAAATGGTGAATACAAAACGAACGGCTTTGGACATACAAGGTCTCCACCCGACGACGACGACGATGTAGAAGCTCCCATGGGGTCTCATTTACTTGCCATACAGAATGTGCTGTTGTAGTGTGCATGGCAGCTAACCCAGGCTCTAGCTAGCGCACTCCTCCTGTGAGACCTGTCCCTGGTAGGCATTCTCTGGCCCAGAACCCTGTTACCTCTGCCACTCTGTAATTACCTTTCAATGCTACCACTGGGACAGTGTGGGAACTGGGACAGCTGTGTGTGTGTGTGTGTGGGACAACCCTATCCTCTATCCACAACTTTTTTGTGTTTGTGTGTCAGGGATGCCTCTTCTCTCTCTCTCTTCTCACCACACTGGTGTGTGTATGTGGGAGTGAGAGTGTGTGATAATGAGGTTGTGTAACAAGGCTGGGTCCACGGAGACTTGGAGAGCCTAGTTGAAGACTCGTAATACGTCTTAATAGGTCAGAAACACCCCACTGGCCCTGTGTGTGTGAGGGAAGCCCTTTTCTCTCTCTCTCTTCTCGATTTGTCCATCTCTGTCTTTCAGTTTAGTGATCTGTCCCATCTTTCTTCTTCGATTAAATGTGTTCCCCCTTGTTCCCTTTTCTCGTCAACAGACACATAAGACACATCCATAATCTGGGGTGGATGTTATCCATATTATGATCGCAGATCTACAAGCTCACGACGTGTCCCATTGCGGCGAGTTTGTGAGCTTGTAGATTGTCCGTTTTCGGTGAGCGACACCGTGGTATGACGGCGCGTAGTGATCTGTCCCATCTTTAGTTTTCGATTAAATGTGTTCCCCCTTTATTCCCTTTTCTCGTCAACAAAGATGCAGAAGCAGTTGAACCCCAGGAGGAATGTTAGCCAAATGATCGCAGATCTACAAGCTCACAACGAGTCCCATTGCGGCGAGTTTGTGAGCTTGTAGTTTGCCCGTTTTCGGTGAGCGACACCGTGGGATGGCGAAGTGTACATTAAGTCTAAGGGGTCTCTCCTCTCCTCCTCTGCCGGTTGGCATTGGTCAGGATTATCCCAGCCCTGTAGCGCTAGCTGGCCCTGCTACAGCTAAGCTCTGCGGTTTTATGGGAATTACTCGGCATGCTGCTTATGGTCCCTGTTAATCACAGTGCACAAGGCATAATTCATCCACTTTTATAAGCATTATAAATACATTACAATCGAGTCTAAGCATATTTATTTCTATTAGGGCCTTGGTGAATTATGGTCGTAAACGGGGTTCTGACCCCAAGCAAGCACGCACACACGCACACACGCGCACACACAGCTTCATTGTGTTTGTGTATCCGACCTGTGTGTGTACTTGTAATACTTGTGTTGTGAGGGCCATATGTATTGCATACTTTCAGAAACAGACATTGTTTTATGGTAGGTGTTGTTATGCCGATTCATACTTGGTTGCTCGCCAATGTTGTGCACCGGAAAATAGACTTGCAATATGTCGCTCTGCAACACATTGTGAGCTTATGGATCTGCAGATTTTTCCCCGACTTTTTTCCCCATTGTTATGATGTCCTCACTAGTAGTGTGTGTGTGTGTGTGTGTGTGTGTGTGTGTGTGTGTGTGTGTGTGTGTGTGTGTGTGTGTGTGTGTGTGTGTGTGTGTGTGTGTGTGTGTGTGTGTGTGTGTGTGTGTGTGTGTGTGTGTGTGTGTGTGTGTGTGTGTGTGTGTGTGTGTGTGTGTGTGTGTGTGTGTGTGTGTGTGGAGTGGGTTTCACCTGGCAGATGAAGGCATGGGAAGAAGAGGTTTCTTTTCTCTCCAGGCATTCCATGGGAAGATGAGTGACAAGTCTCTGACATCACTACCGTGGGAGTGTGTGTGTGTGCAGGTGCCCTTGCAGGTCCAAACGTGCACAAAACAACGCGCGCACGCACGTGTGTGTGTTTGTGTGTCACCATAGCAGGTGGAGTGGAGGTGTGTGTGTGAGAGAGAGGGAGAGAGAGAGAGTGTGACAGAGTATGGGAGCAAAATGCATGTGAGGGGATATGAGTGGGCAAGTGCACCAGTTATTTGAATCTGCCAAGAGTGAGTGAGTGCGTGCGTGTGTGTGTGTGTGTGTGTGTGTGCGCGCGCGCGTGTGGGCGTGCGAGGAGTGCCAGTGATCTTCATGTGCCAAGAGACAGGTGTGTGAGAGTGTGTCATCGGTGCAAATGGAAGGAGATGGTGTGTGTGTTAACAGTGCTCATGCTGATGATTGACTGTTAGCGGTGAGTCAGCCCTCACCAGAACAAGATTAATGTGGATCTGACAAGACTTGACTTATTTAGAGTGCGTGTGTGAGTGTATGCAATTGTTTATGTCTGTGTGCGTGCGTGTGCGTGTGTGTGCGCGTGCACACACACATCTCTCTCCTGGTCTGTGTCATTTATGTGTGTAACCAATAGATAGTGATTCATGATGACCAGTGCAATGCATCACTCAGTAACACGACGTGACAATGACGACACCATTCACACGTTCACATTCAATGCAGTCTCGATGCACGCACTGTAGCCAAGTTGAAGCTAAACGCCATATAGCCTAAATGTTGGACGTTATATTTAGGACACCATTTCATTTGTGTGTGTGTGTGTGTGTGTGAGTGAGTGAGAATTTGTGTGAGGAATCTACCTAAGGGATTCATACCACTCTCTCTGTCTATCACCTACTCTCTCTCTCTCTCTCTCTGGAAAATCTGGAGGAGAATGAAATTCAATGTACATCCACCTTGTGGAGGTGCGTGCGTGCGTGCGTGCGTGCGACCCATGGTCACTTGCACATAGTGTGACCACTGTTACTCCAAATAATTTGACTTTTTTAGTCAAATTACCCGCTGACCTAAGTCCCCTCTTTCTGTCTCCCCAATCTCTCTCTCTCTCCCTTCCTCCAACCTGCCCTGTCCTATACAGTAGCTGTAGGCCTTTGTACTGGACATGTACCACACAGGGTCATACACTCATCATCACAGGCAGCTTTGCAACTATGCCCCCAGCACTTCCCTCTATTGCTGCCTTACAGTGACACCTAGTGGAGACATTTGGAACGGCACACCCTTCCATTTCTGACAGGGAAACACCTGTTAGTAGTCCTTTCACTGTAATTTCTGGAAGAAGTTATTAAATAGTAATAATAATAGCTTGGATTTATATAGCGCTTTTATTAGTACCTCATTAGTCGCCGGTTCGATTCCCGAACGTGAAGACCTTTGTTGCATATCACTCCCCGTCTCTCTCTCTCTCTATCTACAGCTTGTAGATTTGTTTTGGTCTGTGAGTGTGACCTGCGCGCACCCATGATGAATTGAGTTCTACTGGATCTCTTCTCCACCCCTCCCTCCCTAACATTTTTAGCCTAGTTTTTATGTGTTGCCGAAATTGTCAGCATATTTAGTCATAGTTTTAGTCATCATAGCTTAGTTTTTATTTCGTTTATATTTAGTTTTCTAAATTCTTCTGTGAAAAAAAAGGTAATTGACAAACGTTTTCCGCCATAGTTGTAGCCGTCGAAATCGATACTGATCAACACCATGTACATTTACTCAAGTACTGTACTTAAGTACACACTTTTGAGTTATTTGTACTTTACTTGAGTAAATCCAATGTACAATACTTTTACTTCTACTCCACTACATCTTGGAGACAAATATTGTACTTTTACTCCACTACATTTATTTGAAAACTTGAGTTACTAGTTAATTTGCAGACATAAATCATAATACTATAAAACATACATGTACCACTTTAGCCCTATTTTATTCCCAGGCTATTTGAAAATAGACGATCTACAAGCTCAACACGTTGTGAGCTTGCAGATCAGCTATTTTCAAACATTTACTTTTGCTACTTTAAGTACATTTTGATGCCAACACTTTCATACTTTTACTCAAGCACATTTTGAAATCCAGACTTTTACTTGTAACAGAGTATTTCTAAATTGCAGCATTGATACTTTTACTTACAGTAAGTAAAGAATGTGAGTACTTTCTCCACCACTGGTTAAAATGTGAGCAGAGCTGTTGTGTTTTGGAGTTACGTAACGGCAGCTCACAGCTCTTGTGCAGCGGAGCAGTAATTATATAATGACACGTCTTTATACAGTCTAATAACCACCATTACCCTGCTGCTGCATCCCTTCATGGCTCTGCTCTGTGGGTCAGGCTGCTCTAAACCCACACACACTGACACGCTCGCACGCACACACACACACACACACACACACACGCACGCACGCACGCACACACACACACACACACACACACACACACACGTACACATTAGGGATGGGACGATATGAAAATGTCATAACACGATTATTGTGACAAAATAAATCACGATTTATGATATTATCGTGATAATCAAAATCCATTATCCTGGGGCGGAACATTTGCCCAAGAATTGCAGATCTACAAGCTCGTTGTGAGCTTGTAGATCGGCTATTTTTTGGCAGAGACATTTGATAGAGTGAAAAAAAAAGCCTGTATCAAGTACGTATATTACAAGTACCTTTTACCAGCTAGGCCTATAGAGGGTTTAAGTGGTACCGGATATGCAGCTCGGCAAATAAAAGTGAATTGATCCCAGTGCATGACGGAGGACGATATCACTATCAATTAAATCTCCATGATACGAATATTGTTAGTGTTTTTTAATCACGATAAACGATAATATAGCTTATCGTCCCATCCAGGCCTGGAATTTTGTCATTTTAGGGGCAAGGCCACTTGGCCTTTGTTGTTGTCCATTTTTTAGAGCACAAAGGCCAAATGCCAGGGCAGGAAGGCCATCAAATAAAACAAGATTTTAGTCCATTGAAAGAATTTGTTGAATTAAAGGGTTAGGGATGATAACCTAATCTGCAGTGAAACAGATAAATGATGGTATTTACAATCTGATCCATGCTCAGCCTTGCACCAATCAAAGTCACTGAATTGGTTTAAAGATGGGGACTCTGGTAAGATGTCAGAATCTCAACAAAAGACACTGGTGTCTACATGACAAGAGACACTGGTGTCTACTGTCTACATATTGACCAGAAAGACACAGAGGAGAAAGTGCTACAGTCAGCTGGGGCATTCTACGGTTGCTGCGTTCTCTTCTCAATGACGACTGGCAGGGCCGTGCCAAGACACATTCAAATCCTCCAATTTGAATACGTGGCTTTGTGGAAGACGTGATGATGGTGGTTGTTGTTGTTGTTGTTGTTGTTGTTGTTGTTGTTGTAGTGCAGTGGTTCTCAAAGTGGATTCCAGGGACAGGGTTCCTACAAGTCTATAACTCTGACAGTGTGCAAATGGAACCAAATGGACCCTGACGAATCTTAAAATGACGATTTTCCTCTTTTCTCCTTCTACCCTCCTTTCTTATCCTCCTCCCATATCCATCTCTTCCTGATTCACTCTCCCTCTCTTTCTCCTATCTCTTTCTCCTATCCCTCCCTCCTTCCTTCATCACTCTCCTCTCCTTTCTGTTCTGCGTCACTTGCTTTGACTAATACCTCTCCTCTCCTCTCCTCTCCTCTCCTCTCCTCTCCTCTCCTCTCCTCTCCTCTCCTCTCCTCCAGGCAGCTTCAGGACCTGCAGAGGCAGAAGGAGCAGCAGGAGCGCGAGCTCCTCGAGCGGGACCGCCTGGAGCGAGAGACGCAGGAGCGCGAGCGTCAGGAACGCGAGCGGGAGCGGCAGGAACGCGAGCGGCAGGAGCGGGAGGCGCAGGCGGAGAGGGAACGCGCCGCCGAGCGCGAGCGCCAGGAGCAGCAGGAGCGCGCAGAGCGGGAGCTGATGGAGCGGGAGAAGGCGGAGCGCGAGCGCATGGAGAGGGAGCGGGAGCAGCAGGAGCAGTTGGACAGAGAGCAGCAGGACTGGGAGCGAGGGAGACGCATCTCCAACGCCGGTGAGTGGCAACACCTGGGCTCTTCTCCTGCTTAACACTAACACTCACACTGCACGCAACGCAACGCTCGCACATCGACACACACACACGAATCTGCACATCCACGCACACAACGATGGCTCAAAACATTCACACATGCTTGCACAGACTTCTTCTCGTTGTGTTTCTGCTAAAGTAGCATAGAGGACTTAGTGGAGAGTAGGGAATCGATTGGGGGCCGTTTCTCAGCGGGAGCTTCGTAAAATAATCATGAAAGATTCACCAAATGTGCCATCTTTGACTTGGATCGCAAGTGCAGAGGACAGGAATGGGAGGATGCATTAATCACTTAAGCCCTACAGTATATTCTTTAGTGTAAGATGGATAGTGAAAATAAGATCTACAATCTCACAACGCATTGCGATGCGTTGTGAGCTTGTAGATTAGGCTATTTTTCTGCTATTTAATTTATAATAAAATGGGGTTACCAGGTCGAAGGTGGTTAACACACCTGAGCGCGTCAGATGGAGGGAGGTTATAAACATATGCTGTAAGTATTAAATACATTCACTTTCTTTTCTTTTTTTCTTTTTTCTTTTTGCGTAAGCTGCCCACAATTCATATTATATGATATTATCGTAATGTGCTTTCCAGGGCAAAAGAACAGTCCCTATACTACGCATTTAAAAAAGGTTATAATAAAAGGCTGTGTGTGTCTCTCCATAATCAGAGAGCTAACTTCTTCATCTAACTAGGCTTGTTAGCGCTGAACCCCTCCGTCTCCTTGAGTGGCTCCATCTGCCCATGGGCTGGACAGACACTAGGAACAGATTGGTGGGGCAGTGGGGCATGGGGAAGAGAATGTGTGCGCGCACACGTGTGTGTGTGTGTGTGTGTGTGTACAGTACTTGTATTACCATACTTGCAAGGACCAAATTTTGTTCCAGGGACCGAGACAGAAAGATTTGAGTTACAAATGTTTGCTTTAAAAAATATATAAATAGCTTGTATAGCTCTGCTATTTTTTATTTTTTTATATATATATATATATAGTTAAAGCATAAAATAATGGTTAAAATGGTTAAAATCTAGAGTAACACGTATGCATCCCTGGTCTAAATGGCTTCAATCCAATTAGAAAACAGATTCAGGTTGGGGTTAGGCGACACTTAGCTTTTAGGATTAGGGGTTTAGGATTGGACGTTCCCCTATTTTTCAGGCTACTTAGTTAAGCGGCGATGTCACACACTGAAAAATAGATGATCTACAAAGCAATCTACAAGACGTTTTTGATTTTTTTTCCCTCTATTTTCAATGCCTGCCCTAAAATGTATTCACAAGTATAGTACTGTAACACAAACGCGCACGTGTGTGTGTGTGACGCGTGTGCGTGTGTTCAAATACGCGAGACACACACACGCGCACAATCATTCAAACAGACATGCACACTTGACTTCATTAAGCGAACCGCTGATGAAGGTTTTAATAACGAGGGGGTCAGAAGTGGCAGGATTGCACAGCGTTTGACATCTTACAATGATAAAACACTTTAGTGCAGAGGACAATATATCACACTGGAAATGTGCCCTAAAACCTTCCCTTGATTAACTTTTCTTCAAACCATTTGGCAGTGTCTTTAGGCTCATATCCAAAACTATGTACTGTACCCAAAAAGGTAAATAAATTACAGTATGTTAAAAAGGCAGCGATTTATGATGGAACAAAACTACTTTCTAATGACCTTTACATCCCAATCCGTGTCACGGCTACAAAATGAATTTAATACTCAAGTTTGTCACTCACTGCCGGCTTGTGCGAAACCCTTGGTCAGCTTGAAAACAAAATAATATATATTTTTTTCAAAACCTGGAACAGGATTAAAACCAGTTCACGGTAAAATCCTCAGTTGTTGATTTATCCGTTTGTAACTCTGAGAATGTACATTTTTATTTGGTTATTGGAGGAGGATCTGGGAAGCAGGTGCCACAGGTGGCTGTGCTCCCCTGTTAGGAGAAGACTGGCACCATTTCAGGACTGGGTCAGTAGGGGAGGCAGGGCAGTCAGTGCTGCGTTGCATGCTACGTGCAGGACGTTTGCATACGCATCATGTGTGTACAATGTACACACAGGCAGGCACAGCTCCTTCTGTGCTTGAGATGGCAGGCAGTGACTAAAAATACATAGTTGTAGAGAGCGCTGAGAGCCCCTTAGGTGTGTGTGTGTGTGTGTGTGTGTGTGTGTGTGTGTGTGTGTGTGTGTGTGTGTGTGTGGGTGTGGGTGCTTGCACACACGCATGCATGGGCATATTTGTGGCCATGGCCGCAGGACACGGGGGGAGAGGCCTCCGCACATGTCAAGCACAATAAGACATAATTAGTTAACGTTCACACACACACACACACACACACACACACACACACACACACACACACACACACACACACACACACACACACACACACACACACACACACACACACAAACACATGCATGCATGTAATGCACGTTAACAAGGGTCTGTTTTGGGTTTGCTGTAACTAAGGTTGTGATACAATGTTTAACGCTTCCTAGTGTGTTTCTCTCTTTCAGGATAACTGTGTGTGTTTTTGTGTGTGCTGTGTGTGTGTGATTCTTTCTCACAGCCATGGTTGCAGCTACTGCCGTTCACATTTACTGAAGCAAAAGTAAATGAATGGAAGCCATAACCCTGGCAAAATAGTCTGCTTCTGCTGTGTGTTGACCTGTGAGCAGTGTCTGTGCCAGTGTGCACATTGTGTAGCAGTATTCTCCTACTCAGGCTGGGTGACAGTCACAATATACCCAGTAAAATCCTCGTTGTTAATTCAGCTCTGAGTGTGAACACATTTATCCAAATGGACCCTGCCTGTGCTATGGATCTGACCATATCTATGTATGAACATTATGGTGAGGTTGAAATGTCAAGAGATGATGTGTGCGTTCAGCCGTCCCAGTGCTTAGTCATTTTAATCCACTTAAAGGGACACTGTCGTCATGCCTTTGATTTGCATTTCAGGTCATTGTTTATGATGTATTATCGACTGTTGAAAGTAGGGGTGCAACAGTTAATCTAACCTATCGATTTTAATTGATTATAAAAATTAACCGATTGTAAATAAAGTAACCAATTTATCTTTTGATGAAAGCGAAATAATTATCTATATTATTTTTAAATATAATAACACAAATCGCAAGCCTCGAATAAAATAATCGATAGTTGTAGCCAGAGATGAAATAACAATATTTACAGTGCTACGATAATTACAACAAACATTTCATCGCAGCTTTGGTAGTGCTTTAGAGGGCCCAGAAAAGACTGCTCAGTTGTATGGCTCCTAATGGATGCCCTAGGCTACAACTTGAAAAGATAATGTGTCTCTTTAACTAAATGTTATTTTTTTCCACTAGATTATGCTGTGGGGGAAATTACTCTATGGCCATTTCAGTTGTCTAAGAAGCTGGCTAGCAGCAGTTAGCATCAACCCTCTATCCTACCATTGTGTACAGAATAGACATATTGTTATGTTCACGGATTATGGTACTGTATCTGAACGAAAAATGTTGCTGAAACGTTTACCCCAAATACTTCACCTGGTGCAACGTCTATGCGTTTGATCATGAATCACAATGAACTGTTGTGGATGTTAATGGTTCATAGACAGGTACCTTTACTGTAGTACTGGATGTGTTTTGGTTAAACAAGGATGTTCAGTTTGGTATGGCTCCCATTTGGGTTTAGAGTGGCACTGATTTCCTGCAGTGGCTTTTCTGACTTTTGTTTGGTCGAATACATTTTACTTGGTTGAGGCAGTGCGGGAGAGCTGTAATGTTAACACAAATGTGTTGACAGTACAGGTAGTACAGTCAGATGTTATTCTAAAAGCAAGGTGTTCAAGCAGTTAAAGTAATTACTTTAACTGCTTAAACACCTTGCCTTTAGCATAAAATACAATTTAGCATAGTTTAACTGTTTCCCTATGCTAAATTGTATTTTAGGTTCAGCCATTCTAGCCATTTTAGGTCAGTTTGGACTTTGCGCAGGGAGTCGAGATATTGAATGGGTTTTGGTAGGGCATTCCACATTTTGGTGGCAGCATAGTAGAATGCATTCTCCCCCACGTTTGAGCCGAATTTACAGTACAGTATAATGTTTGTGTGAGTGTCTACATCAGTGTTGTTTTTGGCGGGCATTTTAGATTTAGTCTTAGTCTTAGTCTTTTTGACGAAATGCTTATTAGTTTTAGTCAGATTTTAGTCATTTATATCCTTGATAGTTTTAGTCTAGTTTTAGTCGACTAGAACTCAAAAGGTTTTAGTCAAGTTTTAGTCGACGAACCCACACAAAGGTTTTAGTCCAGTTTTAGTCAATAGTTTTAGTCAAAAAGAAAAATGTGTCTTTAAATAAATACATTAAGTATTTAATAGACATTGGAAATAATCAAAGTTGACAGGTGCAATTGAATTCATGATTCAAGCAATATGTACCGGTATATGGGCTAATAACAAGTGTAGACCTATATTACACCTGCCCCATCCTATTTATATGCACAGTTCACACAGGAGGCAATATCATAATAATATAATATAAGAATACTATGCATCTTTTTTGGTATGGTATCACTGAACTGGCCACTTGCACTTTCACACTACAGAGTACACACACACACACACACACACACACACACACACACACACACACACACACACACACACACACACACACACACACACACACACACACACACACACACACACACACACACACACGGTACTGAGAACCGTCCCCGAGTTCCAAGGATTTACATGTGACGTCACGGTCATACGCATCGTCGGCGGCCGCTAACCGGAAACAAACAACCACTACGTCACTAACTTAGCCTTTGGGAATAATAGCTCCGCATACAGCGACCTCCACATCCATGATCCAGCGAAAACAAAGTTTGCATCAACAGTTTGCAACAAACAATCCAATTAATTTACGTTTGCTTAAAAGCCAACATTAGCCTGAAGCTTAGCACCAGATGTTATAGAAAACGTTGCGATAGTATTAGTAGGAAAGCGACCACGGATGGGACAGTTGTCAACTTGTCAATAAGCAAATCGACTCAAGGCAACCCACTAAGCAATTTGGGGGTTAAATCGCGTTCAAATGACGTCTTCGCCCTAACCGGACGTATAGCTAGATCCGGTCTGTGACGAGTTTAAATTTTAAAGTTTTTTCACCGGCTATACATCACCGTCATTTAAACGCCTTTAGCGGCCCCTAGCGGCCGCTGAAAGTAGTGAAAATGTAGTGAAAATGATGGCAGCCAGCAGGATTTAAAATCACTATTCCTTGGTTCTGAGAGCCGTATCCTACCTGAACCACCGCAGCTGATCGAATTTGTGATGATTTTCTTGCACAGTCATTACTTGACACTGGGAGTTGACGGGGTTCGAACTCGGGAACCTCTGTCCTTGAAACCTGCGCGCTACCGCTCGGCCACGGCAGCTTGTGATTCCGTAGGTGTTCCAGCAGCTATAAGTAGTTGATATCGCCTCCCGCTGTTCGTTTTGGGTCGGTGCATTATACATTATAACTTTATATTGATGGATAGCTATAAAACGATTTTATTTAATCATTATCGTATGGTGGGGGTGGGAATGTGGCCGGTCTTGTGTGTTTGTGTCTGTTGGTGTCAGAATGAATTATGTAACCCAATGGTCTGCTATAGAGAGCTTGTGGGTCATTATCTGAGTTTATTTTTTAAGTTTAGTCGACTGTCGAGCGCCGAGGCATTTAGTACGGCGTTATTTAATACCCCTTTTAAAAGGACTAATAGACGTCTGACAGACGCTAATTAGCCAGGAAACTGCTCATGTGGATCCAACTACAACTACGAGGTAGAACCGGGAGATCTAATCATTTCAAACTTTACTGTTAGCATCCGATAATGAACAACTTGATAAAAATGTATTTAAAAAAAAAGATGGTCTAACACACGTTTGTCCAACACGGTGATATATCGTTACATGGAAGCGTTCAGATGACGGCTACAACTCAACTAGACTATATAGTGAAATTGGCTCTTAAAATTACTTTAGTCCAATATTTGAAAACCAGGTGTGGATATTAAAGCTGTTTTTTTAATCAACAAGTATGGAATAATGGATTAAATGTAATCAGCTACAATCGGTCTATAGACAGACTGACGATAGACGGTTCAAATGAGGGCTAAACATAACCATTGGGCTAAATGACAGCTAGTGTTTACTGGGAAAGGAGTAAGGACTATCATTTTGTTAAAAGGACCGTCAGCTTACCGGATTGGAATTGCAGCCGCTCCGTCGTAAGTAAGCCTGCATTATTTCCTGGATTGTAAAATATATCCATATCGTGTCTTCTTTTCCGACGACCAAATCTATTAATTAATGTTGACGGCGCTGCTGCATGACGCAGACCTACAGTAGGTCTTTCCTCAATCAGATGATTAGCTTTCATATCCCAATAGAAATGTAATAGCATTTCCAGCAGTAATGTGTGCAACTAACTTCTGAAAAAAGTTGACGACAACAAACAACACGTGTGTAATCATGCCGACATCCCAGCCAATCACAGAGCCTGTTGCTATATGCGTCCTAGAACGTTCCATATGATTGGCCACTACTCCTCCATTGAAACAACTACAATAATATTGTCTGGCTTTCATGCATGTTTATTTAATGTCGTCCGAAGACCAGATGTTCGTCTCGTCTTCGTTACGTCAACGAAAACACACATTCGTCTCGTCATATTTTCGTCAGACATATGTTTAGGTTGTTACGTTAACGTCACGTCATCGTCATGAAAAAAAGGGGCGTCAACGAAATCATTTTCGTCATCGTCTCGTCAACAAAAACAACACTGGTCTACATAGTGTCACTGTCATGCAGAAATCGTGTATATCCATATTTCAACTTTTATTGTTTTTTTTTTTGTCAAATAATACCCTACTTTGGTGGGCACCGTACTAGTACTACAGTGTCACACAAAGGTCACACTAAATAGCCAATCTTTTTTTACACACCTAGCTTATCCCAAGGGGGAACTTCAGTTTCAGCTTAACCCAGCCGAGTGCTGCCCACAGAGGAGGATCTACAAGCTGTGAGCTTTTAGATCTGCTATTATTGGGGGGATTTTTTTAATGCTCATGTGCGGTGGTGTGTAGAGCGCATGCATCCGTGTGCTCAGTCCAATGTAGCATCAGTCAGTCAGTCAGTCAGTCAGTCAGTCAGTCAGTCAGTCAGTCAGTCAGTCAGTCAGTCAGTGTGCTCCGGTCATGTGTTGATTATCCTCGGGTGGCAGAGCAAAGCTGGGGGTCTTGGTCACGTGATCAGAGACGGCAGGGGGTAGAGAAAGAGCTGGCATGAGAACGAGAGGAAAGAAAACATGAGGAAGGTAGGTGAGAATGTGAAAGGGGGCCAGAAGTTAGGGATGAAGGAAGGAAAGGAGGAGAAGGGGAAAAAAGAGAGAAAGACAAAGGTTGAAAGAATGTAAAGACGGGAGGAAGGAAGAAGGAGAGGCGTAGAAATACAGAGAATGAATGAGGTCGGAAAAGGTGTGTGTGTGTGTGTGTGGGGGGGGGGGGTCATTTGGCAGGACTATAGGAAAGTTATAGAGTTGAATGAACTATTTAAGCCCTGCCTGTACTTTGTAGTACGACGAAATAGCAAACATAGCCGATTTACAAGCTTGGCTGTTTTAGCTGTTTGTGATACGTTTCGGCTATAATGATCAAAATTAGGGACGACTGGTTGAAAGAGCGTTATGTAACTGTAGTGCGAGAGTAGTAAACTGAAGATGACTTAAGAAGAACAGTTGTTTCTCGAAGTGGTGGTTCAGAGACCCTCACAGTTCCTTGAGAGGGTTCCAAATGGACCCTTAAAGCAGTGGTTCTCGGGACCAAATTATTTAGGGGGGTCCCCGGATGATTTATGTGAAACATTGTTTTCTCACTTAACAGTTAACAAACCAACATACAGTATAAGCATATAGAGGGTATCTACACCATTTCCAAAGTGACAATTTAAGACCCTTTTTATACCTGTAGAATAGATTAACATTGGCCATATTGTCAAATATTAGAGGCAGAAATTGTGATAATAGCCGATCCACATGCTCACAACGCCTCGCAACGCCTGCTATTTTCACAATAGAACCGGTTTATACAAAATGTAATGCCTCAAATCTTACAACTCCAAGTGCTCGTCAGGGTGGGGGTTCCCCAGTTCAAATGATTATGATTATTTTGGGGGTCGCGTCCTGAAAAGGTTGAGAACCACTGCCTTAAAGGACTGTAACTATGAGAGTGTACAAATGAAACCAAATGGACCCTTGCAGGTCCATTTGATTCCATTGGTACACTGTCAGAGTTACAGTCCTGTAAAAGGTCTATTTGGTTCAATTTGTACACTCTCACTCTGTGTCTGTGTGTGTGGAAGTAGTTCATGGTGATAAACGTTAAATGCACCGTGATGAGCGTGGAACAAGCCAGCAGCTCGAAAGAGGCAAAAGACTGGAAGAGAAAGCCAGGGAAGAGGAGACTTGGAGATGGACCAGGAAACGGTTCAGAGCTCAGCGGGACAGAAGGAGGACAGAGGATTAGCATCTTTAGCCCCCCACAGAAACCATATGGCAGGTCCCTGGCGTTACATCACCCTGTTTATGCTAGGCTAGACATGCAACTCAATACAACAAAGGTCATTGGACCGGAGCTACCTGCTAGCATGGCCACATAATAAAAGAAAGTAGAGGGGGCAATAGAGGCCTTGCACAGAAGGTGACTGTGGAAGTTAAATGTGCATTCTCAGCGTTCTGTGAAAGGCCTCTATTGCCCTTACTTTGTCCTTTAGCATGTCAAAATACCATTACCATTGTAACTGAACTCACACTGACCTCCTGACCCTAATGACAACAAAGGTCATCTGTTCAGTAACCAATGGACCCTTTTCCATAGAAGTGATGGCTGCATGTAATACAACTAATAGTTGGTTATTGTAGGTAGGGTGACGATGCAAATAACAGAAGTCAGATTTCTATTTTTAATAATTATTTTTGCTTCAGTGGTTGCCAAACCTTTCAACTCGAGACCCAAAAGAGACATTAGATGTTTGCCCGGGACCCAAACTAGTGAAAACAGCAGATCTACAAGCTCACAATGCGTCGCGGAAACCAGTGCTGCCTGGAACCAGTGCTGTAGACAGACAAGAAACCAAGGGCAGAGAGAGAGAGAGAGAGAGTTGAACCTGGGTGTTCACACTCACACAGGGCATACAGTACAGTATGTCCTGTGCACTGACTGGCTGAGCCACCAGGCACCCACAAGTAAAGTTTCAAAGTGAAACATATCAGCCAGCTTATCAACAGAGCCTAAAAGCCCATTAAATATTCACTACCTTAGCTGCAACATGAGCCCTTATCACATTTTAATGTAGAGATGTGTATTTATTTGGTTTGGGACAATAGAAAGTACTCCAGTAATTTTGTTCACAGGACAGTAAGAACGATGAGATGCTTGCCGTGTACAGTAAAATCCTCAGTGTTAATATAACTCTTAAGCGTATTCAAAGGTATAAATGAACATTGAGGATTTCACTGCATGGAGACTTAGGAGAGAAGACTCTGATCTTTGAACCCTAGAGGCATACATGTGTTGCCACAGAATGGTGATGGGTAGGAGAGCATTTTTGCTTCTTGGGTGAGTTGAGAGTTTGTTGTCCCAGGTCATCCCTACATTACGTTCCCAGGGCCCTATGTGCCTCTCCCTCGTTGTGTGTAGGCCTATATGTCATTGCCTATAGCCGGGGACCCAGTCACCAAAATGGGAGGGGACATGTGATTTTCTGCCGTACTTTTTATTTCTGTTTTATCTATTAGTTTGGTCATTAAGGTCCACAGAATGAGAGGCCTGCTCTGCCGGAAACATCGCGAAAAAAATGTATGGCCATTTGTATATTCACTGTCCCATTGACTTCACTAGAAATATTAAAAAAAAGAAAAAAAGTCTGCTTTAATTTGCATGTGAGGGGTCAAACTAGGGGTTCTTCATGATTCTGAATCCATTGCAAGCATTTGTCCCATTGACTTCACTAGAAATATAAAAAAAAAGAAAAAAAGTCTGCTTTAATTTGCATGTGAGGGGTCAAACTAGGGGTTCTTCATGATTCTGAATCCATTTGCATGAAATACATTCCTTGGGCTAGATTACGGCCCCCCGAAATTGTGAATAGTGATGAGTCATCACTTGTTTTCCACTTTTCACAGTTTTGGGCTGCCGAAAGGTAACCCAAGGAATGTTTTTCATGCAAAACAAATGCTTGAAATGGATTCAGAATCATGAAGAACCCCTAGTTTGACCCCTCACATGCTACTTAAAGCAGATTTATTTTGTTTTTGTAATATTTCTAGTGGAGTCAATGGGACAGTGAATATACAAATGGCCATAACCTTTTTTCGCGATGTTTGCGGCAGAGCAGGCCTCTCATTCTGTGGACCTTAATGACCAAACTAATAGATAAAACAGAAATAAAAAGTACGGCAGAAAATCACAGGTCCTACCCTATTGCTTGAGCTTTTGGGCTTGTGGGTCCCGGCTACTAACCGATGTTTTGTGGGGAGCGCTCGTTTTGGTTCACTCGACAAGGCAGACGTGCCGGCAGGCTGCTTGCTCGCTGTCCAAGTTGGCAAGCCATGGTGGTGGAGTCATCAAATGCCTTGCTTTAGAACACTGTGATGCCAGTTATCTACTAGGGAGGGAAAGGGTTTTTGCTCGCTTACTTTAACAGCATAGATTAGACGTTTGTCCGCCCACTGCCTGCTAGGTGGTAGCAATGTGTGTGTGTCATTTTGAAGCATGGATAGAGCTGTCTGAGTCGATGCAGTACTTGTGGATGCATGTCAGTGTTTCCGCTATGAAATTGTATCATTGATTTCACGCTTGCTCCTATTTTTTGTCCATATTTTTGGTTCAATTAGTGCAAATGTTGGGACAAAACATTTTTTATAAATCGTATTTTTTTTTATTGTATTTAGCCCGAACTTGAAGCTCAAATTTCAGTTTTCCCATTTAGAGGTGATCCTCCACTGATTGAATGTAGAGGAAACACTGTGTACTGTGGACAATGTTGTTTTAATATTGCAGGGATATAGAGGGCAACCACGGTGTAATTTGAGGGGCGTGTTATTTATGGTAACCTCGCCATGACCCTGACTATTAGCGCCTCCTAATGCTCTTCCTCAGGCATTGCACTGCAGGCCAGATGCATTATGTTTCGCCCTTCTCGATGTGTTCAATATTCAAAATAATATGTCTGCCTCTGGCTCTGTGTCCACGAATGCTAACCATTGTCTGCTAATGAAGTAGCACCGTCTCAACCCAACAACCAGGAAGTGAAAGTCTACTGTAGGTTTGGGTCTGTGCTGGTTTTTTCCTGCTTCATCTACCCCTTCTTCTCTCTTTTCCCCTTTCCCTCCCTCCTTCTCTCTGTCCTGACCTGTTGTCTTTTCCCTCTGTGTGCACGATGGCTGCTTCCTTCATTCTATCTCTCTCGCTCTCTTTCTTTCTACCTTACTCTTTTACTTTTTCCCCTCCCTCCCTCCCTTTCTTTCTTTCTTTCTTTCTTTCTTTCTTTCTTTCTTTCTTTCTTTCTTCCTTCCTTCCTTCCTTTTGCTTCCATCTCTTCTCTCCTTCCTTGCCCTTCTGTCCTGTCTTGTCCTTTACCCTGTTCTGTCCTTTCACACTGGGGGTGTTGCATCATCTCCAGCCTTTGAAAGCACCCTGTGCACTCCCCAACCCGCCGAGTACAGCAGGACGTCCTCCACGACGCCCGCGTCGCCGTACCCGACCCCCGGCGCGGCCTCGCCCTCCTCCACCACGCCCCCGACCCCGCCTCTCAGACACTCCGCCTCCCGGTTCGCCACCTCGCTCGGCTCCGCCTTCCACCCCGTGCTGCCCCACTACGCCACCGTCCCGCGCCGGCAGCCGGCCCTGCCCCAGGCCCAGGCCCCTGCCCCGGCCCCTCCTCCCTCCGCCCCCCAGCCTCCGTCCAAGTCCGTGGTGTGGTCGGCGTGCAACTTCACCCCCCTGCCCCCCTCGCCGCCCGTCATGATCAGCAGCCCCCCAGGCAAGGCCGCCGGCCCCCGGCCGCTCATCCCCATCCCGGCCCCTTCCCCGCTCACCCAGAAGCCCCCCTCGCCCTCCCACAACGGCCCGCCCATGTTCCCCGCCCCGTCTCCGGTCACCATCCCGCACAGCCACACCCCGCTGGGCTCGGTCGCCTGCCCCACCCCGCCTCCCCCGCCCACCCCGCCTCCCCTGCCTTACCCCGCCATGGCCCCCTTCCCCCCCTCCTCCTCCTCCTACGTCTCGTCTCCCCCTTCCTCATCCCAGGCTCCTGGTGTGCCCTCTCCCTCCACAGCGCCCCCTGCTGTCGCCTCGGCGGAGCACCTCTCTCTTCCCCTGGGCCTGGGAGAGCCAGAGACAACGCCGGGCCCAGAGGCCCACTCACCTCCTCACGGGGGCTTCTCCTCCTCTCAGCCCCAGGGTAAGGCCTCGTCCTCCAGACCGCTGTCTCCGCTTCTCTGTGGTCCTTCAGCTCCTCTCTCTGCTCTTCTTTTCTCTCCTCCCTTATTCTCTCGCTCTCTGCCTCCCTTTCTCTCACGCCCTCTCTCTCCCTATGTCTTGTCTCTCGCACTAACTTTCTCTACTGACTCGACTCACCAACTAACACGGGGGCCTAGGGAGCAGGTTTGGGTGCGCTTTCATACTACTTGTCTGGGTCCGATAGAAGGCGAAGTCACCCACAGAGGCTCCGACCTCAGAACCTCAGGACTATTTTGCCTTCTTTCTCTTGCCGTTTATAAGTTGACTCTGAATCTGATTTCTCTTAGGTGACTTTGCCTACTCACCTGGTTTGGGCGCAACTCTTGGCATCAAATTCAGCTTCTGTCATGTCTGTGTTGGCTTGTATGGCATCTGTTCTGTTTGTATCAATACTGTAGCCTGTAG
Organism: Nannobrachium achirus; assembly: GCF_963921795.1. NCBI lineage: Eukaryota > Metazoa > Chordata > Actinopteri > Myctophiformes > Myctophidae > Nannobrachium > Nannobrachium achirus. Next base: position 29,948,865 of record NC_137823.1, read on the forward strand.
ACGTAAGTGTGACAACATGGCCTAGAATTGCGCCAGTGGTCTTCCAGTTGCTTCCATGTGTTGGTCATAAGCCCATCTAACTCCTGTCCATGTGCTTCCTCCTTCTGCCTGATGACTCGTTGGATTTGAGTTGTTTTTGGTCTTTATCAGCATGGCATGTCTTCAGTGTTTACTCACCTTTGTAAGGATGTGCTGATGACCTGCTATAGTAGCACATGCTGCAACTCACTGTCACATTTCTTTGAAACCCATTATGACCTGGAATTATTTTATACTAAGCTATATTAAGCTATTGAAAAATACAGTAGCATACATACAAGCTCACAGCTGTGAGCTTGTAGATTATGAGATATTTTCACATGATCTTTGAATATATCTTTTTAAAAGTGAACATTTGTAACTTAAATATTTGCTTCTCAGGGGGTCCCTGGAACAACATATTTTGAGATGGGGGTCCACGGCCAAATACATGTAATTTTGGGGGTCCTTAATGAAAAGGTTTGAGAACCATTTAGATTTTAGAAGAAGGATTTTGAAGACACAGATTTTCACTATTTTTCAAAAATTGCAGATCTACAAGCTCGCAGCTTGTATGAGCTTGTACAGTATATCTGCTATTTTTCAATAGTTAAAGCATCAAATAATGGTTAAAGTAATAATGCGTTCCAGGTCTAAATGGGTTGTACCACTTCAAATCCACGGTAAAGGTGCAAAATTAGTTTTGCAGAACTACATCATTGTAAATAATGCTTCTCTGATTACGCCATTCACTGAAGTCTATACAGTATTCATTTCCACAGTGTTGCTCTTTGTGTCAGCCCCCAACTTGTGACCGTCTTTGTAGAGAAACACACTAAACTCCGAAGCCTTCATTTGACCTTAGTTGCTGGCAATCAATACGTGCTTCCCCCATTGAACACGACCAAAGATGTTTTAGAAATGAATTGGCTTCTAACTTCACATTGTAGTCCACCATCTTCCATATTCAAGTCAGTTTCAAAATCTTAAAAGCTGCCCTTTTAGTAAGCACATTGTGATCTGTGATATTATATTGATGATGGGAAGCTGTCATTCTGTTTAAAAAAATGCTTATATGTGCAGTCATGTAGATGTGAATAGCACTGTTTTTATGGATGACTTCATATATATATATATTGATGAAATGAAAGAGAATAATCTGCTCCTTTAGACAAAGCAAACATAGTCTATTATTTTATATGCAAATCCACCAGCGACGCGTTCCACTGGCCTTTAGCCCTTACCCCTTCTCGCTACGTATTAGTAGCTAGAGGGCGTGTTCTAATGAACTTTGATCCCTGATTTCCTCACACTGATTGGTTGGACGGGATACCGCGGGCCCCTTTCATTAATCACATTCCACCATTGAGTAACATGATTGATTATAACATTAGGTCAATGAGAAGCTTTCGTTGACCAAATTCTACCAATTGGCCACGTTATTGATTACAAAATTAGGTCTCTTAGAACTTAGAAGCTAGAGCAAGCCAATTATTAGGAGCAATATAATGATACAATATTAATTATAGCTGCAGAATAAAATAAGTTATCCTTATTGCCAATAGTGACATTCTAGGAGATTCCTGTGTTGATTGTCTTTGCTTTTTATGTACAGTATGTGTATGTCCATCCGCTAAAGTTTTGTCATGCCATACGCGTGTGTGTGTGTGTGTGTGTGTGTGTGTGTGTGTGTGTGTGTGTGTGTGTGTGTGTGTGTGTGTGTGTGTGTGTGTGTGTGTGTGTGTGTGTGTGTGTGTGTGTGTGTGTGTGTGTGTGTGTGTTCTCGTTCACATGTGCTGACTGCTTCTCTGTATGTTGGTGCTTTGTTTCCTTTACGGCTAATGGAATGAATACATTCCAACAACCAGGTCACTGCTACTACTCACTAATACTGCATGTTGGATGAGAAAATGATCATTGCATTGACGTGGCATGCTTTCATAGGCCTACATATGCTGTGCTGTTACAGTACATGCCTGGTCCATGTGTTATTTTCCATAGTAATGTCTCCACCAGAATAGAGCACTTATTCTAACAGAAACATAACCTACACCTCCTTTAAAGGTGGTGCGATTTTGTTTCAGTGGATGTTGTTAGAATAAGTGTTAAACAGCTCTATATTCAGATATTAGTCATTGCTATCTACTATTTGTTCGGTTATGGGGATCTCTCCATCTCTCGAGCTCTGAAGTAAACAGAAAATTCATTTTCAGGTTTGAATACCAATTTGATCCAGTCGTGAGCGGGTGCCCTAACAGAATACAAAATGATCTAAGTGAAATTGGACGTGATGAAGCTGGAACACTATACAACTGAAACTGATAAACGTGTTCTCTCCCCTGGGGAGAACCCCTGCTAATGACACTCTAGCATCAGAATATAAAGCTTTAACTTCTTAACAAAATACTTGTTTTAACCACAAAATTACAGCACCTTTTAATGCTACATGACACTGGATACTGCTATGGATACGCTACTATTGCTTGGCATTATGGTCAATGTAAAAACACTGCATTGGAACATATAGGTTATTTATGTACTGTATATAAAACACTATGTGTTTATTTATTTAGGCAAGTCGGATAAGATACGTACATATTTTGTTAAATAAAATTAAAACTCAATAGAAGAGAATAGGGATCTTGAGTTATTTGTCTACAGATGGAACTGAACTGGTTTCACAGACACGCAGGTTAAGCCAAATCCTAGCTTAAAAATCCAGCTTTTTTTCCTCCAATGGCAGATTTGCATTGGACCATGAAGCCTGAGTCTAGGGTTGTAATCCATGTAATCCATGAAACCGGCCTTACATTGTTCATCCGAGCTCAAAGTTCCAAAACCATAAACAAAGAATCTCAAACACTTTTTTTCTTCTTTTTTATATGAACCATTTGAACCCTAGCATCCATATTCTTTAGACAAAACTTTAGCCAAAAATAGCAGATCTACAAGCTCACAACGCCTCGCACTGTGAGGCGTTGTGAGCTTGTAGATCTGCTATTTTCGGCAAAGAGCTTTGGTGTAGAGGGGGGAAAAAGAGCAGATTAAGGGGAGCGTGTCGCTGTTACTACATCTCATCTTTTCGACACCCGACTCTAACCCTCACCCTAACCTTAACCTCCGTGGAGTGAGTCGCTAACCCTCCGGTCGAAATGATGGGCGTTCGCAAAAGCGAGATTCCCCCCAGATTAAGTACAGAGTGAAAGTTTATTATTTAGTATCGAGGGTTCAAGTGGTTAAATATCTGAAAACACAAATTGACATGAATCCAAAATACACTGCTGAAAACTACATGGAATCTATGAACAGGTTGTGGGGGTCCCTGCTTCATCATGTCTCTCAACTAAGGGGTCCTTGGCCTGAAAAGGTTGAAGACCCCTGAACTAATGTGTTTATTCTCCTCCTCCTCCTTGCATCCCCCCAGCAGCGCCAACAGAGTCGGTACAGACGCTGCAGGGGCTGAGCGCTCCCACCCCTCCCCCAGCGCCCCCTCTGCCACCCTGCTCCACTGTGACCTCCTCGTCCTCCGTGCCGCCGACAGCCACCGCCGCGCCGGCCACTCCCCCGACTCCCCCTAGCAGCAGCGTCCCGGCTGGCCACCCCCCTCCCCCTCCTCCTCCTCCCCCTCCCCCGCTGCCCCCCACGCTGGCCGGTGGTGGTTTCGGCGGCGGCGCTGCGGCGGCCCAACCTCCTCCTCCGCCCGGGCCCCCGCCGCCTCCCGGAGTTCCCCCCGCGCCCCCGGCCCCTCCTCTTCCCGCCGGCCTCTTCTCCCCGGTGGAGGACCGCCCGGGAGCGGGCCTGGCCGCCGCCCTGGCCGGAGCCAAGCTGCGTAAAGTGCCACGGGTGAGCAATTCCATTGGTTTGGTTGGTTGGTTGGTTGATTGACCTTTTTCCAAATGATGATTGTAAACATACTAGGGCATTCACCGAATATTCGAATATCAAAGTCACTATTCGACGTTGTTCACCGGAGTCAAATATTCGCCTTTTTTTCTCTCTCTTTAAAAAATATATAGTTTATAAAGCTTGGCTAGATGGGAAGTCATAAGAATGAGTTGTCAATGCCCCTGGTGGATACATTTGTTAATGCTCTATACCAGGGGTTCTCAAACCTTTTTAGGCCGTGACCCCCAAAATAAACATATTTGAACTGGGGACCCCCACCCTGACAAGCACTTGGAATTGTAGGTATTACATTTAATGTGACTCGGTTCCGCAGATAAATATAGTTTCGGCTTGATCGGCTATTTTCACAATGTTCGCCTCTTGCTTATTTAATATTTGACAGTTTGGCCAGTCCTGTCGAATATTCGACTATTCGAATACTTTGAGGTCGAATAATTCGAATAGTAAAAATCACTATTTGTGAATGCCCTAAAACGACACAAAGTTCATATATACAGCTTTGTCTCAAACATTTTGACAAAATTGGGTTCAGGAGCCACAACATTATAATTAATATGGTAACTTGCGCCAGCAGAGCGCGCAAGAACTGCCATCGGCTGGGTATGTATGTATGTCGGTGTCCTTCTTTGTTTGTCTGTAGCCCAATCAGGGACCAGCATTTCTGGCAATGTTATCTATCATTAACAGCCAATGAGGGACCAGCATTCCTGGCGCAAGTGGTGATGGCAGTGGTGAGCGCCCCCTCATGGTGTGCTCTGCTGGCGCACAAGTAAGCCATACATGGCCTACTTATGCACAAGATGCAAGTCGGCACCTCGACAGAGTGCAGTTCTAGTTGTATTAACGCGTTTGAAATTGAACATTACGTTTGTAATCAATCAACAGCCTCTTGCAACAATCAATGCAATTGGCTGTAAAGGTAGAAAGTGCAATGTCGGTGTGCCGATAGTGTTTAAGGCGTGTACCACCTTGGCTCTGATAGTGTGTACCGGGTTTGATTCCTGAGCTCGGCGGACCCTTGTTGAATGTCACTCCCTGGCTCTCTCTCCCTGGTTCCTGTCCTCTCTATCTACACTGTGAAACTATGAATAAAGACAAGAGAATCCTGAATAAATAACGTGAAAAAAAGAGAAGAAAATGCTCCCTTTTTTTTATATTTATATTTTTTGGGGGGGTTTTATGGCATTTATTTATAGTTTCTCAGTAGAGACAGACAGGAAACGGGTAGAGAGCGATGGGGAGAGACATGCATCAAAGATCGTCGGGAACAGGAACGAAAACTGTGATGCACTTCCAGGCCACACTGGAGCCCTGGCGCCTGGACCACTACACCAGCCGTCCGGGCAGAGAAGGCCTTTTCCTCTTCTGTTCTACTTAAACATCAAATATGACTGGAGAACTGTGTGTGTGTGTGTTTGTGTGTGTGTGTGTGTGTGTGTGCGTGCAGAGTGATGATGCTGCAGCAGCTCTGGCTGCAGCCCTGACAGGAGGGGCCAAACCTGAGGCGCGGGGCAACGGCCCTCTACCCGGAGGAGGGGGTTTGATGGAGGAGATGAGCGCCCTACTGGCCAGAAGGTAGAAACACACCATGTATTAAACTCATTTTCATGTGTTTTCTTCATCCAAAGATGTGCAGACAGGCATATTATGTTGATCTGGTTCCATATATTTGATCACAGTGATGAAACCGCTCCCCATACTGTATGCTTTTTCATCTATTCCAAATGAATCCTGTTGCTTTACGTCGCCTGGGTCTGTTACAGTGGTACCAAAAGAAAATGATGGCGTTGCTGTCAGGTGGAAACCTTGCCCAAAACCGTTCCCTTTTTATTATTATCTTGAAGACGTTTTAAAATAGTGAAAATATCACTATTTTCCACTCTTACATACACTGTTTCTGTCTGACAGCAACAATGATGGAAGTGACAGGTCTCATCTAACACAATTTGACATGGCTGGTTCTGTCAAAACAAGTACACATCATTCCTCTTAGCTTGACAAAATATTTACTGTTTATTTAATGTTTTACATGGTGACACCATGTGAAAATTAAACCAATCTTTCTCTTTCACATTACACTGTGCATTTTTTTATTTTTATTTTTTAACTTAATTTTTATTTGCAGCTTGTCAACAGGGTCAATATTTTTACATCATTTTGATTATCACATTTCAGTCCATATTACTCCTTTGTGGTGAAACAGTTCTTCTTGTTTCCTGAGTTTATGTGTAAATCTCTCCATCACATATCCTCCGCAATGCACAGCCACTGCTCACAAGTTGTAGGGTCACTTTTATACCATAATCTTGTTATTACTTTTTTGCTGGCTGCCTGCAGCACCTTGACCAGATACAGGCCATAATCTCTTTATTACCGTTAGTTGTTTAATACTTTTAATGTTTGCATTGTGTGGTTTTGCAGGAGAAGAATTGCTGAGAAGGGCTCGTCGCCTGAACCCGAACAGAGATCAGTGAGTACCAAGAGTAAACAGGGCTCTCATATCTACATCTGCTTTTTATCTACTTGTGGAATTCCTTCACTATCCCCTTGCTCGGTAATCACTCAACAGTCCAGCTGTGTGTGCACAATAGTCTTTATTTCTGTTTTCTCTGGTTTGGTTAGCATATCGTCACAAGTTTCAAATTGGTATGTTTTTTAGTAAAGCCCTGCTTCACCATACAAGGCCGTCGCACAAAAGTAGTGAAAACAGCAGATCTACAAGCACAGAACGCCTCGCGGTGCGAGGCGTTGTGTGCTTGTAGAACGGCTGTTTTCATTAATTTAGTAATTTTTTTAAATGATAAATACAAAACGAACGGTTTTGGACATACACGGTTTCCACCCGACAACGACGATATTGTACCCACATTGTCCAGTAGGGCTGTTAACATTCCTCAGAAACTACATTTGAATATTGGTCTTAAAGAATGGCCTGCATATTGAATATATTCGAATATTATTATTATTATACATTGTTTTCCCCATAGTAAATGACTCGTTATTGTAAAAACAGGATACCAGCAGAGGGAATAGTGCAGCGCTTGTCCCTCTCCCCAGTTTGGCAGAGGGAGAGTGCCCAGGATTACAGCTTAGGCAATTATTTGGAACTGGGTGAAAAATGGGTAACAAAATCATGGGTTAATTTTTTGGCACTTTTTATTTGGTACTTTGTGGTATTGCTTCTTTCACTTACGTAAAACAATTCGGAGTACTTCTTGCACCACCGCTATTGCTTTTCACTTCAGTGATCCGACTGTCTGATTTGTGGTCCAACCCAACCCGATGAACTCTGACCTATGAACAACATCTGTTTCTGTCCAATAGGAGGACGGCGATGTAAACACAACTCCGCGTCAGCCTGTGTCAGCCTGTAGCACACCAGGTGAGTGAGTCTTCAGTAGCACTTTGAATTTTAACACAAGCGAGGGAACGTCATTTTTACCACTAGAAGAAAGGGAAACGGCAAGAACATGCTTCCTACAGGGTTCCCACGGTCATGAAATTCCTGGAAATATTTTGAAATTAGAAAAATATTTTTCCAGCACTGGAAAAGTTTTGGAATTGATCAAGGGTCCTGGAAGGTCCTGGAAAAAATAGCTATGCATTGTCTTTGATTTTGTTAATACCAAATTGTCAAATATTAGAGGCAGAAATTGTGAAAATAGCAGATCTACATGCTCACAATGCCTCGCAACACAATAGAACCGTGTTATACAAAATTCCTCAACTTAGTGCTCGTCAGGGGGCCGGGGTCCCCAGTTAAAATATGATTATTTCTGAGGTCACGGCCTGAAAAGGTTGAGAACCACTGGCATACACTACCTGTCTTTAGGCATTGCGTATAGGAGTAAGCGACTTGTTATTGAGCGGAATTATTGTTATAATATAGTCTTGGAAATTGGGTTAAATATTCTGGAAAGGTTTTGAAAATTCATTGGTAAAAATGTGTTGGAACCCTGTTCCTATGTCGATAGACATCGATCCATGTTAGCATTGCTTAAATTCACATTATGTTTTTATCCGTTTGCAAAACATTTCTATGTGTATGTTACAATAAGTGTTTGACTCCCGTTGTTTTCTTTTCATCACCATGCTGACACATTGAGCTGCTGAGATACGCTTGGAGACGGATTTTTATTTCTCTGACACATTATGTATTATTTTGTATTTCCTTTCCCCCCCAGACATGCCCAGAAAGCCATGGGAAAGGACTAACACGATGAACGGCAGCAAATCCCCCGTTATCGGAAGGTACAGTCGCTCTCTGCTTCTCCTCTGACAAATCAAAATAACGACCCTTGAACACAATAGGCCAGGGTTCCCCAATAGGCGGCAAATGGCCCGCGGGGGGCTACTGTCTGGCCCACACCAACCCCAGTAATAATGGTGGTATAAGAGCAGCAACAACACTAGTATATTGTCGTTGTCGGGAGGAAATCTTGTATCTCCAAATTTGTACGTTCTTTCGCAAATCATAAAAGGCCGCCGCACAAAAGTAGTGAAAACAGCAGATCTACAAGCACACAACGCCTCGCGGTGCGAGGCGTTGTGTGCTTGTAGATCGGCTGTTTTCACTAGTTTAAATAATTTTTAAAATGATAAATGCAAAACCAATGGTTTTGGACATACAAGATTTTCACCCGACAACGACGATATCTGAACTGTCGCAGTCGCTGGAGTAGCGGGAACGCCGCCGTCGCCCCCTGCAATGTTGTGGCCCTCGGCTTGGTACCCTAGACATGATTCGGCCCTTAAATTGGGGAAACTAATTGGGGAACCCTGCAATAGGCTTTCCTTCTTTATCACCTCAAATGATGTCACTTTTACCGTCAAAAAACATATTATTTGAAATCCAATCTCATGTCGTTGCCGTCGGGCAGAAACCTCTTATCTCTGTGTTTTAGGTTTGTATGTTTTTTTACTAAATTAATGCCCTACTTTGTCATATTACAGTGTCACACAAAAGTAACAAAAATAGCCAATCTTATGCTATTATTATGCTATTATTTCTTTGGAATCCTGAAAAGTTACACAGTTTTGGAGGTTTCCACCTGACTGCAACGATATTATGCTCAATGCCTAGCTAAATTGCCGTTGTAAAAGAACCACCACAGTTTTCTGAAGCATTGCCACTGGCTAGCTTTAGCATGTTGCACTGCTACTTTAGGGGCCGTTCAGTGCTGGCTAACATGATTAAATCTTAGCTACATGTCTGTTTCTCACAAGGGCTGACCCCTTATTCATAATCAGCAAGCTGTCTGGAAATATATATATTTTTTACTTCACCTGGTGCTTGTCTCCACATGGGTTGTCTATTTGGGAAAATGATAACGGAGAGGTTTTTTTTTCCTCCTCTATTATACTGTGTTGACCGGTGTGACCTAGTGGTTTATAATTATGATCCTTTTTTTTAAACGGCATGTTTACAAGCTCACAACGTGTTGAAACGTGACGTGTTGTGAACTTGTAGATCTGCTGTTTTCCAACGTCCGCCCCCAGCATAGGGACCCTAGGGTTCACGTGGATAACTCTTATCTTCATCAGAAGGCATGAACTCCAGAACCCCATAGAAGGAGAGTTATAATGATCTAGGTCTGGTTGGGATTCGTCACAGCCTTTTGCTTAAGGCAGAATGCCAAGTTCGATTTCTTTCTTTATTTTTTATCAAAGTGTCCAAAGTGAAACCAATATCTCTGCTGCTTACACAGACGAGAGTCTCCGTGGAGAAATCCCATTGGGGCAGATTCCTGCAACAGGTAGTGAGAAGGGCCCGGACAGTTTTGATAAATACTACTTATAAAAAAACAACAACAAACCAAAACCAAAAAAACAGCCCCTTTGTATCTGAGTTTGCAGTGCTAGAAGTGTCTTGGTGGCGTTTTGGGGGATTTTTGAATGAAAAGTATGCAATGACTCTGTCTTGTCCTTGTTTTTCTCCATATTGACAAGTCATTTAAGTCTGTGTGGAGTTTGCATGTTCCCCCCGTCTTCATGCACCAGTGTCCTCCCACACCAAAAAGACATGCATGTTAGGGACATACCTTAGAGCTAGAGCTGGTCCTCAGGTGCCAGAATGGCTGCCCATGGCTGTCCCTTTTAAGGCTCATTCATACTAGGGTGAAGTGAGTAGCTCCTCACTTTTTTAGGTGATGGGGTGATGGGGTCCTTGGGGTGATGTCGGAAAGTAAGCAGGAAGATGTGTCGGGGTTTGCGGTGAAACTTTAGAAAACTTCACCTGAACTGCTCGGTGAATGAGCCTTTACTTATCTAAAAATGTTTGCTCCATTTGGAACAAAAATATATGGCATTTCTTTTAAGCAGAATTTGCATTATAGATTTGCATTTATAGATTCTACAGCCTCTCTCAAGGCAATTCTAGTCAAGTCTAGTGTTTGAAAACAGGGAATTCCTTATATTTGCGTCACATACTGACCCAGCCCCACACACACACACACACACACACACACACACACACACACACACGCACACACACACACACACACACACACACACACACACACACACACACACACACACACACACACACACACACACACAGTGTAAGAGCAGACCCCGCCCAGTACAGTCCTGGCTCAGTGTTATCATTTCGGTGCCAACACAGACCCATCAGGCCGTCACAGATAAGGCCCCTACTGTGTGTGTGTGTGTGTGTGTGTGTGTGTGTGTGTGTGTGTGTGTGTGTGTGTGTGTGTGTGTGTGCGTGTGCGTGCGTGTGCGTGTGCGCGTGTGCGTGTGTGCACGCTAGTGAGAGAAAGGAAAGAAGGGGCAACAGATGGTCACATTTGATTTCCTCTCATTAAAAGAGGCTTTAATATCTGTTCAAGTCACAATCAAGACTACGCACCACATGAACTCACTGTGCTGCATTGGCCTTAACTTTGTAGTCTTTTTCAAACACGGAACAGTGTCTTAATGCCATTAACTTGTGTCCAGAAAGTGTCACTTGTTTGGGGACTTCATTTTCATATCAGCTGGATATTCGTTGTCATGTAGATCAGGTGTTGTGCTGTTTGGTTGAAGGAGAGAAATAGAGATTGTTTAGTCCTTAGTGTAGGAAAGAATTGTCAGCAGGATGTGAGATCTCTGGCTCGCTCTTTATGCTGTTGATTTGCTTGTTGGCAACATACAGTACGTCAGCTCATAGCCGCCAACTGCGTGTGCTTGTGTGTGCATGTGGTTGCATGCACGACTGTAAGTGTGCACATTTGATTCCCACAGTTGTGTTTGCATGCTTTAGCCAGAATCTGTGTTATGCACTGCAGACTTGGCAGCCTTTTGTTGTGTCCTGAACTGATCCTGAATCAAACATTGAGGTCAACACTTTGCATCCACAACATGACAACAGTGTATTGCCTGTCTTTTTGACCACTTGATCATCTACAACTAGAGAATGCTGATGATATAGCTTTTTAATTTACTCATGTTCTGAAGCTGACATTTGTTATAACCATGTGATGTAACAATGGTAGATGCATTAATACATTTAAATATCAATACGTTACAGGAGTTTTTGCACAGTTTGTCCAAACGTGCCAACATTTGGACAATGGTCAAGTGGTATTACTTGACCTTGCTAATGAAAAATGCCTTGATGTGACAAACAAAGTCAAGATAATGGCCACTATAATTGCTCTTTATTCCTATAATTATAGTCGTTCTCTCTCAGCAGAGTTCATCTGTTTTTATGTCTCTTCTCCTTCAGACCTAAATCCACTCCCACACCCACCGGATCCCTAAGTGCCAACGGTGTGCCAACAGAAGCAGTTGACTACGACAGATTGAAACAGGTGAGCGTACCTGATGTTTCTGTCAAACAACTTGTTTCTATGTCAGGGACGGCTATATCCAGCTCCTTTCATTTAAATCTGGGACTACCCTGGACATGGCATTATAGGCAAATCTTTTCAAAAACACATTTACAAGCTCACAATACGGCTTGCTTGTAGATGTGCCATTTCCGGTGTGCAACAATGTTGAACAACAAAATATAAAATAGGTCTTGAGTGGTTAATGAATAAAATGTATGTAAATATAACTAACACTGTGGCTGGATGTGGTCATACTACTTCTCAGTGAAAATTGTAGACCCTGGCGTCGGGTAGAGCTGTAGAAGCAGACACTGCACTTTATTGTAGTTCGGCTGTAGTTGCAATTACCTTTCTCCGTTGAGATGGACACAAAACCTGAACACCACACAAGTCCTGGGGACTGGCACAATCAGAAACCCTTTTGAAATGCTTTGCTTTTACATGTCATCATCAAGGCACTCAAAAGCCATTGCAGCTATCACTGGGCATGCGTACTGCTCAAGGATATTGATGGACACGTTAATTTCAATTTACCAGAGCGAGGGTGTGCCCAATGACTATGTCCTGCTCCGAAGCAGCTCCTCCCTCTGAGGTGCATGAATGAGTCTGCTAGATAAGTGGATAGTCTCTCAGAGCCCTCCTATCTGACAATGCAACAGTTGAGTACAGTAGTGGGAGAGGGGTGGTGGCACCCTGGCTGCTGCTGCTACTGCTATACAACCACAGGTTCAGCTCGAGACCCAGTAGAGACATTTTGTAGCTCTCCAAGACCCAAACGTATAAAAACATGATGAATAAATCACTTTAGCCCTATTTCAAAATGAGTGAAAATTGCCGATCTACAAACTCACATTGCGCATTGTTAGCATGTAGAGTTGCTATTCGCTGTTTTTGAGCTTTTCCCCCCCTCTGGACATTTATTTATTTATTTGTTTATTTCAGAAGATCGATTGAAAAATAGAATAGTTTAATGTTAAAAAAAATAAAAACATATTTACTTGCAACCTGTAAAAGCAAAATGGGTTGTGTAAGCCTGTTTGGGAAACACTGCTTACTCAGTCAGTCATCTGTTTCTGTCTGTCTCTCTCTCTGACCCCCACTCTTAAAGGTCATAGGCAGGCTTAACTTTAGCGCAGGGATTAGCTAGTTCAACGATGGTTCAACAGACTGAAGTCAAGAAATCCTAGTAGGGTAGCAGCAAATCCATATCTATGACAGTCCATTTGAAAGTGTTAAATAGAGCTGTTCTGGTTAGTCTAGTCTGAGTTACCCTATGATAGCTGTCTAGCTTAAACTCATTTCAATAAAAATGATATGAATAATGTTTTGTCTTTCAGGACATTTTGGATGAAATGAGGAAGGAACTCTCAAAGCTAAAAGAAGAGCTCATTGATGGTAATTCCTGACCTGCGCACGCGCACGCACGCACGCACACACACAAAATTGAGTCACATGAGTCACTCTTCCTCGTGTCACGGACAGGAAATCCCTTTGATGGATATTTCAAACTCTCCCAGAAACAGTAGTAACACTTTAGAATTGTTAGTGAATATAATATACTCACCAAACACTGAAACACACAGAGGCGGCCATAGTTGAATTGGTAGGGAGGCCCGCTGGTAAACTGAAGGTCCCCGGTTTGGAACTGGAACACGATAAAACTGAATCTGATCAACTACTTGACTTGACTTGGGAAATACTTTTAAAATGACCAGCTCATCAAGATCTACCCCCAAAAAAATGTTTTACCTGAGGGGGCTCTGGAATATTTACGCTGGCGTTACATAGGCTACCCTATATAGGACAAACGCACTTGGGATTGGAAATAGTGTGGGAATAAAAATTGTCTTCCTCCCATTCTGTACGGAAGTGGTCGCGTTCTTTGCCTAGCACATTTTTTGTATAAATATCTTATAAAAAAATATCAACAACAAAAACATATCACTTACACCTAGGGCTGTCACAATTATTACATAATCGTCTAATCGCAATTATTTTGCATAATTGTCATAATCGTTTCCATGTTGAGAAATGTTAATATCGTTTCAAACACTTTCAAAAAGTAGTGGAAATAGCAGATCTACAAGTTCATAACGTGTCGCATAGATCTGCTATTTCCACGAGCAATGTTCTTTTTTAAGTATAAAATTGTCAGTCATTTCTTTGTTGCGACCGTCAGGGAGCAGTTTACTATGAAAACCTCCACCGGCCGTCCGTCCGTCCGTCCATCCGTCCGTCAAACCTTTGTGACCATCAACAAACGTCACACCTTTGTTGATGTTTAAATCGAAGAGTCTTGGTCAAATACTTCTGTTGGTTTCTGCACTGATCATTTATACAATTCAGCTGTGTTTGCTCGTGTCATCATGATGAGGTCATAAATCAGCCATGCCCAAATATAGATTTTACGGGTTTACATGCTTACTCAGTTATTCGTTATGTGAAAGTCCTATGACGTCTATGATATCTGACATCATCATACATACATTCCCTTTTATGCCCATAAATGGAGATCCCCTCTGTAGAACCAGCCACTGACATCACTGTAATGTCAGGGGAACCAAATCCCTTTTATGCCCATATATGGAGATCCCTGTGATGCCAGGGGAACCAAATCCCTTTTATGCCCATATATGGAGATATGGAGATCCCCGTGTTGCCAGGGTAACCAAATCCATTTTATGCCCATATATGGAGATCCCTGTGATGCCAGGGGAAGCAAATCCCTTTTACGCCCATATATGGAGATCCCTTATGTCATCAATATTAAGCCCATATCTGTGAATATCTTTGGGTACCAGATGTCTCCATATATGGTTAAATGGTCCGATATACATCACTGGCCAGAAGACCAAGAAATGGTGCAACCTCGCCCTTTGCTTTTCTCCCTATAGGCATCTTACTGGTAGGTAGTTTAATGAGGAATGCAGTATGGTGGTAGGTAGGTAGTTATGGCCTTTGATGTAAGATTTTCACTTTCTAGGATAACTATATTTGCTATTCCCAGATGATGCCCTTTTAGGGTACCCCTCATGCCCATATATGGAGATCCCCAGGCTTTACTAATTAACATAGGTTTTATGCCCATATATGGAGATCATTGTCCCAATGTCATCAGATATATGGGCATAAATGGACACAGGCAAACTAGATGGGCTGTATGGATATCCAGATGTGTGATGTAAGTGTTTTATTCCAAATGTGGCACCCCACAGACATATTTCCAGAAACAAAATCCCTTTCATGCACGAATATCACTACACAGCATGTCTACACTCATGTCATCAACATGGACCAGTAAGATTTTGGAAAAACACATTTTTGCCCTATTTGTGGAGATAAGCGACCAACGGTCGCTTATCTCCCGATTAGGGAGTCTTACTGGTATATTTAAGTTAATTGCGACCGTCAGGGAGCAGTTTACTATGAAAACCTCCACCGGCCGTCCGTCCGTCCGTCACACGTCACACGTCACACCTTTGCCCTGCTCATATCTCCGCATCAGTATGACATCACACCACATGTGTACACAAACCTTTGTGTACGTTGCTGTGGCAACAGTCTGTTGTTGCTGGTCTGTTAGTGTACGTTAGCAACCACCTTAGCAACCATGGTTTTACCCTAGCAACCAACTGTTTACCCTAGCAACCAACTGTTTACCATAGCAACCATGTTTTTTTACCCTAGCAACCAACTGTTTACCATAGCAACCAGATACGCAGAGCAGGGATCTCCATATATGGGCATAAACAGGTGACATCACACTGATGTCAGATACTCAGAGCAGGGATTTCTCCATAATATATGGGCATAAAAGGGATTCTGTTAGGGATCTCCATATATGGGCATAAAAGGGATTCTGTTAGGGATCTCCATATATGGGCATACAAGGGATTCTGTTAGGGATCTCCATATATGGGCATAAAAGGGATTCTGTTAGGGATCTCCATATATGGGCATAAAAGGGATTCTGTTAGGGATCTCCATATATGGGCATAAAAGGGATTCTGTTAGGGATCTCCATATGGGACATAAAAGGGATTCTGTTAGCTGTTAGTGATCTCCATATATGGGCATAAAGGGATGCTGTTAGGGATCTCCATATATGGGCATAAAAGGGATTCTGTTAGGGATCTCCATATATGGGCATGAAAGGGATTCTGTTAGGGATCTCCATATATGGGCATAAAAGGGATTGTATCCCAGATGATGCCCTGTTAGGAGATCCACACTAACAGAATCCATATATGGTCCTACCGACAGCTGCTATAAGCCAACCCTGGCGATAAGGTCTGAGTCGAAGAAATGCTTCTTTCCTGGCAAGAATTGCCCCTTTATACTGTAGGGCTCGTTTGTGTATTGTATGACATCACGCCACATCATCGGCTGAGGACTGTGTGATGTCATCATATCTCCATATATGGAGACATAAGTTGCTCATGCCCAAATATGGGCTGGTGAGGTCAGACTTAGTGTGATGCGTAGGTTATCTCCATATATGGAGATTCAACTTCAATGAGTAACCATGGCAAACTGTCAACTGCCCGTATGTCTTGATAATTGGTAAAACAAACTTTTGGCCTATTTGTGGAGATAAGCGACCAACGGTCGCTTATCTCCCGATTAGGGAGTCTTACTGGTATTAGTTAAGTCATGATTGCCATGTGCAACTTCAAAGCCTAAAAGCCAAACAGAATTGTAATTGTCAACGACAAATACACAATTAAATCGTTAATCGCAATTATTTGGGTGACAATTAATCGTCATGTAAGATGTCATAATCGTGACAGCCCTACTTACACCCCATTTGATTGCACAACATGATAGGCATTCTCTTTTAGAGTTCACATTGTAACTGTACCGTGTGGCTCTTCCTCTTCTCTCCTCAGCAATACGAGAGGAACTGGGAAAGTCCAGCACAGCATAGATGGATGGATCCAACTTCCCTTACAACCAACATCTACATCCATAGAGCCCAACCGGGAGTCAATTTTACACTTGACAGTACAAAGCAGAAAAACAAAACAAACAAACAAACAGGGGCTGATGATGATGATGATGACGACGACTACGTTCAATATTAACAATGAGAGAGGACGTCATTTTGGAGCGTTGCAGCGTTGGTGGAACGGGAGAGGGAGAGAATGGGAGGCTTGTAGCCCGGAAAGCTGTGTGACTCACGGAATCCATTTTGTGGACGTTTTTCCCAGTTTCTGCTGCACCCCTACACCGAGGGCATCGCGTTCCTGGAGGACATTGCACGGTCTGAAAGAGGAGCGAATGTCTTTTATGCAAAGGTGGTTTCTTTTCTCTTTGAGCTATAATAACAAGCATACAAACAAACATAAACAAATAACACATATTGAACTCTTATGACGATACTGTATTAATCCTTGGCGCGCAAGAGAAACCGAGAAACTTTGTGTGAGGAATCCGAAAACTCTGAGCACGCACTTGTGATTTCCTACCAGAAGGGTTGTTTTATTAGGTGAGAGTGGCATTTTGGAGACTGGGAATTAACTTTTTCTCCCCCCCCATAATGCCATAGGGGTAGCCTGTGTGTGTGTACGCGTGTATGTGTTTGTGTGTGTGCGTGCGTGCGTGAGTGAGTGCGTGAGTGTGTGCGTGCAGATGTGTTTGCAGGTGTGTGTGTGCGTGCATGCATGTGAGTGTATGGGTATATGGAGGCTTGACAGCCTCTGCTGGTTAAGTCCACCACTGCAGGACACTGTAAAGAGTCTTCCTAAAAAACTATTTTAACCCGAATATGTAAAAAAGAGAGAGAGAAAAAAAGAAACACTATTTAGAAGAAAAAAAGGTATCTATCAATCATTCATGTCTGTTTCAGTGTAGAACTGTGGCCATATCAAGTAGCTCAATAATCCATTCTTTAAACATGATGCTCCCTCCCTGGTCTCTCCGTCTTTGAAATCATAGTTGTAACCATTTTTTCCCCTCTTTTCCCCTTCGGAAAAATGAGCAATCGATAAGAGTTCTATCGACCTCTCCTTTCTAATTTTATAATGGTGTGAGGCAGGCTGATGAAATGTAGACAAGGATACCTGCCGGCCATGAAGAAAGGCAGTCATTTTGTAGCTCTCGACCTAACCTCCTCTGTCCACACAAACAAAAGTGCTCAATTGCAAACCGCGGTCATGCTATTTGACCACGGCCAGATATGTAGGCTTTTTGACTTTTATTACTGTGTATTGCTTTGATTTGAATTTAAACAATGTTTTTTCTACCCCTTATCTCGGTCATGTCAGTCATATCTTGGTATGTTTCTTGCATGTTAGGTTGGTTTCTGTATGGTGAGGATTGCAAAGGCTGCCACGAAATCTAACAGACACAAGGTTTATTACAAGCAATAAGTGTAGCATCTATTTTGAGCATCCATCCCCTGGCCCATCCAAAATTATCATTGTCTTTATTCTTTTTGAGCCTTATGAAGGCCCTTCTTACTGTATGAAGAGCTACATTTTCACCTTCTCAGCTTTGCCGTTGAAACGAAAAAGCTGAACACCAAACGGTCCCTTTCCTTTTTTTTCTCAAAACCACGCTACAAGATATAACTACATTGTTTACGCCATTTCCAATCCACGGTACTCTGCTATTTTGTTTAGTTTTCTATGTAATTCAAGATACTGTATCTTTATCCACATTGCAGATGAAATGTATTTGAATTTGTTTTCTTTAGTTCATTTCTTTTTTAATTTTATTGCATTTAATTTGTAAAGCTGTTGAAAGGGACACAAGGGATAACCCAAGTGAGGGATGGGGGTTCATGTGGAAGTGACTGTGCCATTTCTCTTTCACCAGTGCTTATTAATGATGTGCTTTGTTTCATCTTTTATTCTATGCCTTCTTTCCCCGACGCCATCAACCCCTTAACATGACCTAATCCTGGAGTATAATACTTTCACAAGTTTGGGGACTATCACTTTATAGAAAAGAAAAAGTGCTTTCATGTTCACATTTTGGTTTCTTGCTGTGTTTTGTTTTTTTGTTTTTATTCTTCATTCAAAGCTTGAAGTACAATCAACTTGAGGGGATACGTTGGAAGGTGAGAGACCGATATTACAAAAACTGTAACTATTGCACCAATGTCAAATGTCATGACGACGTCTGAAACATAACGCATGTGGTCGATGTGTGATTTGATAACCTGGTAATGTCCAGTAGAGACCTTTGGGACAGACAGCTCCTCAATGGAGTGAAGGCCACTGTCCTTGGGCCCTCCCCCCAAATATTTTGTAACCCTGTAAAGGGCTCCAGGGTGAGGTGATATGTTTTCTATTTGTTCTATGATGAAGCATTGTGACTTGATATCCAAGGCGTTACGTTTTATGATGGCTCGTTTTGTTACAATAGCTTGTTTGTTACAATGCATCCTAACAAGCATCCAGTTGACAGTCTGCTTAGGAGATAACTGTACTATACGGACAATGATTTCCAGTCATGTGCATCTTGGCCCATATTACTGCCAAAAAAGGATTTAGCACCCCTGATTCAGGTATATTTAAGCACACAGATATAAAACAGAATTGGCAAGGGTTCTAGAAGAAAGTGAATAAGGATAGAGTTCACCGGGTAGCCTAGCGAGAGCTTTGTCAGTTTGTGGCTTTTTTTGGGGAGACTGATTAGCGTTAGTTACCAACGGAAGAGTAAGCAATGTCAGGGATGATCTTTATGTTCGATCAAAACCTTAATGTATCTGTCATGGCTTGATTACAGAGGATCGGATTCAGAAGTCATGTTTTCCTTGACATTCTACTCGCAGCACTCTCTCAGTTATGATTTGTAGAGGTTTCCATTCATGTCTAATCTTAAAAGCACCCAACCACCTGAATTTCTCATAATCTTGCTCAGGTTTGGGTCACGTAATATACAATAAATGTTGTTGAAGAATGCTGTATGTATATAACACCACTCTGGGTTCAACAGAATGATTTGAGTTGGACCAGTCTACCATGTTAAGGCCCAGTTCACTCAATTATGTTTAAAAAGTCAGTTCATATTCTCATGCCTCAAACTGAAAGGCATGAGCGCCGCTCTGTAGTGATACCTGTTTACACTGCATTGATTGCACTTTAAGACAAACAAAACCCATACAGCAATCTTAAGATCCTCTGATAATAGTTGCATATAGCGTCTGAGGCCAATAGTGTGGCTAACGCACCAAAGTAATCGGCTCGGCAGTATCCTCCTGCTAAATATAATCACTCTCAACTACGTCGCCTTTCTTTTTCTTTTTGATCATTTTGTCAAGAGAACTAAGTAAGAATGCTGTCTGTCTCTATATTGGCAAGTGAAAATGTTTTGATCAAGAGGAGTACATCAGTGTGGTTTCTTCCGTTGTGAATCTACATGGTTTGTGCCTTGTTCTGAAGTTAGTTAAAACATGTAAATGAGAATTAAAGATGACTAGTAATAATATCTATTGACCGTCATGATCATTGTCACACATGGTTTTGTTTATTTTATCTTCATGTCATCGGCCCAGTCAAGTTAAAGGGAGAGTTGAGCCTGATTTATACCTTGTATGAATATAAATTAGGCATTAATTGATGCACATGGTTTCCTAATAATATCATTGTGGTGTCAAGTACATTTTTCGTGCTCTAAGAAAGGTGATCTTCACACCATGATTATATTTATTGAACCTAGCCTTGTTTGAAAGTCCAATTGAGCCTGGACAGTGTTTTTGTTTCGTTATTTTTTCCCCTCATGCCATTTATTTGTTACAGAGACTGTTTGTGTTCATTGGTTTAGGATTCTTGACGCATTTGGAAATCTGGGAATGAATATGTCGTCCTCTGCAGTGGAATCCGGTTAGATGGCTGTCCTATTGCTGATAGAAACTCTTATCTTTGTCAGTACAACCCAGAAATGTAACAATCTTTGGAAGTAAACTGAACAAATCTGTGGATTTATGTGATGATTTCAGGGATGAATTCATCTGAATAGCCCTGTGATTTTCAACAGTGGGTTTCCAGAGTCCTTACTCCTTTTATCATTTGCATTGTACCATACTGTTCTCATGTTAATTAGACTTTTCTTACATGCTAACATATTGTTTTGTTTGAGCAAATTAAATAAAAATTGCAATACATTAACAGAAGTGATCTTTATTTTATTTTCTGATCAATTTGAACATGTTCAAACCAGTTTTTATTTTTCTGCTTTGGCAAAGAACAGATGCACACAGTGTCCAGGCATTATCTTTACTAATCAAACTTCCATGCTTGATAAAAGTGAAGGTGTCTAGAGACGATAACAATCATGGTGTGTGCTGCAAAGGGTCAAACAGACTGGTAAAAAGCACTTTTTGATTCATCGATTTGTTTTATTGACAAAAAGAAGACACAAATACATGCACACATCTGTTAAAAGCATAACACAATAAAAACTTGAGAGCTTAGGTTACATTCTGGTCCTGGAATGTATCAATGAAACGAAGCTCGGTAAATAGTAAAAACTCAACCATGCAGTCAAAGTTGTCTTTACTATATGTGGATCCTCCCTAGGTTTTGTCTCATGGTATTTCTGATTCTAGAACCTTGATTCTGTGGATTCTTTTCTCTTAAAGGACAGTCCACATCAGTGCAACTCCCTGCAACCTGCAACTTGCAAGTGTAACGGGTTGAAGAAAGACCTTATCCCCAATGGACTGCATTGTAGACTGGCCTTGAGAACTGATCTGTTGCAAGGAGTTTGCGACTATAGTTGTATTGTTGCGGTCTGGCCTTTAGGGAAGTTGTTTATGTTCACAAATACAAAACTGTCTGAAAGCAAAGCAATAACATGTATGGATTCTGTCTTACTGTAGTTTGTCTTTAAGCCTCTATGCTTGCCTCGTCCCCAAGGTGCCCAGCATTACATGTGTGTCGTTGCAGCCGGTCAGCTTGAGGATCACAGCTCATTAACTGTGAATGTGTGTGTGGCTGCTCCGCAGCGCCTCGTGTTTATGTTCTATTTAAACTTCACTGAGGTTCAGTTAAGGAGAACAGGAAGGGGCGGGTCTAGCAGAAATGGGAGGAGAATTTGTTTTTTTTTCTTGTTAAAGATGTGTGTGCATCCTGTATCTACAGTCCAACTCGCAACTCCTTACTACTTGTCTTGCACACTTGCTAGTGAGCTGAATGATGCAATGTTCCTATAAGAGCACCTTGGTGGCTGATTTTGCAATGGCCTTACTGTGTGGAGAAACATCTTGTTAGTCATTGGGTTGGTTTGTATAATAGCTAGTAGTAATAGTGCAAAGGAGAACGTAGAAGAAAGAGGTAACAGAGGAGAGTAAGCAGAGAGGGGTTACTGTGTGTGTGTGTGTGTGTGTGTGTGTGTGTGTGTGTGTGTGTGTGTGTGTGTGTGTGTGTGTGTGTGTGTGTGTGTGTGTGTGTGTGTGTGTGTGTGTGTGTGTGTGTGTGTGTGTGTGTGTGTGTGCGCGCGCGCGCGTGCATACTGTGCATACTGTGCACAGTGCTTTGCTTTACAACATACAAAAACAAATGTTGCTTCCTGTTGGCAGGGCATAGAGGCTTTGCTGTGCATCTGTAGTTCATTTGAGGTCTTTGGTTCACCAAATGTTCATAGAGCAGGTGGCCTAATGCAGGAAGTCAGACTGAAATGTGCGGAAGGCTTTGAGAAAACACTTCTACTGTAATTGGATTGGAAAATTTGAATTTTTAAAATCAATTTCCCGCCCTTTCGTTATGCTTACAGTAAGAACTCGGTTCTGTCGGAAACACTCGGATGTCAGCAAGAATGGCATGGAACACTTTTCCACAAGCAAACTTGAAGCATTTCTTCTGAGCAATATGATTATATGATATGAATACAGTATTCATTCTGGCATTCACAGATTATGGAATTTTAGAGAGAGCTGTTAACTTGTGCAATAGCCTACTGAATGAAACCCAGATGACAAACTGGGGTAGTAAATCAATATTGTGTGGTTGAGACTGACGCAAATGGTTCTCCCGTGCTTCAATTTTATCTTTGGTTTTTCCCCCAGGGTTGTTAATAACTTCAGTATGTAACTCCATCACTTAAAACTGTTTAACAGCCACAAATAACAGACTACTCTGAAGAAAAGCCCTAATTAAAGATAACATCGCTTGTTGCAAGCTTTGTAGATCTTCTATTTCCAACGGATTTTTATACATTTTATACATCTGTGAAATGCGACCCTCTGCATAGTGAGTAATTTTACCTTTGTTAGGCTACTTTAAGTATATTTTGATGCTGATACTTTTGTACTTTTTTTGTACATTTTGAATACTGGACTTCACTTTTATTCTATCTATGAGGGCGGATTCTGCCAATGCATTTCTTTTGACAGGAAATAGGGGAAAGATGGGGAGCGACATGCGGCAAGGGTCGTCCGGATCGGGAATCGAACCGGCGACGCCGCCAGGCATCCATGCCTATGTGACAATGCCTAAGTGGTATGCGCCTGGAGCAGTAGGCCAGCGGGCACCCCTCTGCCAATTAATTTCAATGGGAATAGAGTGGTTTGCTGACATTTGCGGATTTTCTGCTCCATTCCCATTGAAATGCAGTGTCAGAATCCGCCCACGTAGGTAGAATAAAAGTGCGGTGTGACTGTGCTCTAACCGAGTATTCTACAATTTTACTTAAGTAAACAATTTGAGTACCATCACTGGCAAAAGGTTACTCTAGAGAAATGTCATATGGATAGATCAGCTTGCGTATGCTGCAGCCAGCTGACCCAGTTTCATGGTAAAGTAGACAAACTGTGACATCCACAGTGAGCTCCCAGTAAGTATTTTGGACAGTGCACCAGATTGCCTCTCCCAGTCTTGGCAGAGTAGTTCCGGAGCAGCGGAGTGTGGCCTTGTCTTTCCCTAATGGGACTGATCGTGGGTTGCTACTGGGACGTAAAGTCGAGACTTGATCACCCCGGCTGGCTGAGTGAGGGGTATGATGTTGGATGTTGCTAGACCTGAAACCCCTATGACCTTGGGCTACATCACTGAGGATATGTCCCAGGTGCATCCATTCCATGCATGTCTGTGCTAACACAACAATACAATAAACATAAGATTTATGATACATAGGTACAATATATTTTAGCAGCAGTGTGAAATGCGTGCAAGAGAAGAAGGCACAATCCTGTATTATCTTTAGCAGCAGTGGCAAATGTCCAAAGACACATATAGAGCATCGCAGCGGAAGTGGATTCCTGGGGTCACTTAATATTCCCCATTCATTTTCGCCATAGACTTTTACAAAAATATTTATAACAATTATGTTAAGCCTCGAACCAAGCCATCCAGGATGGAGGTGAATCATGACCATATAACCTTTTTTTCTATGAAAAGAACATTTTGAAAATCGCTAAACAAAGGGTAGTTATTAAATGTAGTATATCAAATAATGTAATATTAAAATATGTTTTCACATAGGATCAAAGGTTATATGATCATGATTCACCTCCATCCTGGATGGCTTGGTTCGAGGCTTAACATAATTGTTATAAATATATTTGTAAAAGTCTATGGCGAAAATGAATGGGGAATATTAAGTGACCCCAGGAATCCACTTCCGCTGCGTCGCTCTATAACACTTGAAATGTAACATTTTGCTTAGGATCCTTGTTTTCATTTTTAGTTATCTTTTTTTTTACCCTGTCTTTCAAAATATAATAATAATCATGTCTCAGCACTTTATAATAGGCCTACAGGAAAGAACATTATCTACCCTTACTTATTCCCTTACTAGACCTAGTATCTGAGTGTCACTGCATATTTAACCTAAATGTTAAGGTCAGCTCTGTGTCTGACTGTGACACTGACTGATGGCAAGCACAGTCTATGATGGCAAGTTGACACCACACATCCATGTTTGACAAGTGACACCATAAACAAAGTAGTGCGACTCCTCCCTTGAACCAGTTAAAAATCCACCGTCGACCAATCAAACAACGGAACGGTTTAAAATGAACGCTGGGCCGGCCAATCGAATGCCTTCGCGCCATCCCAGTCACTGGGTAGGTTTACCACTGAGCGAGGATAGAGGGAGGGACTGAGCGCGCTCTGCTAAGTCCGCTTTAAAAAATAATAATAATAACAATACTTTATTTTTTTTATTCCGCACTTTTTTTTTCTAAGTCCTTACCGGATTAATTTTATTCACTGGAGTTGTACGCGTTACGGTAAGAGAGCCCATGCCCACGTTTGAGTTATAGTTTATAATGTACATCTCTTTGTTGCGGTACTGGAGCTTGGCTAGCTATGCTAACGTTAGCTTTATAACGGGTTTAGACATTAGTAGTAGTGGGCTCCGACTATATCCTGGAAATGTCAACTTCATCCATTCTACGCTGTATCTTCTAGCTGCATTCTTGCGGTGTCCATATTTACAATATTTTACGCATGATAACATTAGTATTCCGTTGTCGATGGCTTTGCAACATGTACAACTTGTTTCCGTGAGTTTGAGGGACGCTGTGGTTTGACAGGTGGCTGCCGCTATGTGCTTCGCTAGCAGTGTTGCCATGTCCGCTTGTTATAAGCGACTTTAGGCATGTCTTTCTGTACAGTCGCTTGTTGTAAATATTGGTAGTGATTTGAACCGGGTTGCGTTTTTTGGGGGCTTGTTTACAAAGTGTAGTTACTTATTTGGGCGTGCATCCTAATGTTGTATAGACAAGTGGTTTTGAAAAAAAAAAAAAAAAAAAATCTAGTCAAGGCCAGAAGAACACCCAAACGAATAAGTATTTGTCTGCGGACCCCGCATCTATGCCAGGGGGAAAAGAATATTCCAGATTTTTAAAAATGTATTTAGTAAGATTTACATGCTCATGATGCGACATGCTGTGAGCTTGTAGATCGGCTATTTTTAAATGGCCAACATGATATCTGCTTAAGGGGCAAATGTTGGGCTCACTTCATTACTTGCGCCAGCAGAGCACGCAAGTAGGCTACTGTGATCGGTGCTCTGCTGTCTGTCTCCGACTGACAGTAGGCAGGGCAAATGAGGGAGCAGTGTTCTCTGTGACGTCACCATCAACCAATAAGTGTCGTCACTCGTCCCATACCCACATACCCAGCACCGATCGCAGTACTAGTGCGCTCTGCTGGTGCACAGGTAGGTCATATATGGCCACGAGTGCACATGGCTTAAGTTGGCACCTCGACAGTCTTGTTACTTGGGGCAGCAGAGCGCGCAAGTACTGCGTTTGGTGCTGTCTGTTAGCGGCTGTCTGTTTCTGGCTGACAGTACAAGCGTTCTCGGTTGGCACCTCACAGAGTGCAAACTTGACTTAGGGGCGGCATAGCTGAATGGTTAGGGAGCCCGCCTGGGGAACCAGAGCCCCTGGTTGTCCCTGGTTCGATTCTAAGCCAGGGTATCAATGTCGTTGTGTGTCCCTGAGCAAGACTCAGTCTTAACCCCTAATTGCTCACGTGCTCCTCGTGGGCAGCGAATCAGCTGGGTTGGGCTGTAAAAACTGAATTTCCCCCTCGGGAGGAAGTAGGTAACTATTATTATTATTAACGTGCCCACCCACATACATACAGACCGCACTCCTCACCGATCACAGTACTTGCATGCTCTGCTGGCGCACAAGTAGGCCATACATATTATGACCAGCATGCCATGCGCAAGTTGGCACCTCGAAAGAATGCAGTCTAGTTTGGGCTTGTTTTCATAGACCGTGTTGCTTGTTTCAAGCAAAACCTGGCAACACTGCATCGCTAGCCTGCTTATCGCTAGAGACGTTAGCCTGCAGTAAGTAGACGGTGACCTCTTGGCTATTGAGAACAAGCTTCATCAACTTAACTTGTCTCTGCTCCAACTGCTATATAATATTACAGCCGACTATTTTTGTAAGGCGCTCATCTTGTACTTCACTCATAACGCGGGACGGCTGATGGGTAATGCAGTTTATATTTATATTCTGTGTAATGCCATCCGCATGCTGCTGTCTGTCTGTTTTCACTAAACGTCGCCGCACTGCCAGAATGTTTGAATGCATGACGTTTTCCCTCCTCTCTCCTTGCCCTCTGTGTCGTTTGAAGTGAGCTGAACGAGGCTACATAGTCGTTAAAGGAGCAGTTCCTTTACATCCCGTTCCCGTTTGTGTACAATTTACAGTGGTGTAAAAAGTACTAAAATGTTTTACTTAAATAAAAGTATCAATACTGCAATGTATAAATACTGTTACAAGTAAAAGTCTGGAATTCAAAATGTACCTGAGTAAAAGTACAAAAGTAATTCCTTCAAAATGTACCTAAAGTAAAAGTACTCATTATACAGAATGAATGATATCAAGTTTTCAAATGTATTAAAATATTTTGAAAATAGCAGATCTACAAGCTCACAATGCGTCGCATCAAGTTTGTAGATATTTTCAAATGGCCGAAACCGAAATGTATATAGGGCTGAAGTTTAATTAATGTAGGTTTTGTAATAATGATCAAAATCTACAAAGTAACTAGGCCTATTATTTCAAATAATAGTGGAGTAAAAGACTCTATACTCTGTAAAAGACAATATTTGGAGTAGAAGTAAAAGTATTGGAAATACTCAAGTAAAGTACAAATAACTCTAAAGTGTATGTACAGTACTTAGTAAATGTACTTAGTTACTTTACTTTACACCATTATACCACTGTTATTGTTGTGCTTTCATTGTTTCGCAAGCACTTAAATGTCAAGCCCTTTTTTCCGGAGACCCCCTTATAGAGAATATTTCCATTGTTTAGATTAGTTTTTATCACAATTCTACAATAGGTGGTTGTTGGGGAGATAACGGAGCAGAGAATGAACCCTGAATCTGAACAAGCTACTACTGTACAGTCTCTCATCGGGCTCAACTAAATCGGGCCGGCTAAATAATTGTGAAATTAAACTGTTCCTCGTTTTGCTGGAGTCCCCTTCGAAAGCCACAGGTGGTCCCTGTACCCCACGCCACCACACAAGTTGAGAACCACAGACCACTGCTTTACGAGACATAATGCTGTGCAGATTCAGAAGATACAGTCTTGTGGTATTTACTGTACATGTGTCAGTGACTCAGTGCAAGAAAGACTGCGTATTAATGTATATTTGCCAGACGTCGCTATGTGCTAGTGGTATGTCTTGAATGTATGTGAAGCAATCAATTATTTGGTATCCAAAGAGCTACAGAAAGGTTATTTTGTGTATTAACGTATATTGATCATCCATATAATAATCACAAAATAACCTTTCTGTAGCCTAAATACATCCTCTAAGGTTAATTGTTACATACAAATATTAACATTGATGGCAGCCTTGGATCAAGACTATCATAGATGTATTTTATCACGTTTTACTTTCGTATCTCGCAGATATGAAAGTAAAAGTCAGACTCGATACACATACATCTATGATAATCTTGATCCAAGGCTACATTGATGGAACTTATTGTAACATTTATTTAACTGTTCTGTAACTGTTGTCTTGGCAACTGTAGTTGTCAGCCGGTTAATAGATCTGTAACTAAACCTGGATGCAGACCCCAACCAAATAAGTCAAACTATTTTTTTTTTATGTACAAAGTGTAACTGGAATTAGAATGTTGTGTATCTTAAGTTTTAAGTGTTCTCTTCAAAACCGCTGTCAAAACCCACCTTCAGTATTGCTTTCCTCAGCTAAATGCCCACCCCTTGTTTAAGTGGCATACTGTTTTTACTCTTAGACAAAATTATTGTTATTTTGAATATTTTCTAATAAAGTTCTTTGTCTCCCCCCCCCCCCCCTGTAAAGCATATTAGAGTACCTAGAAAAGCGTTACTATTATTGATTCTTATTATTCTTATATTATTATTGAGGGTATGCAGATTGCAGACATGTGATTTTTGTCTTTATTGACAACCTGAAGTTCATCAATGACGCACAAGTGCTGTGTTGACTATGGAGTTACCTTTCATTCATGTTACATTTTAAACAGCTGAATTCCAGCGTGGCTTCCCCACATGCCGCCACGGGGGAAAGCCTTTTCTTTCTTTCTTTTTTCCCCCCCTATTTTTTTTTAAAGCTCCACCCAACGTCAGCCGTAACCTTTCATCTAAGCTCGGGTCTTACTGTCACACACGTTCTAACTATACATCCCACATATGGAATTGGACAGGCTAACCAGGAGTACTGCAGAGACTTAGTTTGGGTGTGTCACATCGCGTTGGTTTTTCCCTCAGAGAAGTTGTGGAATGCTTGGCTTTGCTTGATTAGAGTAGTGACTTGCTGTGCCCAATGGATTAGGGGTTAGCTACACATGTTTCACTCTTGCTTCTATTTGTGTTGTTAATCTTGGTGGGCCATTACAGCAGAGACACTGCAGGAGGGATACACTTCTACTATTCGAAGGGATTATTTGAACTTTTATTGCTGTAAGTGTGGGGGATTTATCTTGTTCTGGATTGTGGCGAGATTCAAGAGGGGCTTGCGTGGAATTCAATTTACCATCTCAGAATTATATGACCTGTTGAATCCTACATTGCATGGTGGAACTCCTAGTGTATGAATTGGATTGTGAATAACAGATCCTAATGTGGGGACGTTGAGCAAACCGTAAATGCTACCTGCTGTCATACAGTGGTGGTTGGTGCCAAGGTAAATACAAGAATTTAGACCACACAGAGGCTGCTGGCAGATGATTTGCATTAAGCTGTGTGACTGTATAAATGCCTGCAGCCTGCCTCCAATTTGTATTTGAAGTTTCCATTGTGTTGGTTACTTCCTTTTACGTTGGTGTTGTTGAAGCAAAACTCACATCTATAACAGGTTAATTATCCTTTTTTTCTGACTTTAAAAGGCTAGGCCAAGGCCTTTTTGATCGAGACTGTCCAAAGAAGGCAAAGAACAAGAAGCGTAGTAGCAGAAATAAGTTGATGCAAAGTAACACTTGTGAATGTCTTTTTTATAAGCCTGGGGATTCTTTTGTAATGGATCTGTCAGATATCTGACAGGCCCACTATGCAACGGAAACACCGGTTTTGCTGTCTCCAAGTTCATTACCTTGGAAGCACAGGGATGTTCAGCAACAAGGCAGGACATTATAAACGTATTATTCACCGACCAGAATGCATTCACAATTCCAAATCATTTTCGGATAAGGAAAATGTATCATTGTTTTTGAAGTGACTACCAGTAGAGATAGCTCAACTTCACCAGCCACAACGAAAAAATAAAATGTCCTCCTGTCCAGGGGGTGCGATCTACGATGACTTGAATGGCGTAACTCTTTTGAGATAGAAGGCTTTGGGTAAACCTAGTAGGGACAGGCATGTCAGCAGTTCTACAGTAGTCCACTGATGTTCTAGACACTGAGCTTCCACTGTCACTAGTGTTCCATAGTGCTGACCTCGACTGACCGCCCCATTGTGTCACAGTGGCACACCACACACTAATCTGAACTGCTTGCTGATGGACGTTGTTCAAACTAGGCGGCATGTTGAGTTGAATTTGAAATAGTTTACAGAAACATAGATATCCACATCCACATTATCCAGTTCACAGGCCAGTAAAAGTATGGGAAATGTGTTGGTGTGTGATGTAAATACAAACAACTATGGCCTGATTAAGTTATATTGCCCACACCCATCATCATACCGACTTCCGCCCCAATATATTTAAAGCCTGATCAAGCAATGGTCTACTTCACAAAGTGTGAATAATGTTGACGAATGTCTCAGTGCAGTATCTTGAGATGGAGTACTCAGTAGAGAAGCTTGCACATCAATTTACAGTGACAATGAGCCCTTTGATATTCTGCCAGCAGTTATGCATTATGCACATCATCTTTTCACCCACAGATTGTCCATGCAGAGAAGCTGTGATTCATTGTACCCAGGCTGCGTTTCTGTTATAGTAGATTTAAGAAGAGAGAAAAAGGGGGGTTTCGGTCACTCTGACCTTCATCCAGCATCGATGCCTGATGCATTAAAACTTTTTTGCTGTAAATGAAGACAGTGTGCACGACTCCCCCTTTTTGCTCTTCTCAAGTTTGTTACTCCTACGTGCCTGTACATTTCAGTAGGTGTGCAAAATGTCTATTCTATGTTATTGGAGAAAGTATTGTTTAGTTAATTGCCACATTTTCTTCAAATTATGTTTTGTTTTTGGCAGAAAGATCCCCTCCCCCGTGAAATAGGCTACAATAGCCAACATTGAAACAGGCTGCAAAAAAATTGGCTTTGGACTGGTTTGGACTGGTTTTTCAATCAGTAGTGTTGTCCTACTGTTAATCGAATGCTGCATGCCATAACAACAAGTTAGATAACCTAGCAACTGTATGCATTTGGCCATAAGGATCCTTCATCTCATCTCCTCTTTTGTCTCTTTCATCTTTCTTCTCACCTCTTTCAATTCCAATCGCATCTCCACCACCTCCTTACCCTCCTTCCTTCACACTTTCTCCTCACTTTCTCAACGCCGCTGCTTTGTACTTATCTCTCTGTCTCGCTCTCTTTCCATTTCTATTGTTGTTTCCTTTTCTCTTTCTCTTCATGTCTCTCCGTTCTCCTCCTCAGGTCAATGAGGATCATGCCTAGTGTGAGGTTCCAGAGCGGGGACATGGTGATGGGCCGCTGGCCCGGGAGCAACCTCTACTATGAGGTGAAGGTTCTGGGCTTCGACGGCAAGAGTCAGCTCTACACCGTCATCTACAAGGACGGCACAGAGCTGGAGCTCAGGGAACAAGACATCAAGGTAGGTAGACCCTACAAAAGCTGCATTGATTAGTCGACTGTTTCGACTGAGTTGTAAAACTAAAGGCAGCTTTTAACTGTGCAGCGTCTAAAAGCGCCTGCTGCCGACAGAGAGCCATCGGGAGCTTGTCGGCAAGAGACGCTTGCCGTCAACAAAGCAGCCGGGAACCGTTGATGGAGAACTGAACATGCTCAGTCTTTTGCAAGGAGTCGGTAGAATTGAGGCGGGTAGATATTCCTGCAGAATGGACCTTTAGTTTGATACTTGCAGAACCAAGCCTAAATAAGCCAGAGACATTTTCCCGTCGCACATTGTTTAACTAAATACCATATTCTCAATTTCAACTCTCAATTCCTACACCAATCGACTCCAAAGCAAAGCTAGTGCTGTGTTTTGTTTTGGTGAGAGAAAACACAGCAGGGAGAGGAAAACTGTCCGGTTGCCAGATTTTGTGAGTGAAACATGCAACTATGTCTATAAAAACAAGCCCAAAAGAAGCGACCACTTGAGCTCTATTACATTAGCTATTTTCTAAAAGAATGTTGAAAGCAAGACCAAATAAGCAAGTACACTTCATAAACAAGCCCAAACAAAAGCAATCCGCAACTTTACAGGAAAACAAGACCAAAGTCGCTTATAATGAGCTGACCTGGCAACACTGCCAGAAAGGCGTTGCAGGCTTCTGAGGTGTCATCTGGATGCAATGTTCCGTCGCCCCCGACTTTTAATGCCAAGTTTGCCAACTAATGCCAGCAGACTACAACAGAGTAGACTATCAGTTTGAAGCCGTTGGAAGTAGTCAGTTTGGTGTGGAGACACCTTTAGGGAAATTACATAAGATGACCGTCATGAATCGTCTTGTCATATATTTTGTAATTCTTTTATTTATTTTTGCTGTGGCCTGTAGGGTTGGGGGCGGTAACCGCCGTACCGCCGTACCGCCGTACCGCGGTAAACCGAGGCCTACCGCGGTGTCATGGTCCTTACCGCGGTCAAAAAAGACAAAAAATAGTATATCTTTTTATTGAAAACAAGCGAGTTTTAAAACAGGGGAGAAGCGAGGACCGCATGCGCTCCATGCCGCTCTGCTCTGGGCCGTATACCACAGTTTGGAAGCCACATACAGTGTACGTCACTCGTGACTGTCCGAGTGGCTGCTGCCCTGCTGTGCAGGTCTGCAGCAGCAGCAGCGTCGTAGGGGAGTACGGAACAGAGTAAACTTTCTCTGTAATCCACGACACAAGTATGTTAATACATACCTTGTGTTGTGGCTGTTTCTTTTTTTATTCATACGGATTACGAGCGGAGCGCGGGCCGCGTGGACTAACCGAAAATGAAACTATTTTACTTTTTCAACCGCGACGCGCGATGAGCCCCGTCGGCGATTTTATAACCTTTTCTGTCAAGTCTTGTAACTAAAACCTGTATCAGCACTCAATCACTGCGTTTTGAGACGTGAGTTTACCATAGAGTTATGGAGTTTACAGAATCACTGTAGCCTACAAGATCCTGACTACCCGTCTCTCTCTTCTGGTTTGTTCACACACAGTAGCGTCAGTTCAGAAAAAGCTAAGGTATGGCAACATGACTGGTGTTGCCATACCTTAGCAACAGGCATGATATATTTATTTTAAGAAGTACATATAATATATAATTATATATACCTATAATATAATTATAATACCTTGTTAAAGTGACCATTTTGTTACATTTTGCATTTGTAGTTATTTTACTGTAATTTACCAACATAATAACCAGTACAGATAGACAAAGAGACGTTTATGGATTTACATTTAGAACTAACTTTTATCTCCCCCCCCCCCCCCCCCCCCTGGACCCAGGCCTGTAAGGCAGCTGCATATCCCTGCCATACCCAATTGACGCCCCTGTTCACACACAGCTGTGTGAAAAGTACGGAGCCTATGTTACTATGGTAACCCGACAGGGCACAGATCTAAAACACGTCGCATCCGCGACGCGTATCTGATATACTCTATGGTTCTGAGCTTGTAGATCTGCTCCTTTTAAAGCCAGACCCGCTGTGCTGTGCGGAGAAGTATAA
This sequence comes from Nannobrachium achirus, assembly GCF_963921795.1. Lineage (NCBI taxonomy): Eukaryota > Metazoa > Chordata > Actinopteri > Myctophiformes > Myctophidae > Nannobrachium > Nannobrachium achirus. The sequence continues at coordinate 29,982,374 of NC_137823.1, forward strand.
CTCGGGCAGTCAGGCTGTGGAGAGGCGACTTTTGGGAAGATGATTGCAATATTTTGGCTTATCGCCGAACCTTAATTAATAGATACGGGGGTGCGGTAATTACCGCAGTACCGGCGGTAAATGGGAAGACGGTAATCGCGGTAACAAAATGTCGATACCGCCCCAGGCCTAGTGGCCTGTGACTATTTTAAGAAAACTCATAACAAGAAGAAGGCTAGTAGTGACTCATGTTTGTCTTTTGAGGCAGCACAAAAGACAAGACAGAGTTTTCTGGGTAATTTATTTCTTTATGACATGTCTGGGGCCAAGGCAGGTAACAGAACCGGGCTGTGTACAGAACTCAAAACATGCAGTGCAACAACTACTGTTGACATGATATTGTATCAGTCTGGGACATCCGTTTATGCTGAGAAATACACTTGGGGCTGGAAATGTAATGATATTAGTGGCAGTGGTCGATGGGTTTCAAAATCCCACAGGTCCCTTGAACTGCTCTACCCAAGTCTGGGACCTCCAACCGGCCATAAACATGAATAGATGGACTTATGTGCAAGACTCAAGCAATATGTTGCTGTCTAGTGTTATTTTCCCATATTATGCTTGTACATAATGAGTTTGTACGCCTTGTAGATTAGCTGTTTTCGACTAAGCTCATGCAGCCACCACAAGCTGCAGTTCGTTGTGTGTGTGTGTGTGTGTGTGTGTGTGTGTGTGTGTGTGTGTGTGTGTGTGTGTGTGTGTGTGTGTGTGTGTGTGTGTGTGTGTGTGTGTGTGTGTGTGTGTGTGTGTGTGTGTGTGTGAGTCAGAGTGTGTGTGGAGGGAGAGAGGGAGCGACGGACAGGGGGAGAGAGAGAGAGATAGACGGAACACTATACCCCTGTTCAAGTAGGCTAAAGACACAGATTTAATATTATGTTAATCAAAATGGGCACTTGCCCGGTCGGGCAACCTAGTATCAAACTTCACCTGCCCGACCATATTATTTACCTGCCGCGGGCAAGCGTTAGCGTCAACCCCTGTTGGGTGTGGACGTAATTTCATTTTAGTCCTAATTGTGCTTCCCTAACCCTTTATATTCTTTCCACTCAGAGTGCAGCAGGCTTCCGGCCCAGCTCTGGCGGCTCCCGTTCCCGCTCACGGTCCCGTTCCCGCTCTCCAGGGCGCCGTCGCAGCCGCTCCCGTTCCCCGGCCAGGACCACGAGGCGCTCCTCCTCCCGCACGGCGGCTGCCGTCGCCACTGCGGTCATCGCCGAGAGCACGCCCACCTCCCGCAGGGAGGCCAGGCTGAAGGAGGTACTGCAGACTCGCCTCAGCCCCCGGGTAGGAAGCAGCGTAGCCGTAGATTAGTGATAATCAAGAGGTCACAGGTTCGCCTCCCTGCCACGGTCTACAGTATGTGTCGGAAATGTTCCAACTGCTCCCCCCAAAGTGCTCCTTTTAAACATCTGAGCGGTCATCAGTTGGGTGAAGCTGAAATGTAATTTCCTTGTGGGATTAATATGGTGTACAAAGAAGGCTGGTCGCTCCTTCCAGGGCAAAACTAATTACTGTATGTAGAAATACCTGTTGGCATGTTATCACAGTATTTATCACCCAAGTGGGTGGGTGTGAGTTGACAGACATGGACCTCTGCCCACTCTCACACAACATTTTGTAGTTGTAAATTGAGTTTAAATGACAGAGGGAGAATATGCTGTTTTCAAGGCAGAATCTCTTGAATGGGTCATTAGATGTTTGAATACAAACGAAAATGTTGCACACCTGCCGAACTGAAATTCAGCAATTGAGTCAATGTATGGATCAGATATAGTGAACTAAAAATAAAGTGTAAATGAAATGAAACACATGTCTGACATTGCTAGAGGCTGAAGCACATCCAGCATTTAATCAGAAATATCAGCCTGATTTCAAGAGCTAATTTCACAACTGACATCAATTCAAGTTCTCAGTCGCCATGACTGATTTCAGTCTTTTGGATTCCATAGAAGCCAGCATGTCTTCTATGGATGCTTGCTGTGCGTGAAAAAAATAGCCTATTTACAAGCTCTCTTTGAGAGCTTGGAGTGTTATTTTATGATTAGAGCATTTGAAGTGGTCAAACTAACAACAATATGTTCACATTCATAAAAGGTTAAAGCCTCAAGCTGTGATTTCTTCACCTGGTTGGTTGTACAGCAGGAACAATATGACTAAAACATCATCATTTTACATATCTATCTATAAATGCGAGAAGTCTCTGCGTGTCTGTCTGTCTGTGTGTCTGTCTGTCTGTAATCCGCGTATCTCGAGAACCGTTCGTCCCACCGGCTTCAGATTCGGCACGCGCGTTCCCCGCCGCGGCACGGAGTGCAGTGCCGGGTCTCGACCCGACCCGACGCGCGGTTTTCCCGAACTGGCGCGAAACGTTCGGAATCTCCTTATGCGGGGTTGATTGTTGACATCAGGCTGTTCCGGAGGAAATCGGCGAAAGCTCTGACTCATTGTGACATCACTTCATAAAAGGCTCTGACATCACGTACGCCACATGAGTCAACAAAAAATCTCTGTGAGTGTGTATGTATATGTAATCCGCGTATCTCGAGAACCGTTCGTCCCACCGGCACGCGCGTTCTCCATATATGGGAATAAAATGAATGCCCGTATGCGGAGCGGATGTCTGACATCAGAGTTTTCCGCAACCGGTACTGTGTGTGCAGAGATCTTCATATATGGGCATAAGTGGACAAAGACAAACAGATGGTCAAAACGGGTCCTATGACAACAGGTATATTGGGGTTTGCATTAAAGGGTGGGGCATTCATGGGGTTTGCATTAAAGGGTGGGGCATTCATTCCCTATTTCAGATTCGGCACGCGCGTTCCCCACCGCAGCAGGTAGTGCAGTGCTCGGCCTCGACCCGACTCGATACACGATACACGATTTTCTGGAACCAGCACGATAGATTCGGATTCTGATGTCTGACATCAGGATTTTCCGGAACTGGCACTGTGTCTGCATAGATCTCCATATATGGGCATAAAATGGATGCAGACAGACAGATACAGATATCTCCATATATGGGCATAAATGGACACAGGCAAACAGATGGTCAAAGATCTCCATATATGGGCATAAATGGACACAGGCAAACAGATGGTCAAAACGGGTCCTATGACAACAGGTATAATGGGGTTTGCATTAAGTTTGTCTCCTCCTCCATCTGTTTGTCTGTGTCCCTTTATTCCCATTATGGAGATCTCAGATAAACAGATATCTCCATATATGGCATATATGGGCATACAATGGACGCAGAATCACAAAGATCTCCATATACGGGCATAAAAGGGACACAGACAGACAGATACAGAGATCTCCATATATGGGCATAAAATGGACGCAGATAGACAGATATCTCCATATATGGGCATATATGGGCATAAAATGGACCCAGAACTATAACTGCAGTGATCTCCATATGGACATAAAATGGACGCCGACAGACAGACAGATATCTCCATATATGGGCATACATGGACACAGGCAGACAGATGGTCAAAACGGGTCCTATGAAAACAGGTATAATGGGGTTTGCATTAAAGGGCGGGGCATTCATTCCCTATTTACATTTAGCTTCTAGTTGTGTTAATTAGGACTTGGTCATACATAGGGATGGGATGATATGAAAATGTATTGTGCCAAAAAATAGCAGATCTACAAGCTCACAACGTGAATACATTTGATAGAGAGTGAAAAAAGACTATCAAGTATGTATATTATACTGTAAGTACCTTACCTTTTACCAATAATATAGAGGGTTTAACTCATTTAGTGCTCCTGAAATTAACGGATTATAAAGTCCACGATGCCACCTTCAGGCTCCCATTCACTCCCGTTATCTTATTTTGAAGGCCAGAAGTCCACAACGTAAACACTTCCGGTCTGACGTCATCGTGTCCTGCGCCGGAACCGATCGTTGTTTACGTGGTGTCATGGCGGATCGGCTCGGAGCTTTTATCCATGTGCTTTATAAGATAGCATCTGCCTCCATCTTCGCTTCTAAAGTGTAGTTTTGAGATAATGGACATTAAAGATGAGATCCCCCGTCCACCTCAATGTTATGGGATGACTATTTTGTGCTCGTGGAGCCGTGATGATGACAAATCAGCGACGGATTTCGGCTCCGGACCTCCGGCCATTGTACTCTGTAATATATCCGCCGTTACAGTAATATATTACTTTTCACGAGTATACTCGGGATTGGCACTCCGGGTACTCTGAGTACTTTTCACGAGTCTTCTCGGGATTGGCACTATATGAGTTAAATGGTAGCGGATATGCAGCTCAGCAAATAAAAAGAACCGCAAATAATTGAACCCAGTGCATGACGGAGGACGATATCACAATATATTAAATCTCCACGATATGATTATCGTGAGTGTTTTTTTTATCACGATAAACGATAATATCGCTTATCGTCCCATCCCTAGTCATACAACACTAATCACTCTCAGTCATGAGATGTCATTTTTGTTTCTCTCCCTCCTCATTGTATGGTGCTTGTACTAGAACGTCACGTTGCTTGTATCTCTTCCTCACGTTGCTGCTGTTGTTTTTCTCCCTTCATCCCTCTGTCATTTTCACTGCCTGCCCTGCCGCCTTTGAAGCCGGTGGTGAACAACAGCAACAACAAGCATGAAAAGACAGAAGACAATGACACGGCCAACAAGGTAAACCATGTGATTGTGAGCGCACCACCGGTCCAAATGTAATCCCATTACCTCTGGTCAGGCGCAACGGTCGTATTTTCTTTCACCCAGAAGAGAGAAATTACGGTTGAATATATAAAAAAGAGGGGAAGCTGGAAATCTCCGACCTCGGCACAAAACCGCAAATTGTTGAAAAGCCGGAGATCTCCATTTTTGGCACTAAAATTAATAATGGTTCTAACTCGAAGTGGATTGCAGAATTTACAATTTTCATACAACTATAACAAAGACAATGGTGAATGATATTATAGTTATAAAGGTTATAAAAGGTATTGTTATAGTCAAGGGGCCAGCGCCACTCACACCAAGCATGATATCTCTAACAATAACTAAATATGTCGTTTTACAAATCCAATCCACTTTATTTGTAGAGCACGTTTAAAACGACAGCCTTGAACCAAAGTGCTGTACATTTGATAAACAAATGCTAAGAGTAAAATAAACTATAAACAATGGAAAAACTCAAAGGATGCAACACACAGACACATTGCCTAACGGAAACAGCAACTCTCAGTCTGAATCATTGAAAGCCAAGGAGTACAAGTGAGTTTTCAAACGTGATTTAAAGGACCATTTCACCTGTGGGACAACCAGATCTTATTTTATTGTTGTTTGGGACACAATCAACACAATCCTGAGTTGTGTTTTGTGTTCAATCTGTGTTTTAGATATTTTAGTATTTCAGCATGCTACAAAGCATCATATGATGCAAAATGCATCATATGATGCTTTGTAGCATGCTAGCTGGTAGGCTACAACTATCTCGCTTCCATATAATTAATAATCACAGTTAGATTATCCATATACACAGTACATCCGATTGCATGTGTCCTCCAGCACCACCAGTGTTTCCCCTATATGCATTTTACCGTAGCGGCCGCCACTCCTTGGATTTTGGTCGCCACGGCTTGATTTTTAGGGAAATTATATATTTTTTATGAGGTGATTCAGGGAGCGTCTAGATGTGTCACACACCGGCATGCGACGAAGTATAATTGGGCCACCCGTGTTTTCATTCTCTCCTTGGTCTGTGGATATCCAGTAAAATGGCTTTCTATGGGTCACAATGGTGTCAGTAACGTACCACTGTAGGTCTTATTAGCGAGGTTGCAACGCCAGCTCGCTAGAATTTGTTTTGGTTTCTAAGTAACGTGCACAGTGATCTCCATGCTGTAGGAATAGTCGATTTCCCGTCGGAATCATCTGTTGCCTGAAATGAGGAGCGATGGAGATGGAGTGGGGAGTAACCAGACTAACCACGGTGGCTGTAGAAAGTTTAGAAACCGACCGAGTGTCACTGACTTCATTTGGGAGAAAAATAAAGCGGCCGATGGTGTTGCATCACTGAAAAAAAATGACTGATAGACAAACATAAATAAGGACTTCGGCTGTTGTTAATAAATACGCATACATATTTAAAAAGGTCGGCGATGGCTCAAGTGCAAGAGCACGTGCACGTACACCACTGGTTCTGATGTTTCTGTGGCATAGCCACTGTGTGTGCCAAATTCTGCCAATATTATGGTTTAGGGCAGGCTATTTGATTTGTCTCCACAGCGTGTGGAGGGAAAGGGAAGGTGTCGTTATTGTTACATTTAAGTAAAAAATATATACCATAGAAACCCGGGTAAAAAACAGGACAAAACTGGATAAAATCTATTTTATTTTTTGGCGAAACACTGACCACTGAGATCTCTCTCTTTCTCGCTCTCTGTGAGCTCTGACACAGCTGGACTGCACTGTGTGAAGTGGACGCTCGCATAATTATTGTTATAATTATAGTTATTGTGCTTGGTGTGGCCTTTATGGAAAGCAATTTTATATTTAGGCTTTTTTTTTATATCCAATGTAAGGATTCAGATGAAAAAGTTGATATGAGCTTTTATCAGTTATTGTTCAGCCAATATGAAAAATCTCCAAATCCAGTCAAAGAGTTTAAGCCAAGTAGTTTTTTTAAAATGTGAAACATTACAAGGACGGAGAGGGCTGGCACCCAGTATTGATTTTAAAAACTCCAGCGGCAGGAATTTGTTACTCTTGAGTTAAGATGAGTTTTGTCAAGTGAATTGCGTGACAATAGCAACTGTATGTCCCCTGGCTTGGCTCTCTGCATGGCTGTGAATAGGCCTTTGGGTACCTAAAGCTGATGGAATGTCATGATGCAGGCATGTTGGGTGTCTGTGTGCGTGTGTTTTGCCTGCATGTGAGTGTGTTCCAGCTAAGTGAGGCTCCCCTCACAGGAGCAGGCACGTGCACACATACTGTAGACATCAAAGGGGGCTTGAGCCCCTGCCCTATTATCCATCTGTAAAAAGTGCCCTCTCCAGACCACGAATGCAGTTTTTACTATGGTGAAAGAAATGCTAATGCCCTCTTTCCATATCATATCTGAAGGCAGCATTCAAGAGAATTGCCTTTTCCAAACTCTCCTGAACTTGAATGCAGCATCTTATGTTGAAAGAATTTCCCTCTCTGTGTAGAAATCCATGGCGTTTCGCCACATCTCCAGACTTGAAGTTGATTATGCTTAGTTCAGTGTGGTATCAAGTATTGAAAATAGACGACCTCCAAGCTTACAACTGCAACACGTTGTTAGCTTGGAAGTCTGCTATTTTCACCAAAGGGCCCCTTTTAGAACTTTCTGCCCCTGCCTCTCTAACATTCTCTGCATGTCCCTGACAGGAGCATGCTTCATTAAGCCAGTCACATGGCATTTCAACATGTGCTGCTTCTACAAACAAACTGCCTGTAACTGGTTACCTGGGTATGCTCATAAAAACAAAATATCAATAATGGGTTTTTACAATGCTTTCTGCTGATAGAACCTGGCTTTGGACTAATGTGCCATCCACACAAAATACTAACAATAACTTTAAATCGTTCATTTAAAAGAGTCCACAACTATAACACTGACTGACACTGTGGTGAACGATATTATAATTATGGCTATAGTTCAAATAATATTTGCCGTTACAAGTGAAATGTTTTACTGGAACTTTATTGTATACAACTGACTTTAATTGCAGTTTCACCGTGTATCATTCTTGAAATTAACTGAAACATTTCCACATTTATCCCTGCGCACCAACAACAGAATAAAGTTAATGGTAATGTGTTTGACTAATGGTGCTCAGATACAAAAGTCATGGTCATTGTCATGTAAAGATTCTATTCCAGTAAGTCTTAACTTGACAGTGAGGAGATGCCATGTGACTGATATTTCAGTAACTTAGTTTACACAATTGAAAGGCCTCTGTGCGTGCGTGCACAAGAGAAACACAGGCTGTTTTGTTATCGTATTGTTTTTTGTGGTTCACAAAGCTCACAACACGTCGCGATGCGACACGTTGTGAGCTTGTAGATCTGCTATTTTTTAAAGTGTTCGAAACTATATGAACATTTCTCAACATGGAAACGATTATGGCGATTATGCAAAAATAATCGCGATTACCTCAAATAATTGCGATTGGACGATTATGTAATAATTGTGACAGGCCCAATAATGACACGACTTCCTCGTCCAGAATGCGGAGGCGAAAGTGGAGACTGAGCTGGAGAGGAACCAGACCCGCTACAACCTCCGTCGCAGGACGAGGGACGACGGAGACGCCAAGGCGGCCGACGCCAAGCCGCAGCAGGAGGCAGAGGAGGAGGAGGAGAAGCCCAAGGCTGCTGCTGCTGCGCCTCCCGCCACCTCCACCACCCCTCTGGACTTTGGAGGCAAAATAGGTGGGTTAGCATTAGCAATAGAGATGGGACGATAAGCGATATTATCGTTTATCGTGATAAATAAATAGTCACGATAATCGTATCGTGGTGTTAATTTATCGTGAAATCGTCCTCCGTCACTGTCATTTTTTTGGCAAATGTTCCGCCCCAGGATAATGAATTTTGTCACAATTATCGTGATATAAAAATGTTCATATCGTCCCATACCTAGTTAGCAATGACGGCAGGGATGGGACGATATGAAAATGTCATGTCACGATCATTGTGACCAAATTTTACGATATCATCGCGATAATCAAAATACCCCCAACATCCATTATCCTGGGGCGGAACATTTGCATTGTAAATGCAGCCAAACCAGGAGTGAAGCAGAGATAATTTCCCTCCCTACCCCCATCATTCCTCAGCGCGTGCGTGCGTGCATCTGTGTCTGTGTTACACAGCTTTCCCACAAACATCCAGCTGCATGTCTCTGTATGTTGGCCAGCGCACTGTAAATGGAAAGACTACTTTGGTTTTGCTAAGTTCAGTTTTGTGTGTCTATATTTGTGCTGGCATATGTTGTATGTTTGATTTGCACATACAGTATATGTGTTTGCATATTTCAGCATACAGTGAGTGTTGGTATTTGATACATTAAACTGAAGAAAAAAAATATCTTTGCATTACATATTCTCTTAAAGGCAGTGTAAGTGATTGTGTTCAGTAAACAGAAAATACATTTTCAGGTTGTGATACTAATAACTTTACAACAGAGATCCACAGCAGAACTAAATTATTTTGCAATGGCTCCCTTGAAATCACCACAGTTCTCGTGAATTACAGCCGCAGACTGCATGGGTGCTGGTATGGCCTATCAGAATATAGAGCTATAAAGGGGAACACACAGCGGACACCGCGCGTCAAAATTATTTACCATTGTTTTCAGGGAACCTACCCACACCGGTGGCGTCAGACACGCGCAGGTGCAAGTTCGCGCCTCGCCCGCCACTCTGATACACCACTGTTCTATTTCCAGGCATTGCCGCCGCACTGTGAAAAATGTGCGCAGCCTGTCCGCAACCCGTGTGAATATCACTGTTGGAGCACCTTTTTTCACTTGAGTAGTAGTAGGTAGTGGCATGAGCTGTGATTGGTCTACTTTTGAGGGGACCGACATAACAAACAGACAAATTCTGTTAAGAAACAGACAGTCTATGTAGATGGCCATAAAGAAAAAGAATGAAACATAATGTTGGACATCCAGTGAGATCTGATAGAGCCATCCATGCCTGTGTGTTTGTGTGCTTCCAGGAGTGTACTTCTGGCTGCTCTTCCTGCCTGCCTGGGTCCTCTTCGTGATACTGCAGGGCAACCTGGAGGACCCCAGCCTGGTCAACTTCCCCCCTCCTCTGCCTGCACTGGACAGCTTGTTGGACGCCCAGGCGCTGGGCCTCGTTCTCCTCTGGACACTCTTCCAGGCTCTGCTCATTGTGCTGCCTGTGGGAAAGGTAATGATTTATTAAGTGTGCCTGCCATGCAATGGCAAAACACTTATTGTAATCCGCCATACTTAAGTCAGTAAGTAAGTAAGTAAGTAAGTCATGTTCTTGCAAATTTCTGCTCGTAATAACTGCCGCACAATTTACGCCACCCCCGCAATATATACATCAAAATGTGCGGCTCGGCCGGGAATGGTGTGCTATTACTTTTCTTTCCGATCCGCGATACGATTGCGATGTAATTCGCAAAAAACGACGCCCAAAAACCCCATTGACTTAGAATGGGGGACTCCGAAAAAAACCCAGAAACTTTGGCGCCACATAACTCTGCCATACTTTTGCCTAGCAACGTGATTTAAACTTTAAAATGCACACACAACTTTGGTCTTTTTCCGGCCAATAGGGATGAGCTGTAATTGATTAAGCCCTCTGTAACCCCTCTGTAACAGGAAGTGTCCTTCGCCAAACAGGAAGTGCCTCTATAACTCATGAACCGTTTGTCGTACAGACTCGCGGCTGGTGTCATAATTTTTTTTTTTTCTCAAAAATTTGTTTTTTCTCAAAAAAAAAAATTTCTCAATTTTTTTTTTCTCAAAATTTTTTTTTCTCAAAAATTTTTTTCTCAAAATTTTTTTTTCTCAAAAAATGTTTTTTTCTCAAAAAAAAAATTTCTCAAAATGTTTTTTTCTTAAATTTTTTTTTCTCAAAATTTTTTTTTTCTCAATTTTTTTTTTCTCAAAAATTTTTTTTTCTCAAAAAAATTTTTTTTCTCAAAAATTTTTTTTTTCTCAAACATTTTTTTTTCTCAAACATTTTTTTTTCTCAAAATAATGTTTTTTCTTATGCAAAGCTTATGCAAAAAATGCTAATGTTAAAAAATGTAACGCTAATGCTAACACCAACCGCTACACAAGGTTGCACAGACTTAGCGAGCTGCAGGCACACTTAAAATTTCTTGGAAATTTTCTTTTCTAGTTATTTTTATAATATTTGATTATTATTTAAAATAGCAGATATATGTGAGCTTGTGGATCTTGCTATTTTTGAAAAATCTTGAACATTTGTGCAAATCTTTGTATTTATCTTTTTTAAAGCGAACAAATTTGCTTCTGGGGGGTCCCTGATACATAATAATATTTTGAGATGGAGGTCAGCGTCCAAATACATATAATTCTGGGACATGAAAAAGTGTGAGAACCATTGATGATAGAAACATGAGTTTAAAAAAAAAAAAACTTTGAAGGATTCAATATACTTTCAATATATTCAAAAACGTGCACAAATTTTCACGATTTTTCAAAAATAGCAGATCTACAAGCTCGCAGCGCTGCACTCGGTGCCGCGCTGTGAGCTTGTATATCTGCTATTTTTTCATAGTTAAATCATACAATAAATGGTTAAAGTGGTTAAAATCTAGAGTTCCATGGAAGTTCCAGGTCTAAATGGGTTAAAAAGAGAGGAAATAAAACAAAGAAAGTAAAAGCGATTAAACATGACAAATATTGGTAGGATGTGAATAGTCTGTGCCCTAATTAAAAGTTGTTTTGGAAGACAGCGCAAATTCATATAGCAGCACAAATGTTAGAGTTGTTCCTCTCAACATGGTATTAGGAAAGGCCTCAGTCACACAATAATGTCATGCAAAGCAGCTCTCTCCACTCCAGACCATGCAAATGGGTCTGAGTGATCATGCGCTTGCTCATACTTTCTCGCCAGCGCTAATGGAGAGACACCCATGTGATCCTCTACCCCGTTCATGATCTGGCCACTGCTGCACATGACTGTCGTTTTTTCCCCCTGTTGCATAGCAGGGGTCAGGAATTGGATTAATGGTCAGGGGTCATGCTTCATTGTTGGAGAGGCCTTAAGCGCCATTCCCACTGGGCACGATAACTATAAAGATAACTATAACTACGTATATCGTTCACCATTGTATTTTGGTCTGAACTTACACTGCCATCCTCTTGACTTTTTTGGTGTCTAAAACATTATGCTTAAAGGGATATTTCACTTTCAAACATGTTTGGGGTCATTTTAACCTGTCTGGTGCCAACCCCGAGTTTCCCGAGTTTGTATTGGTGCCAACCCTGAGTTTCCAGAGATTTTTTTTTTCTTCTTTTTTTTTCTTTTTCAAAAATGTTTTTTGGACCTCAAAAAATGTATTAGGCATGATCGCGATCGCGAAATTGCATGTTTAACCCCCATACCAACCCCATCTTTCAAACATGGCAGCCATGTTTGTTTACATTTGAAGAAAACATAATGGCTGCTTTCTCATGAATGCCTGAATGGATTTCCAAGCGGATATTTTTGTTTGAAAGCTGTGAACAGCGTGCACACACGCTGAATTACATGGAAGTCTATGGAGACCATGGCAACTTGGACCTTCAAAGAGATTTAATTGATAGCAACGTAAGTGTTACCATCTACTCTGGCTTTTGTGAGCTCCCCAGACTGTTTTTAAGTTGCTTGATTCAGCATTTATATATGTTATTGTAGAGTTCAAGAAACAGCGAGACGAGACAGTAGTCGTATGCGAGACGAGGTAGTTTACTTAACTCCACATTATGTGTACAACGTACAATCACAAAGTATCACTCAGTGCAGGACTGACAGCACACATCACGTGATCACCACAACCTCAAATAACCCCAGAACCTGAAGCCCCTCACGACTCTAACCTCCCGCTCCCTTAAAGGCACAGTACCTCTTTGGTGAATGTCTATAACCAACAGTCTGTCAATGTAGGTCACCACACAGGCCCCCCCAGAATTCACCAACACCAAAAGTGCAACAACAAAAGTCCTTGAACAGTCCAACAGCATAGTCCACAAATCAGAGAACAGACCGTAAGGGAACGGTCAACGAAGTGGAGGACGGACCACGCGGCCGAAACGGCTGCGCTTTATAGGAGGGGGATCAAGGGGAACTGGAACCCGAGCCACGGGCGGGGCTGGGGTAGGGACAGAGGCCGGGGCCAAAACGGGGGGCCGCCCCCGCCGCGGGGGCAGGGCCAACTGCACTGGCTCCTCAACGTCTAAGTGAGCAGGCTTGAGACGGTCCACCGCGACCCGCTCAGGCTTGCCCCCCATGTCCACGACAAAGTTCTTAGCCCCCGCCTCCAGGACACGAAAGGGGCCGTCGTAGGGGGGCTGCAGAGGAGTCCGATGGCTGTCGTGCCTGATGAAGACGTACTTCGCTGACGGCAGGTCCTTGGGGACGTAGGACTGGGGAAGGCAGTGGCGAGACGTCGGGATAGGGGCAAAGGCATCGGCGATGCTCCGGGACACAGTTCGCTGAGAGGCTGCAGACCAGGGAGATGTGGCATCCGGCAGAAACTCCCCCGGAACCCGCAGGGGCTGGCCGTACACCAGCTCGGCGGACGAGGCCCGGAGATCTTCCTTGGGGGCAGAGCGAAGACCGAGCATGACCCACGGCAGGCGGTCAGCCCAGTCGCAGTCTGTAAGGCTGGCCCGAAGCGCGGCCTTCATGTCACGATGGAAGCGCTCACAAAGACCATTTCCCTGGGGATTATACGCCGTAGTCCGGTGGATCTTCACCCCCAGACGTCCAGCGACTGCAGTCCAGAGCTCCGAGGTGAACTGGGGGCCCCGGTCGCTTGTGATGTCACCCGGTGTGCCAAAGCGGGCCACCCAGCACCCGATGAATGCCCGGGCGACCTCCGCTGCTGTAGTGGAGGACAGGGGAACAGCTTCCGGCCACCTGGTGGTCCTGTCCACCATGGTGAGCAGGTATGTATATCCGTGGGAGGGGGGCAGGGGGCCCACCAGGTCCACATTCACGTGGTCGAAACGCCTCTCCGGCACAACAAATGGTGCCAAAGGGGCTTTTGTATGGCGGTGTACCTTAGCTCGCTGGCATGCCACGCAGGAGCCAGCCCAGGCCCTAACATCCTTCCGGAGGCCAGGCCAAACAAACTTGACGCCCACCAGCTTAGTCGAGGCCTTCACACCTGGGTGTGAAAGGCCGTGGATGGTGGCGAAAACCCGCCGCCGCCAGGCAGCAGGCACCAGCGGGCGTGGTTGACCGGTAGAGGTGTCGCAGAGGAGGGTGGCATCGGCTGTGTCGAACACCACGTCCTCCAGCCGTAGTGCAGTAGGGCCCGACCGGAAAGCCTGAAGGTCAGAGTCCGTGGCTTGGTCCGCCGCCATAGCGGCATAGTCGAGGCCCAAGTGGACAGACCCAACAACCGCTCGAGAGAGGCAGTCCGCGACAAAGTTGTCCTTGCCCGACACATGCTGGATGTCCGTGGTAAACTCTGAGATCGTTGAGAGCTGACGCTGCTGGCGGCCAGACCACGGCTCTGAGGTCTTGGCCATGGAGAACGTCAGCGGCTTGTGATCCACGAAAGCTGTGAAACGCCGGCCTTCCAGCAGGAACCTGAAGTGTCTGGTGGCGAGGAAAAGACCCAGTAGTTCCCTGTCAAAGGTGCTGTATTTGCGCTCGTTGTCACGGAGCTGTTTGCTGAAAAAGGCCAGCGGCTGCCAGGCACCGCCCACCCACTGCTCGCACACCGCCCCCACGGCGTAGTCCGAGGCGTCTGTCGTGAGGGCGATGGGGGCCGTGGCAGAGGGGTGCGCCAGCAGAGCAGCGTTGGCCAGCGCGGTCTTAGCAGCCTCGAAAGCATTGTCCATCCCAGAGGACCAGTCCAACTCCTCTTTTGGTTTTTTTCCCCGCAGGGCCCCGTACAATGGACGCATGAGTTGGGCCGCATGGGGCAGGAAACGGTTGTAAAAGTTCACCATGCCCAGAAACTCCTGCAGAGACTGTACAGTGCGGGGGCGAGGGAAACAGGCGACGGCATCCACCTTGGCAGGCAGGGGGACGGCCCCCTGTGGAGTGACGCGGTGTCCGAGGAAGGTGAGGGACGACTGCCCGAACTGGCACTTAGCCGGGTTGATGATGAGGCCGTGTTCGCTGAGCCGCTCGAACAGCCGGCGGAGGTGTGTCATGTGCTCTTCCATGGACGTGCTGGCCACGAGAATGTCGTCCAAATAAACGAACAAAAACGGCATGTCCCTCAGCACAGAGTCCATTAGGCGCTGAAACGTCTGCGCTGCCCCTTGGAGGCCAAATGGCATACGTAAGAACTCGAAAAGTCCAAAGGGCGTGATGACCGCTGTCTTCGGTACATCCTGCGGGTGGACCGGCACCTGGTGGTAACCTCGCACCAGGTCCACCTTGGAGAAGACGACGGCACCCGCCAGGTGGGCAGAGAAGTCCTGTATGTGCGGAACTGGGTACCGGTCGGGGGTAGTGGCGTTATTCAGGCGACGGAAATCGCCGCATGGGCGCCACCCACCGTCGGCCTTAGTAACCATGTGCAGGGGGGAAGCCCATGGGCTGTTCGAGCGCCGCACAATGCCGAGGCGTTCCATGGTCGAAAACTCCTCCCTGGCGATGGCAAGCTTGGCTGAGTCAAGGCGCCGGGCCCTGGCGTAGACTGGGGAGCCCACGGTGGTGATATGGTGCTCCACGCCGTGCTTGGCCACTGCAGAGGAAAAGGTGGGTGTAGTGAGCACCGGGAACTGGGCGAGTAGGCGTTGATACGGGTCCCCGGTGGCAAGCGTGTTTGACAGGCAGAGCGCCCCCGCCCCCCCCAGTGTGCAGGGGTACGAGGCAAAAGACAGGGCATCAATCAGGCGACAGTTCTTTACATCCACCAGCAGGCTGAAAGCACAGAGGAAGTCCGCGCCCAGGAGAGGTGTGGACACAGCAGCCATAACAAAGTCCCAGCTGAAACGCCGCCCGCCAAAACACACTTCCACCTGCCTGGTGCCGTAGGTACGTATGGGCGTGCCGTTGGCGGCGTCCATCTGAGGGCCGTGTCCGCCAGCCATGGTGTCCACAGGTTGAGCTGGCAGGATGCTGCGTTGTGCGCCCGAGTCAACCAGCAGCCGCCGGCCAGACAAGGAGTCAGCGATGAACAACAGCTTGCAGTCACGGCCGGCGCCCATAGCTGCTAACGAGCGCCGGCCCTGGAGTTTCCCTGTGGCCTGAAACTGCATGGCTTACGGCACTGCTTGGCCTTGGCCCCAAACCTGGCATGGTAGTAACAGAGCCCGTCGTCGGGTTGGCGTCGGGCCGTCACAGCAGCCGCAGTGTCATTTGCCGAGCCAGAGGTCAGCCAGGATTGCCGGATTTCAGCCGGATTCAGGCCAAACCTGTCCGCTATGTGGGTATAGTCCTCCATGTGCGGGGGCGGTGTGCTCTGGTGGGGCAGCAGGGCATGCACAAACTGCTGGCGGTTGGCCAGGAAAACCCTGTCAGCTTCAGCCGCCAGGCCACGATAATCCTTGGTGGAGGCATGGGGGGAACTGGCCAGTGCTGTGCGCACAGGCGCTGGAAGCTGGCGCAGGAAAAGGTGTGTGAAAAGGAAGGAGGGATCAGCTGATCCCAGCACAGCCAGCATCTTTTCCATTAACTCCGACGGTTTGCTGTCGCCGAGGCCGTTAAGGGACAGCAGGCGGTCCGCCTTCTCCAGCTCCGACAATTCAAACAGTCCCAGAAGGAACGTCTTTAGCGCGTCGTACTTGCCGGCAGCTGGTGGAGCCTCCAGTAGCATCATCGCCCGTGCCGTTGTTGAAGCATCCAAAGCGGCCACAACATGGAAGTATTTCGTTATATCCTGCGTTATTCCTCTCAGCTGGAACTGGGCTTCAATGTGCTGAAACCACGGCCGCGGGTTATGCTGCCAAAAATCGGGCAACTTGACGGTGGCAGCGTTAGCCATGTTAGCGTTCGGTGCGGGAACGTCAACGTCGGCTTCGTTGTCCGACATGTATTCACTCACAAGGTCACCAGTGTAGAGTTCAAGAAACAGCGAGACGAGACAGTAGTCGTATGCGAGACGAGGTAGTTTACTTAACTCCACATTATGTGTACAACGTACAATCACAAAGTATCACTCAGTGCAGGACTGACAGCACACATCACGTGATCACCACAACCTCAAATAACCCCAGAACCTGAAGCCCCTCACGACTCTAACCTCCCGCTCCCTTAAAGGCACAGTACCTCTTTGGTGAATGTCTATAACCAACAGTCTGTCAATGTAGGTCACCACACAGGCCCCCCCAGAATTCACCAACACCAAAAGTGCAACAACAAAAGTCCTTGAACAGTCCAACAGCATAGTCCACAAATCAGAGAACAGACCGTAAGGGAACGGTCAACGAAGTGGAGGACGGACCACGCGGCCGAAACGGCTGCGCTTTATAGGAGGGGGATCAAGGGGAACTGGAACCCGAGCCACGGGCGGGGCTGGGGTAGGGACAGAGGCCGGGGCCAAAACGGGGGGCCGCCCCCGCCGCGGGGGCAGGGCCAACTGCACTGGCTCCTCAACGTCTAAGTGAGCAGGCTTGAGACGGTCCACCGCGACCCGCTCAGGCTTGCCCCCCATGTCCACGACAAAGTTCTTAGCCCCCGCCTCCAGGACACGAAAGGGGCCGTCGTAGGGGGGCTGCAGAGGAGTCCGATGGCTGTCGTGCCTGATGAAGACGTACTTCGCTGACGGCAGGTCCTTGGGGACGTAGGACTGGGGAAGGCAGTGGCGAGACGTCGGGATAGGGGCAAAGGCATCGGCGATGCTCCGGGACACAGTTCGCTGAGAGGCTGCAGACCAGGGAGATGTGGCATCCGGCAGAAACTCCCCCGGAACCCGCAGGGGCTGGCCGTACACCAGCTCGGCGGACGAGGCCCGGAGATCTTCCTTGGGGGCAGAGCGAAGACCGAGCATGACCCACGGCAGGCGGTCAGCCCAGTCGCAGTCTGTAAGGCTGGCCCGAAGCGCGGCCTTCATGTCACGATGGAAGCGCTCACAAAGACCATTTCCCTGGGGATTATACGCCGTAGTCCGGTGGATCTTCACCCCCAGACGTCCAGCGACTGCAGTCCAGAGCTCCGAGGTGAACTGGGGGCCCCGGTCGCTTGTGATGTCACCCGGTGTGCCAAAGCGGGCCACCCAGCACCCGATGAATGCCCGGGCGACCTCCGCTGCTGTAGTGGAGGACAGGGGAACAGCTTCCGGCCACCTGGTGGTCCTGTCCACCATGGTGAGCAGGTATGTATATCCGTGGGAGGGGGGCAGGGGGCCCACCAGGTCCACATTCACGTGGTCGAAACGCCTCTCCGGCACAACAAATGGTGCCAAAGGGGCTTTTGTATGGCGGTGTACCTTAGCTCGCTGGCATGCCACGCAGGAGCCAGCCCAGGCCCTAACATCCTTCCGGAGGCCAGGCCAAACAAACTTGACGCCCACCAGCTTAGTCGAGGCCTTCACACCTGGGTGTGAAAGGCCGTGGATGGTGGCGAAAACCCGCCGCCGCCAGGCAGCAGGCACCAGCGGGCGTGGTTGACCGGTAGAGGTGTCGCAGAGGAGGGTGGCATCGGCTGTGTCGAACACCACGTCCTCCAGCCGTAGTGCAGTAGGGCCCGACCGGAAAGCCTGAAGGTCAGAGTCCGTGGCTTGGTCCGCCGCCATAGCGGCATAGTCGAGGCCCAAGTGGACAGACCCAACAACCGCTCGAGAGAGGCAGTCCGCGACAAAGTTGTCCTTGCCCGACACATGCTGGATGTCCGTGGTAAACTCTGAGATCGTTGAGAGCTGACGCTGCTGGCGGCCAGACCACGGCTCTGAGGTCTTGGCCATGGAGAACGTCAGCGGCTTGTGATCCACGAAAGCTGTGAAACGCCGGCCTTCCAGCAGGAACCTGAAGTGTCTGGTGGCGAGGAAAAGACCCAGTAGTTCCCTGTCAAAGGTGCTGTATTTGCGCTCGTTGTCACGGAGCTGTTTGCTGAAAAAGGCCAGCGGCTGCCAGGCACCGCCCACCCACTGCTCGCACACCGCCCCCACGGCGTAGTCCGAGGCGTCTGTCGTGAGGGCGATGGGGGCCGTGGCAGAGGGGTGCGCCAGCAGAGCAGCGTTGGCCAGCGCGGTCTTAGCAGCCTCGAAAGCATTGTCCATCCCAGAGGACCAGTCCAACTCCTCTTTTGGTTTTTTTCCCCGCAGGGCCCCGTACAATGGACGCATGAGTTGGGCCGCATGGGGCAGGAAACGGTTGTAAAAGTTCACCATGCCCAGAAACTCCTGCAGAGACTGTACAGTGCGGGGGCGAGGGAAACAGGCGACGGCATCCACCTTGGCAGGCAGGGGGACGGCCCCCTGTGGAGTGACGCGGTGTCCGAGGAAGGTGAGGGACGACTGCCCGAACTGGCACTTAGCCGGGTTGATGATGAGGCCGTGTTCGCTGAGCCGCTCGAACAGCCGGCGGAGGTGTGTCATGTGCTCTTCCATGGACGTGCTGGCCACGAGAATGTCGTCCAAATAAACGAACAAAAACGGCATGTCCCTCAGCACAGAGTCCATTAGGCGCTGAAACGTCTGCGCTGCCCCTTGGAGGCCAAATGGCATACGTAAGAACTCGAAAAGTCCAAAGGGCGTGATGACCGCTGTCTTCGGTACATCCTGCGGGTGGACCGGCACCTGGTGGTAACCTCGCACCAGGTCCACCTTGGAGAAGACGACGGCACCCGCCAGGTGGGCAGAGAAGTCCTGTATGTGCGGAACTGGGTACCGGTCGGGGGTAGTGGCGTTATTCAGGCGACGGAAATCGCCGCATGGGCGCCACCCACCGTCGGCCTTAGTAACCATGTGCAGGGGGGAAGCCCATGGGCTGTTCGAGCGCCGCACAATGCCGAGGCGTTCCATGGTCGAAAACTCCTCCCTGGCGATGGCAAGCTTGGCTGAGTCAAGGCGCCGGGCCCTGGCGTAGACTGGGGAGCCCACGGTGGTGATATGGTGCTCCACGCCGTGCTTGGCCACTGCAGAGGAAAAGGTGGGTGTAGTGAGCACCGGGAACTGGGCGAGTAGGCGTTGATACGGGTCCCCGGTGGCAAGCGTGTTTGACAGGCAGAGCGCCCCCGCCCCCCCCAGTGTGCAGGGGTACGAGGCAAAAGACAGGGCATCAATCAGGCGACAGTTCTTTACATCCACCAGCAGGCTGAAAGCACAGAGGAAGTCCGCGCCCAGGAGAGGTGTGGACACAGCAGCCATAACAAAGTCCCAGCTGAAACGCCGCCCGCCAAAACACACTTCCACCTGCCTGGTGCCGTAGGTACGTATGGGCGTGCCGTTGGCGGCGTCCATCTGAGGGCCGTGTCCGCCAGCCATGGTGTCCACAGGTTGAGCTGGCAGGATGCTGCGTTGTGCGCCCGAGTCAACCAGCAGCCGCCGGCCAGACAAGGAGTCAGCGATGAACAACAGCTTGCAGTCACGGCCGGCGCCCATAGCTGCTAACGAGCGCCGGCCCTGGAGTTTCCCTGTGGCCTGAAACTGCATGGCTTACGGCACTGCTTGGCCTTGGCCCCAAACCTGGCATGGTAGTAACAGAGCCCGTCGTCGGGTTGGCGTCGGGCCGTCACAGCAGCCGCAGTGTCATTTGCCGAGCCAGAGGTCAGCCAGGATTGCCGGATTTCAGCCGGATTCAGGCCAAACCTGTCCGCTATGTGGGTATAGTCCTCCATGTGCGGGGGCGGTGTGCTCTGGTGGGGCAGCAGGGCATGCACAAACTGCTGGCGGTTGGCCAGGAAAACCCTGTCAGCTTCAGCCGCCAGGCCACGATAATCCTTGGTGGAGGCATGGGGGGAACTGGCCAGTGCTGTGCGCACAGGCGCTGGAAGCTGGCGCAGGAAAAGGTGTGTGAAAAGGAAGGAGGGATCAGCTGATCCCAGCACAGCCAGCATCTTTTCCATTAACTCCGACGGTTTGCTGTCGCCGAGGCCGTTAAGGGACAGCAGGCGGTCCGCCTTCTCCAGCTCCGACAATTCAAACAGTCCCAGAAGGAACGTCTTTAGCGCGTCGTACTTGCCGGCAGCTGGTGGAGCCTCCAGTAGCATCATCGCCCGTGCCGTTGTTGAAGCATCCAAAGCGGCCACAACATGGAAGTATTTCGTTATATCCTGCGTTATTCCTCTCAGCTGGAACTGGGCTTCAATGTGCTGAAACCACGGCCGCGGGTTATGCTGCCAAAAATCGGGCAACTTGACGGTGGCAGCGTTAGCCATGTTAGCGTTCGGTGCGGGAACGTCAACGTCGGCTTCGTTGTCCGACATGTATTCACTCACAAGGTCACCAGTGTAGAGTTCAAGAAACAGCGAGACGAGACAGTAGTCGTATGCGAGACGAGGTAGTTTACTTAACTCCACATTATGTGTACAACGTACAATCACAAAGTATCACTCAGTGCAGGACTGACAGCACACATCACGTGATCACCACAACCTCAAATAACCCCAGAACCTGAAGCCCCTCACGACTCTAACCTCCCGCTCCCTTAAAGGCACAGTACCTCTTTGGTGAATGTCTATAACCAACAGTCTGTCAATGTAGGTCACCACATTATATTCATTTTAGCGGACAAAACCCATTGTATGTAACTTCAAGCTCCACTAAGTAGTGAGCTTGTGACCAACAGGCTGTTTGCCTCAAAATCCTGAGCTTTCTTGGAAACTCTGTCCTGCTGAGGAGAATGAAAGGCAATACACATCCACCTTCAGCACGGGATGGATATGTGTATGTGTGAGTGTGTATGTGCGCGTGCGTCTGTGGGCCAAGGCCATTGCATACAGTGATTACTGTTACTGTAATAATTAGACCATGGTTTAGTGAAATTACCTGTTTAAGTACAGGTTAATAAGTACCCTCTTTCTCTCTCTCTCTCTCTCTCTCCCTCTCTCTCTCTCTAGCTAAGTGAGGGCATGCCACTGAAATCTGGAGAGCGACTGAAGTACAGAACCAATGGTGAGGCTGCCTGGCTTGGGCTCTTGTCGCTAAGTCCCACTGGTCCAACTGAGACAAATTGAATACATTGCCTTAAGAGTCATTTACTGTGTTGACCTTTGCCCTGCCTACACTCTGTCGAACGTGAATGAATGAATTCGTTTTCTGTTCTTTCAAATCTTATTAGGCCAAAAAATAAAACATTTGTTCATTAAAAAAACGTACTGATTCCAAGTCTAAAGCTTTTCTGGTCCACTAATTGTATCTTTTAATTTGGATTTGGACTATTACGGTGCCTTCTCTTTACTGGGAAATGAACAGGATACAATTCTAACCAATACGTGTTCAGAGTGTGTGTATGTATAGTGTTTTTATTTTCTGTCCCTGTCTGTCACTCCAGGTTTCTTTGCCGTCGTGACGAGTGCGGTGGCGGTGGCTGCAGCCGTGTACCTGGGCATCGACCTCACCTACATCCACAGCCACTTCCTGCAGCTGGGCGTGGCCACCTTCCTGCTGTCCTTCCTGCTCAGTGTCTACCTGTACGTCCGCTCCCGCTATGTGCCTGCGGACCAGCTGGCACTAGGAGGGAACTCTGGTAAGGAGGAAGAACGAAGAGTGTGTGTGAGAGAGAGAAAGAGAGAGAGAGGGAGGGAGAGAAAGGGAAAGGTGTCGTTTTGTCATGAAGCTCATTAAGTCATGTCATGGACCCTTCTTGACTCTTGGTTCCCTCCATGAGTTGTTGGAGAGGAAAACATATTGGAGTTTGAAGCACCAGTTGTACGTTGACGCCCCCTTGTGGCTGAACTAAAATCCTGCAAAAGTATGTCTTACATGAACTGGACTTTCAATGCAAGAATTGTGTATTACATACATAGATTTACAGTACATAGAAAATCATTTGGATGTGTAAATTTGATGTGTCAGACTTTGGTGCACTATTGCGGACAGAGCCTACAAGGTGAACAGTGTCCAAATAAAGATAAACAGTCTACCACACTGCTGTGTGTGGTTTTCTAGACAATTATTCATAAGCTACGGTGTCAGAGCAAAGCTTTTAGCTTAAGAATTAAAGCAGTGCGCATCCCACAATAGAGTGAAACTCTTGTAGAACGTATCCATGTGTTACATACAGTCTTAGAACTAAGAACAGTCTCTTTGGAAAAATCCCATGGTATCAAACATAACACACGCGCAAATGTCCTTGTATGGGCCGTTCTGTCCATGCTGTGGTGATGTCGGTCTCTGTGTACTTTCTTTGACATTAATCTTGTGTGGTGTTAGTCTCGTGTTCATACGGACAGTCATTAGGACACTAAAACATACCTACACACAAAGCCAGACGTAGGAACGGTTAGCACCGCTCAAAAATAGGAACAAGCTTGTAATATAAATTATATATAACACTGCTAGAGTTTTGTATGAGTTCAAATAATATATATGTCTATAATTTGAATTGAAAACTGGAGACGGTACATGAAAAATATACTGTATATATTATCATTTTAAAAACACCCCACAGCTCCAGTAGATGATGTTGACCATTTTATTTCTCTCATTCTGTTTCTTTCAGGCAATGTGGTCTATGATTTTTTCAAAGGACATGAGCTCAACCCACGCATCAAAAACTTTGATCTGAAGTTCTTCTGTGAGATGCGCCCTGGTCTCATTGGCTGGGTGAGTTGTCGTGGGTACACTGGGGCACACTTGTATCATACACACACAATGTCATCTTCCTCACCACCTGTGTCTTTACCCGTTTACACCCTGCATAGATTTTACTTGAAGTTGTTTGTTTTAAGATAATAGCACCTGAAAAGCTAAGTATGTAGCAGTATTTCATTTCAAAATGACAGTGTTGAAAAACTAGCTTCCGATCAGTCTTCTCAATTTAATTTGACACAATGTTGACATAATGATCTCATTTCAGTTGACAGTGTACTAGTAAGACGCCTCAGGGCGACAAGCGCCACAGTGACATCAGGGATCTCCATATATGGGCATAAAAGGGATTTGTTCCCCCTGGCATCACAGGGTTCTCTCTAACAGGGCATCATTAATATTGATGACATCAGGGAACTCCATATATGGGCATAGGAGGGATTCTGTTAGTCTGACATCACATTGAAGCCAGAGCATGATGTCAGAGCGGCAAACCCATTCTGTTAAGTGTGTACACGTCCAGACAGACGGACACGGACAAGCTGTGACGTTTCTCATAGTAAACTGCGACCTTCGGTTGCAATACATTGAACTATATTTTGGTTCACTTAAGTTCACTAGTTCACATCCTACAAAAAGTTTCATAGAAGCCTGGCGTTTCCTGACTGAAAACCTTTACAGCGTAGCCATCATTCTGATCAAGGTGTAAATGTATTCCACCCGCTGCGGTTAACCATACTTACACTGTTCCCATCAAAGGGCAGTTTAGAAAGTGGTCTATTGCGTGTCCAGCTGGCGCAGGGGTAAAGTTCCTGCCCGCCACTGTGGAGACGGGGGCTCTGTGGATTCCTTCACAGTGCCTCCGAACACCTGACACATTGGACACAATTGGCCGTGTTCTTGGGTGGCAAGCCGGCATGGGTTTGTGTTCCTTGTTGCTGCACTAGAGACTCCACTAGCCTGTCAGGGCACCTGTTCACCCGTGGATAGAGCTGGCGTGAATAGCATGTTCCTCCCCACGCACTCTCTTGGTGAAGCCCTTTGCTGTCAGGCATAAAGAAGCTGCTTGTGATCCAATGTGTAAGCAGTGGTTTTTTCAACCCTTTTCTCTTTGAAGTTCCAGGATGCCACAAGTCTCCATAGACTTCCATGTACTGTAATTCATAGTGCATGGATCATGCACGCCCATGCATAGATCATGCACCATGTGTGTGCACGCTGTTCACAGCTTTCAAACAAAAGAATCCGCTTGGACGTCCGTTCAGGCATTCATGAGATAGCAGCCATTATGTTTACATCAAATGTAAACAAACACGGCTGCCATGTTTGAAAGATGGGCAGGTGTTTTTCAATAATTTAGCTCTTGAGTGTAAAATGTAACCAAATCCCATTTGGTTTCATTTTACACTCACAAGAGTTAAAGATATATAAGAGTCTATTTGGTTGCAAACTCTCCATCATTTAGCTGGGGACCACCTGGAACCCCCTCAAGGACCACTGGTGGTCCCCGGACCACTGGTTGAAAACCACTGGTCTACAGTTTCCCTAAGACCAACATGGTCTTAAAGTTAATTGTTTGAGGGGAATTGGCATGAGAATAAAATAAGTTGGTTAGAAAAAAAGAAAGAATTGATCAAAAAGAAAGCAGCCTTTTAAGAACAACTTTAATGGAAAGGTACATATCGATATTATTATTCACTAAAGAGTCCCATCTATATTCTACTGAGGAATCTTGCCAGAGTTATGGTGTACAATTAGCTGATGAAGTGCAGCTGACAGCTTTGTAGCCGTTAATAGAGCTATTCATCTTGACCAACACAAACAGTGAGTCTGTGCCAGGAGTGTTGATTTGCAGTCATTCTGTAATCTGTACTGTATATCCTTTGCCCCCTCTGGTGGTTAAATGTGTTACTGCAACCAGCTTTGTTGGATACTGTACCAGGTTTCAAAACAAGCCCATGATGGGAAGCTGTTGACTATCTTAAATATTAATATGTATGTGTGGCTGGAGGGTAGCTGGTGGCTCAGCTATTATGGCATGGACCAAATGCTTATTGTGAGTTTTGAGGAGAGGAAGTTTTAATCTGACTCCTGTCATTTTTTGCCTGTCTCCACCTCCTCTACTCTACTACAGTATCTAATAATGCAAAAACAAATTGACAAAATAAATCAACTTCAGAGAAAAGAAAAGCTGTGCATGGAATATTGATTGTTAGAATCTGTAGGCTTCTGCAGGCAACACAAAATCTCACAATATCAAGTATGACTTGAACTCACTCTCTTATTGGTGATTCTTTGCCTGTATCTCTATTAGGGATGGGACGATAAGCGATATTATCGTGATAAAAAAACATTCACGATAATCGTATTGTGGAGATGTAATTTATTGACATATCGTCCTCCGTCATGCACTGGGATCAATTCACCTTTTATTTGCAGAGCTGCATATCTGGTACCACTAGACCCTCTATAATTGGTAAAAGATACTTAATATACGTACTTGATACAGTCTTTTCTTCACTCTCTATCAAATGTCTTTCCCTCAAAAAAATAGCAGATCTACAAGCTCTCAACGCGTCGCAAAGTGACGCCTTGCGAGCTTGTAGATCGGCTATTTTTTGGCAAATGTTCCGCCCCAGGAATATGGCGACAATATCGTAAATCGCGATTTCTTTGGTCACAATCATCGTGCTATGACATTTTCATATCGTCCCATCCCTAATCTCCATCTTGTCTCCCTCAGTGTGTGATCAACTTCTATCTCTGTCTCCCTCAGTGTGTGATCAACTTCTATCTCTGTCTCCCTCAGTGTGTGATCAACTTCTATCTCTGTCTCCCTCAGTGTGTGATCAACTTCTATCTCTGTCTCCCTCAGTGTGTGATCAACTTCTATCTCTGTCTCCCTCAGTGTGTGATCAACTTCGCCATGGCCTTGGCTGAGATGAAGCAGCAGGGTCTGGACGCTCCGTCTCACGCTATGATCCTGGTCAACGTCTTCCAGCTGCTCTATGTGGTGGACGGACTCTGGAACGAGGCAAGCCCAACTGACACGCAAACATAGAATGAACACACACTACTAGTATATAACCAGATATCAGAGTTAACAGGAGTAGTTCACCCCCTAAATGACTTTTTCTTCTATTGATTTTTCATACCATGGCGTTCAATAATATTTTTTTGTATTTGTCGCATTACTAAGACAAAAATGTGATTATAGTAAATTTACCCCAATTGATTCCGGAAGGGGACCCAGATGGGGGGGGAATGCATTTGGGTCTCCATCCGGAATCAATGGGGGTAAATTTACTATAATATTTTTTGTTTTTGTTTTTTTGCGACAAATACAAAAAAATATTATTGACTGGAACAAAACGACTGCAATGGAGACCCATTGCATGAGTAATCAATAGAAAACCTCTGTAAAGTAGTGGTTAAGATGTGTGCAAGTGCTAGTTGCGGGGGTGGAACTACTCATACAAACAGTGGTAACTCAATAGTGTGTTCCACCATCTAGCTCTAGCGGCTCTAGTCTCTTTTAACTCTCCCCACGCTTTGAACGATAACGCTCGCCCCATTTTTTACAGAACCTCGATGCCAATACGGCGCTCGTTCGGTTCGTTCGTCTGATGACTGTAAGCTGATGAGGGGTCGCGCGGCCGTTTACTGTAAACACATTTTCCGCTGTGATGGTGTAAAAAATCCATTATGCGTTAGATCAACGGAGAACAATTCACTTCCTTGTTGATTTCCTCTGGCCCGGAGGCTCTGTAGCCAGTGACTGCTCTGAATGTACGGCAACACATAGCAGGACAATTCACATTCATTCTCGCATGACGCCGCCCTCTGCTGCCTGGCAGACCAAAGTGCACTATTGCACAACCAAAAAAAATAAAAATAAATAAATAAATGTCTGTCTGTCTATCTACTATAACGTCGCAAAGGTAAGCTGCTTTTTGATGGCGCCAGACCCAATAAATAAATAAATAATCTGGCAGTAGGAGAGTTAATGCAACTTGGCACTTTTATACTTGGATATTGAATCCAGTTCTGAGATTTTAAATTGTGTTATTTCCATTAATTTCATGTTTCATTTTGTGCCCCATTATAGCTGTTATTATCGCACCACAGCAAATTCCTAAGTGTTCATATTGAGTTGACAATAACCAGTATTAAATGTAAAATGACCCCTTCCTGTATTTTGACAAATGTTCTTTTGCAGGAGGCCATTCTGACCACCATGGACCTGATGCACGATGGCTTCGGCTTCATGCTGGCCTTCGGTGACCTTGTGTGGGTTCCCTTCACCTACTCCCTGCAAGCTTACTACCTGGTGGGTCATCCCAATCCCCTGGGCCTGCCCGCACTCGTGGCCATCATCAGCATCAAACGTGAGTAGTAGTTGCAGTGGCAGAAAAGCACATCCAAGACTTTTATCGGCCCACAAGGGACGTTAAAGAGTTGACGGAACGTTTTAGTTTAAGGCATTATTTAGCTGATTTATTCGGAGCGACTTGCTGCAAGTCTGAAGCTGAAGGCTTTGCTGTCCCAAAAGAGGAATTCTACATTACATCCTGTGTCTCAAAGGTTGCGTTTGTGTTGCTTGGATAGGAGGATCCAGAATGATGCCATCACGCTGTTTATTGGTTGAAAATGAATCAAAAGGCATGTATGTCTGAGGACTAATTTTATGATTCTGTCTTGTATTTTTTTTGTGTCTCTTAGTCTTCGGTTTCTACATCTTCAGGATGTCTAACTCCCAGAAGAACAACTTCAGGAGAAACCCCACCGACCCCAAACTAGCCCGTAAGATGTGTTGCTGGCATATTTTATTTATATTTTTTTTCCTGGGGGATTTTATTTTCTTATCTGTGTTTGGTTGACTGAAAACAACCCTTTTTCCTTTCGTCTTTGTGGATCTCTCTCTCTCTCTGGTCGTCGCTCACTCGTTGGCTGTGCCTTCCCTCTTTTTCTCTGCTGTTTCTGTGTTCGCAGATCTGAAGACCATCCCCACGGCCACAGGGAAGAGCCTGCTGGTGTCTGGCTGGTGGGGCATGGTGCGTCACCCCAACTATCTGGGAGACCTGATTATGGCTCTGGCCTGGTCCCTACCCTGTGGTGAGCCTTTCCGTCACAGCACAATGTATCTGTTATAATCTATGGCACTGTTTCCCAAAAAACTCTGTCGGGACCCATTTGTGGGTGACAAACACATTTTTTATGGGTTCCCACCTTAACTTTTTTTAATTTCCTTTATTTAGTTTTTAATTGTTATAATTTCAAACATTTTTGAAATATACATTTCCCCAAAAGCTAAGATTTCCATGATTTTTAAGTAATTTCATAAATGAAAGAAATCTAAAAAATTCAACATCAGGGATCTCCATATATGGGCATAAAAGGGACAAGGTCAGAATTAATTTGCATGTGTTACACTGGTTATCATGAGACTGACCTAATATGTCCATATATGGGCATTCCCAGTTATGGTCTTAATATTGGTGACGTCAGGGATCTTAGATATATATGGAGCATGGCATGAGACGTATATAATATCTGTTTCAATCATCTGGAACGATACTACAGTGAATTAAAGGCCTACTTTTTTTTGGGGGGGGGGGACCGTAAGCAAGTAAGTTATCCCATTTAGGCCTAGAATTATTGAATGCTTGAAAAAGTGAAAAATAGCAGATATAAAAGCTCACAGCGCGGCACCGAGTGCCGCGCTGCGAGCTTGTAGATCTGCTATTTTTGAAAAAGTTGTGAAAATGTATTTTCAAAGCGAACGTTTGTAACTCAAATTTTGCTTCTGGGTGGTCCCTGGAACTAAATCTTTTGAGATGCGGGTCCGTGGCAAAATAAATATCATTTTGGGGGTCCTTCACATGAAAAGGTTTGAGAACCACTGACATAGTAGTCTCTCCAGAAAAGACTAACTGAGCTCCATTTAAGTGAAAAGGACCTTTTCTTTGACGATGGCCAGTCAGATTGCTTTACATAGAAACATAGGTTTTTCAAAAAATCTTAGAAGGATTCAAAAGACACTTATAGAATCGGGTCAAAATTCAAATTTTCACGATTTTTTCAAAAATGGCAGATCTACAAGCTCGCAGCGCGGCACTCGGTGCCGCGCTGTGAGCTTGTAGATCTGCTATTTTTTAATAGTTAAAGCATAAAATAATGATACACAATAATGTGTACCCGTTCTAATTAAAGGACTTTGCCCTGGTCTGCCCGCAGGTTTCAGCCACCTGCTGCCGTGGTACTACATGATCTACTTCATCATCCTGCTGGTGCACCGGAATTCGCGCGACACAAACGACTGCCGGAGGAAGTACGGCTCGGCGTGGGACGAGTACTGCCGGACCGTACGCTACCGGATCATTCCAGGTGTGTACTGAGGTCACCTCGACCCAACAACCGCAGCGACCCGCATCCCCTTCCCGCCCCAACACCGGACACTCCCGAGCTTGAGGCCTTTTAGACCCCACATCATCAGTTAAGTGGCGTGACAAGAGGCTCATTGGGACAATAAATTACATTTTCCATTTTGAACATGGATGGACTGTTGGGGTAAAACAAAAAAAGAGTTTCAAATTATTTTTTAATAGAATTTCGTAAGTTTGAAGGAATTATGATATGTTACATGGCTGAAATTACATTTCACTGTTTTACTGTTTGGAAGGCTGCCTTTTTATTTATTTTTTTTCAACAGAAAAGCATAGTTTTAAAAGTTTACAAAATCGAAGGAAAGACAAACACAAAAAGCCACTGCTGGGAAGTCTTGTTAAGATGTATATTTTTGTATATACAGTACACTTTTTTTCTACTCTTAAAGAGACATAAGTACCCTTTTTTTTTAAACGTAACAATTTCATAAATAATATCTTTTGATAGGCTTTACTTTTCACACCCACTCTATTCAAATTATCACAATATCTGCTTGGCTTTTATTTTGAAGGAATTTGTAAGTACTTCCCCTATTTGCTTGTGTATATTGAGAAAAATGGGATTAAAATGTTTTTTTTTCTTTTTTTTTTTTTTAATACCTGTACAGTGGAACTACTAGTATTAACGTTCTCTCTCAGGATCCTGGACATTGTCATAAAGTTGCATTGGAAGTTTACTTTTCTTTTGTCTTGATCATTTTGTGTATACTTTTATAGCGATGTAGTGTTTAAAAAAAAAGAAACTTTAGTGTAAATTATATTTTTGGTGTTAATGAAAATGCACTATTGCGATAAAAGGCATTGCTTTGGCATTATTATTATTTTTTACATACATGATCAAATACAAAGTCTAGATTTGGGCTTTGCTACCTCAGGTTCCACTCATGCCCTCTGGGGGGCAGCGTTGTGTAGTTTTGAGCATGATGTAGTCACTGTTTCAGAAGGAAAATGAGTTGCCCTGTTTTTCTCCATGCCCTCCCCTGACAATAATCTGACCTGGGTTGTTAGAAGCTTGTAACACCCCACACCTTTTTTACTGGGATTTAATTGGTAGTAAAACTTTACAAAGGCCGCTTTCGAGCTTACCACAGTATTTACATCAGTGTTGATTTCGTCGACTAAAACTATGACGAAAAATGTGTGTCGACTGCGTTTTTTTCACTGACGAAAACGAAATAAAAACAAAGCTGTGATGACTAAAACTAAGACTAAATATATTGACAATTTCGTCAACAAGATAAAAACTAGATTAAAACGTTAGGGTGGGACTAGTGGAGGAGAAAGTCATTTTATGTTTGGTTGCTCTCAGGTGTTGCTTGCTGAAAATAGCAGATCTACAAGCTTGTAGATCTGCTATTTTCAGCATGATGCAATCAAGTGTAAAATCAGTCATTACGATGCCATCAAGGCCTGCCAAAATACATTTTAGTTGACTAAATCAACTGTAGATTTAGTCAACTAAAATCTCATGATATTTAGTCGACTAAAATTAGACTAAAACTAAAACTTGTCAGGAGACTAAATTAAAACTAAATGAGATTTTCTTCAAAAGACTATGACTAAAACTAAATCAAAATTTGCTGTCAAAAACAACACTGATTTACATGAAATTGTAAGTACACTTAACTGCATGTGTTTAGAAGACTGTGTATTGGACTTTACAGTTTCAGTTCGTACTTAAATAATCATTTGTAAGATGTATTGTGTGCTGGAAAGAGGCCTTTGTAAATATTGTTCCCACAACTCCCAGTTATCCGTAATTCCTGTGGTTTTCATTTCAAAGTATCATGTGTTGCTGCCACTGCCATATATACCTGTACATCTGCTTTTTATCCATTTAGCTTTAAGGTTTGTATGACAATGACCATCGGAATGAAGCTTTTAATTTATATATACTGTGGTAGTCCAACGTTTCTGTTGTTTAAAAGGATTGTGCAACAAATTGGCATCCTGTGCATTAGTAAACCCAGGCAATTTTATTTCATTATAATCTTTTTTCTTTTTTGCCCGTGCAGCTGTAGATGAGCAAGTAGCAATATGTTTAACTAGACTAGGAAGCTTTTCCTATGCCATGCTGACTGAATGCAATGTAAATAAATTTGTTTTTGTTTTTAATTATATTTTAATGATATTAAAGGAGTAGTTCACCCCCAAAATGACTTTTTTTTTCCTATTGATTAGTCACGCCATGGAGACTAGAGTTCAATAATATTTTTAGTTTTTTGTCGCATTCCTAAGACAAAAATGTGGTAACTATAAATTTACCCCCATTCGTTCCGGATGGGGACCTGTTTCGAAACGGGTCCCCATCCGGAATCAATGGGGTAAATTTACTCGAATCAAATTTTTGTCTTAGGAATGTGACAAAAACCAAAAAATATTATTGAACTCTAGTCTCCATGGCGTGACTAATCAATAGAAAAAAAGTCATTTTGGGGGTGAACTACTCCTTTAAAAGAAATGACAGTAGCAACAATAGATATTGTTCTTGGTAGGTATTTAAATAGCTTTTTCTTTTCTGGTTTAAAACTTTTTGTTTTGTGAAAGCCTAATTTTGGCAACTGTAGCCTGTGTATGTCAACAGCTAGATCTACCTTACTAGGTTTCTGGACCATATTCCAACACACCAGCTGTAGTACCACAAGAAGAAATTGTGACAAATGTGACATTGTGACATCTTGCCGCTTGCTCCTTTTGTTTTTATTTATTTATTTTCCATTAGCTCTGATCTCAAACATTAAGGTTTTCAACCATTGGTCCTTGAGGGGGTTCCAGGTGGTCCCCAGCTAAATGATGGAGAGTTGGTAACCAAATGGACCCTTACAGATCTTTAACTCTTGAGAGCGTAAAATGAAACCAAATGGACCCAAGTATTGTGAAACATCAGCAGTGCTTAACCCATTTAGAACGGGTACACATTTTGTGTTTCATTATTTTATGCTTTAACTATTGAAAAATAGCAGATATACAAGCTCACAGCGCGGCACCGAGTGCCGCACTGCGAGCTTGTAGATCTGCTATTTTTGAAAAATCGTGAAAATTTGAATTTTGACCCGATTCTATAAGTGTCTTTTGAATCCTTCTAAGATTTTTTGAAACCTAAGTCCTAAGACCTAAGTTTCTATGTCAGCAATCTGGCCAGCCATCGTCAAAGAAAAGGTCCTTTTCACTTAACTGGAGCTCAGTTAGTCTGTTCTTGAGCGACTACTATGTCAGTGGTTCTCAAACCTTTTCATGTGAAGGACCCCCAAAATGATATTTATTTGGCCACGGACCCCCATCTCAAAATATCTAGTTCCAGGGACCACCCAGAAGCAAAATTTGAGTTACAAACGTTCGCTTTGAAAATACATATATTCAAAGATTTGCACACATTTTCACGACTTTTTCAAAAATAGCAGATCTACAAGCTCGCAGTGCGGCACTCGGTGCCGCGCTGTGAGCTTGTATATCTGCTATTTTTCACTGGTTAAAGCATTCAATAATGTTAGGCCTAAATGGGTTAATTTACAAGAAGTCTATACAATTAGAGAAGGTAGAACAATTGTTAATTTGGTCAACGTTTGCCTGTTGCCTCTGCTATGGTACCATCATCAATACAGCATGGCATTGTGGACAAAACAACAACATAGTCTTAAGTTTTGGGTCTGAGAGGCTAAATCTCATCAAATGGTGTGTCTGTGGCTCAAATGCCCAATACATAATGGACCTAGATATGCAAATTGTTGAAAACCACTGATTTAGATTTTGAAAAAGCCACTCCTTGTGTCATATCTATCTGACATTGAACCAGATAATATGTGTTGATCATAAGCATCTTTTACAGACGCTCTTCTTTCTTGTATTGTTAGTTACTTTTGTTTAATAGTACCACTGGCAGTATTCCTTCTCTGGCTTTGCTGTCAACGGCGAACAATTAGACTCGATTTAGACTTTTTTGCACGCTGGTGTCGCACACTGAAACTAGCGAAGTTCACAGATCAGCTATTGTCGGTTTGCAACTAAGTATTAATCAGGCTTTTCGAGCTGATGACAGTTAATGAAATAAAAAGACAATTCTGAATGGTTCCGGATGGGATGGATGTGACGTTGGCTAAAAAAGAACTTGTACAAATGTTTTGGCTGAAAATAAAGATTTACAGTGTCTTCTTTGCCCCCTTCGTTGTGTGTTTTGTTAGGTTTAACATCCACTTCTCTGCTGCTTTTCAGGTTGACGAAAGAATACAGGTGGACAGTGGGTTTCTCATGAAATGACGCTCAAATAATGAGTTTGGAGATCTTCAGGTATTTAGGTCCAAGTTCCCAGAAATATCCAAGGCTTAACCAATAACACGTCTGAGATCATTTATTATAGACTAATGCTGCATTCACACTGAGAAAAGCCAAGCTAATGGTTTGCTTGGTAATTCAATGTATTCTCTATGCAAACCAGCTTTAAACATTTCCAAGCTTTTTTTCCAGCTTGGACATTTTAAAAGCTGGTTTGCATAGAGAATACATTGAATTACCAAGCAAACCATTAGCTTGGCTTTTCTGTATGTGAATGAGGCTTAAGGGCACAGTCACACTGCACTTTTATTCTACCTATCAGGGTGAATTCTGCTAATGCATTTCAATGGGAGTTGCTGCCAAAATACGATTCCAATTGAAATGCATTGGCAGAATCTGCCCTCATAGAATAAAAGTGCAGTGTGAACGTGCACTTGATTGAGGCAAAATGAGAAACAGTTTTATGTACTATATATACACTAATATACAAATGGTACACTAATATACTAGGCTAGCCCTATTTTGGTTTTCCTGCTTTTTTGAAAAGAGCTAATCTACAAGCTTGTAATGTGTGAGCTTGTAGATTGTCTATTTTATTATTATTATTTTTGAATAAATTAATCTAAATCAATTTGGGGGTCCTTGATCACTGACCACGATATGACAGTGAAATGCATGGTGTTACAGCATTTCTAATTTATAAAGCACCTTTTTAAAAACGTACAGTAAGCGCTTAGAGTTAGACAATGGCAAGCAATGACACAGAGTGTGATCAATGACATTTCCGGCTGCAAATGTCTTCGCTTGGTTGGATACATGCATGCACGCACGCACGCACGCACACACGCACGCACACACACACACACACACACACACTGAGAAGAGACATCATTATGAGCCACAGCATGACTCATCATGACCAGCTGGGACACACACACACACACACACACACACACACATACGTATCACACATCAGTGAGGGAATCGATTTGCTACAGTAGGGCAGAATGTGTCAGTCACGCAGCCTATCATGCTGCAAGTATAAATAGTGGATGCTGGGAGACTGAACAAGGTCTGTTATTGAAATTAATATATTTAATGTCCTACTCTGTATGCGTTTGAAAGCCATCCAGTATGTCTATACTATAATGACATAAGATTTGTAGCAAGTGAGCTTCAAAACATCTGGTGCCATAAGGATATCCAAGGTATTGAGTGCATATGAACCACATGGTGTCCGTATAAGTTGTACAATACTGAGAACCATGCACTTGTCATTACATACATGGCTCCATTACTGTGGTATGAACTGTAGTCTACTTTGAGATTCGTTCAAACTTTGTTTCTTTTGTTTCTAGGTGATGTCACCTGTGATGTCACAGTGACAAGGGAACCAACCCATAGACTGTAAAAATGTGTACTGACTGACTGACTGACTGACTGACTGACACAGAGACAAGCTGCGAAATTTCTCATGGTATACTGCGACCTTCGGTCTGAGCAGTTGGCCCATTTTAAGAATTCTCTCCTTTAAATAGCCATTGTCATTGACAAGCATGCATGTCCACAGTAAGGTGGATTTTTTGAATTGTGAATCAAGTTGCTAAATTAAAGTATGAAGGAACAGCGAGGTGCCAAAGTTTTCAGATTTAACTTTTAAAAGTTACATATATATATGTATATGTATATATATATATATATATATATATATATATATTAAGGCTGGGACTTTAACTGATTAATTGCGATTAATTAATTACAGAAAATTAACGCGATTAAAAAAATTTATGCATTTTAATCGCACTTAGTTTTTGCACCACAGAACCTTCAATTTCGGGCATTCCGATCATAGCGATGCACCAACCAAGAAGAGACAACAAACGCAAATGGAGAAATAGCCGATCAGAGCGCTTTGCTTGGCCCAGTGGATGCAAAATTTAGATTAAAAAACTAAAAATGTGTTTTACTTGAAAAAAAATGGTTCTCAGGGCAAATATCGATGTGCGATTAAAATGCGATTAATTGCGATTAATTAATCACAGAGCCTGTAATTAATTAGATTAAAATTTTTAATTGCATCCCAGCCCTAATATATATATATATATATATATATATATATATATATATATATATATATACACGTCGGGAGGGACGGGGGTTTATGGTGGAGGGTGGGGGAGCTCTAAAAAATTATTGACCAGGGCCCAGGGGCCCTCGCGGGGGTTAATCCATCCCTGAGAGGTCTAATGATCTGACTTTCAGCAGAGGTTCCATATTTAAACCCCAGTCTACCTGTAGTTTGATGATGGAGTACTTTGGAATGTTCTTTGTAAAGATATGCATGGGTGACTCAAAATGTATTTGAAAATGCACTGGGTGCCCCAAGAAAAGAATGTGTGTTTGGAGTTGGAAAAGCTCTTGACTCATCATCAAAAGGTCATAGATTAAAGGAGAGAGAAATCAAGCCATCAATGTCCACTGTTCAGATGTATAGTTGCCAGTCTTGGGGATCGATCCCATGACCTTCTGATGATGAGTCAAGATCTTTTCCAACAGAGCTACCATGACCCATAACATACAAGGGCCCAATGCATTCAAAAAGAGATTTTGAGTTACCTATGTATATGTTTGCATAGAAAATTCTAATGTAGTGCATCATTGAACTATGTGAAGACTGGGATTTGAACATGGCACCTCTGAGGCAAAGAACTAATCATTAGACCACTATACCACCTCTCAGGTTCTCTTGGCACATGTGTCTCTTATTCAACATTTACTTTTTCTCTTCTTCTTCTTTTCAAGGCTAGAATAATAGAAAAGGAGAAAAAAACCAATTTAAAACACAGAGGGAGCTGTACCCTTAGTGTCTGACAGGTAGTAAAGTGGTCTAATGATCTGACTTTCAGCAGAGAGGTTCCATATTCAAACCCCAGTCTACCTGTAGTTTGATGATGGAGCACTTTGGAATGTTCTTTGTAAAGATATGCATGGGTGACTCAAAATGTCTTTGAAAATGAACTGGGCACCTAAAGCATGTGTGATTAGGTGGCTTAGTTGGAAGAGCTCTTGACTCATCACCAAAGGGTTGTGGGATAGAATCCCAATGCTGGCAATACTGTATCAGACCATTTGACACTGATGGTTTGCTTTTTCCCTCCTTTAAATCTCCATCGTCATTGACAATGCATTGGGCGCTTAACGTTAAATATTTCAAAAACTACACATTATTTCAAAGTAAAAATCTCAAGCATGCATGTCCACAGTAAGGTGGAATTTTTGAATTGTGAATCAAGTTGCTCGGTTAAAGTATGAAGGAACAGCGAGGTGCCAGAGTTTTCAGATTTAAGATTTTAAAATTAAATATCTCCAAAAGTACAAAACATTTCAAAGTAAAACTTTCAAGTATGTGTGTCCACAGTTAGGAGAATTATAAAAAGTATGAATGGAGTTCCTAGGCGAACGTGTTTTTTTTAGGCACGCAAATCTATGGAGCCAGAACAGTCTCATAATTCACAAATGCGTACCTCCAGTTTTGTAATTTTTGAAATTTTGTGTTTCCACATTTTGAACTCACATGCCCAGATTTGAAACTCACAAGGTCAGATTCTTGTGTATTTTGTATCTGTGATTTGTATCTGTGTTTTGTATTTGTGTTTTGTATCTGTGATTTGTATTTGTGATTTGTATTTGTGTTTTGTATTTGTGATTTGTATCTGTGATTTGTATCTGTGATTTGTATTATTATTTGTTATTTGCATCTCTGATTTTTATCTGTGATTCAAATCCACAAAATACAAATCCACAAAACACAAATCACAGATACAAATCACAGATACAAATCACAAATACAAAACACAAACACAAAACACAGATACAAATCACAGATACAAATTACAAATACAAAACACAAATACAAATCACAAATACAAATCACAGATACAAAACACAAATACAAATCACAAATACAAAACACAGACACAAAACACAGACACAAAACACAGATACAAATCACAAATACAAAACACAAACACAAAACACAAATACAAATCACAAATACACATCATATAAATCCACAGATCATGCACGTCTGCTGTGAGGATTTTTTTTCCGCCACTAGGGGGAGCTGTTTTGCAGTGGATCTGTTTTACAGTGGATCTGTTTTGCAGTGACTTTATGAGACTCAGTCTGACGGTTGAGTGACAGCCTCCCAGACCCAGTTGTTGCCATGTCTGCTTATTATAAGCGACTTTATTATTACCATTATTATTATTAATATTAATAGTAATTCTTCATCTCCAGAGGCGAGGGGCCGGCGGCCGACCGAGGGGCCTCTGGAGTCGGGGTCTGACCACCCGGGGACCCCCTGGAGCCCTGGGGACCCCCAGCGGACCCCCTGCTATCTAGTCCCATGTATTTAAAAAATGTTCGGCTCTACAATGGTTTCAATGGGAGGGCCGACATTTTTTTGGGGAAATCCGGGACTTAACCCGCACGGACACCCTCCAGGGGGCCCAGGGACCCCCGCAAAATTATAGCGCCGCCTGGCGGCGGCGCGCCGCCACTGCAGCGCACATAAACTTCCATAACTCGGGCTAGGAGCGACCGTTCGAGACGGGACCGGGACCCACACGTCCGGCTCGGGTCCCCGGAGCCGGCCGTGCCACTGCGCCGCCTGGCGGCCGACGCCAAACAGGAAGTGCCTCTATATCTCATGAACCGTTTGTCGTACAGACGCGTGGGTGGCATCATATGACTTGATTAAGAGTCCTTGACCTTAATTGGTGCAACAGGAAGTGCCCTTCGCCAAACAGGAAGTGCCTCTATATCTCATGAACCGTTTGCCGTACAGACGCGTGGGTTGCGTCATATGAATTGATTAGGAGTCCTTGACCTTAATTGGTGCAACAGGAAGTGCCCTTCGCCAAACAGGAAGTGCCTCTATATCTCATGAACCGTTTGTCGTACAGACGCGTGGGTGGCCTCATATTACTGTTGCACCAATTAAGGTCAAGGACTCCTAATCAAGTAATATGAGGCCACCCACGCGTCTGTACGACAAACGGTTCATGAGATACAGAGGCACTTCCTGTTTGGCGAAGGGCACTTCCTGTTGCACCAATTAAGGTCAAGGACTCCTAATCAAGTAATATGAGGCCACCCACGCGTCTGTACGACAAACGGTTTGTGAGATACAGAGGCACTTCCTGTTTGGCGAAGGGCACTTCCTGTTGCACCAATTAAGGTCAAGGACTCCTAATCAAGTAATATGAGGCCACCCACGCGTCTGTACGACAAACGGTTCATGAGATATAGAGGCACTTCCTGTTTGGCGTCGGCCGCCAGGCGGCGCAGTGGCACGGCCGGCTCCGGGGACCCGAGCCGGACGTGTGGGTACCGGTCCCGTCTCGAACGGTCGCTCCTAGCCCGAGTTATGGAAGTTTATGTGTGCTGCAGTGGCGGCGCGCCGCCGCTAGGCGGCGCTATAATTTTGCGGGGGTCCCTGGGCCCCCTGGAGGGTGTCCGTGCGGGTTAAGTCCCGGATTTCCCCAAAAAAATGTCAGCCCTCCCATTGAAACCATTGTAGAGCCGAACATTTTTTAAATACATGGGACTAGATAGCAGGGGGTCCGCTGGGGGTCCCCAGGGCTCCAGGGGGTCCCCGGGTGGTCAGACCCCGACTCCAGAGGCCCCTCGGTCGGCCGCCGGCCCCTCGCCTCTGGAGATGAAGAATTACTATTAATATTAATAATAATAATGGTAATAATAAAGTCGCTTATAATAAGCAGACATGGCAACAACTGGGTCTGGGAGGCCTGTCACTCAACCGTCAGACTGAGTCTCATAAAGTCACTGCAAAACAGATCCACTGTAAAACAGATCCACTGCAAAACAGCTCCCCCTAGTGGCGGAAAAAAAATCCTCACAGCAGACGTGCATGATCTGTGGATTTATATGATGTGTATTTGTGATTTGTATTTGTGTTTTGTGTTTGTGTTTTGTATTTGTGATTTGTATCTGTGTTTTGTGTCTGTGTTTTGTGTCTGTGTTTTGTATTTGTGATTTGTATTTGTGTTTTGTATCTGTGATTTGTATTTGTGATTTGTATTTGTGTTTTGTATTTGTAATTTGTATCTGTGATTTGTATCTGTGTTTTGTGTTTGTGTTTTGTATTTGTGATTTGTATCTGTGATTTGTATCTGTGATTTGTGTTTTGTGGATTTGTATTTTGTGGATTTGAAAATCAGAGATGCAAATAACAAATAATAATACAAATCACAGATACAAATCACAGATACAAATCACAAATACAAAACACAAATACAAATCACAAATACAAATCACAGATACAAAACACAAATACAAAACACAGATACAAATCACAGATACAAAATACACAAGAATCTGACCTTGTGAGTTTCAAATCTGGGCATGTGAGTTCAACATGTGGAAACACAAAATTTCAAAAATTACAAAACTGGAGGTACGCATTTGTGAATTATGAGACTGTTCTGGCTCCATACAAATCTGCCATTGAGCCCCATGTTAATTTTCCGAATTTTGTAAAGCTTATATCTCTAAAACCATAAAACATTTCAAATATTCATTTTCAGGCAAACATTTCCACAGTAAGCTCAACACGATAAAGTGTGAACGGTGTTTCTAGGTGTACGTTTGTAGCTCTAGTAGCTTGCCAAAGTTTGTAATTTTCCATTGACAATGCATTGGGTGCTTAAAGTTAAATATTTCAAAAACTACAAATGATTTCAAAGTAAAAGTCTCAAGGCATGCAAGTCCACAGTAAGGTTCAATTTTAATGTGTGATTTTACTTTGAAATGTTTTGTAGTTTGGGAGATATTTAACTTTTAAAACTTAAATCTGAAAACTTTGGCACCTCGCTGTTCCTACATACTTTAACCGAACAACATGATTCACAATTCAAAAATGTCACCTTACCGTGGACATCTTCTTGAGAATTTTACTTTGAAATAATTTGTTAAGCGCCCAATGCATTGTCAATGACAATGGCCTTTTAAATCCCAATACTGGCACCTCTGATCTGAGCAATTGTCACTGATGGTTTGATTTTT
Organism: Nannobrachium achirus; assembly: GCF_963921795.1. Classification (NCBI taxonomy): domain Eukaryota; kingdom Metazoa; phylum Chordata; class Actinopteri; order Myctophiformes; family Myctophidae; genus Nannobrachium; species Nannobrachium achirus. The sequence continues at coordinate 30,023,592 of NC_137823.1, forward strand.
CTCTCCTTTAAATGTCCATTGTCATTGACAATGCATTGGGTGTTTAAAGTTAAATATTTCAAAAACTACAAAACATTTTAAAGTAAAACGTTCAAGCATGTGTGTCCACACGTGCGCAAAAGCAGAACTCCACAACGGTGGTCTGGGGGTCAGTGGTGCAATGGTGAGCCATTGTCATTGACATTGACAATGCATTGGGCGCTTAAAGTTAAATAATTAAAAAACTACACATTATTTTAATTTAAAAAAAGTGTGGATATGCATGCTTGAGATTTGTACTTTGAAATAATTTGCAATTTATGAAATATTTAGCGTTAAGCGCCCAAGAGAAAATTTTAAACGACCCACTCCTATTCACTTTAATAAGTATAACAACTGGTCATTAATAAAAATGTGTCTTACTTTGCTTCAGTCATCATGATCAAATCGATGTATGTAGGCCTACACACATACATATACACAAATGTACGGCGTATGTATGTATTCTGTCCTCTGCCCACCAGGTGGCGACCGTCGCCGTCCAATCCTCATGCAAATGAAGTTGAAAGAGCTATTTTCCTCGTATTTTCTTCAACTTTCAACTTCATTTGCATGAGGATTGGACGCCACAGTCGCCACCTGGTGGGCAGAGGACAGAATACATACATACTTCTGTCCTCTGCCCACCAGGTGGCGACCGACGCACATTCGTGTATGTAGGCTATACCAAATGTGTACATCGATTTGATGACTGAACCAGCCCTACCCCCCCCTGCCCCTTCTACTTACTGTTTGTTCAGACTTAGCCTACTGTTTTCTTCTTTTTATCTTTCATTTTATTTTTATTTATATCTACTGCATAGTACTGTGTTCTATTCGTCTGTCATTCAATGTTATATGAGATAGCCTACTTAAATGGTTTCCTGTGGAAATAAGCTTAGTCTTTTCATGGATCTCCTTTTAGTAGACCTTGTACCAGTGAACTGTACCGTTTCCTATGCAAACTTCGAATAAAGTCTTCAATCAATCAAAGCCGCACTAAAAAACAGCCGTTACCATGCAACGGATGGACGCCATAGGCGAAACACCTGGAAAAAGTGAGCCCCAAAATGAAATACCCAAGCAACCAGCAGTAGCACACACTCATTCACAATATTTTATGATTATCATGTCATTTATCCATGGTCCCAAATTACCAGGATTTGTTCCGCTTTCTGTTCTTCTTTTAAGTTATACTTCTGGTATTTATTCTGCAAAGGAAAGATTCCCCATTAAAGCATACGGTGGTGTTTGAACTACCAACCCCTGGGTCTCATGTACAGCATCTCAACGTATAGCTATCTGCTAGTTGCTGTGTCATAGTAGAATAACCCTCCGCCCTGAAAAGAAAACCCCAAAGCACCACTGACTATATCTCTAAAACCATGATATAGACCTATATATAAAAAAACTTGACCAAGTTGAAAAAATCCACACAATGTTCCTCCTCCTGTGGAAATGGCACAGCGCAGAGGCTTTCCACCCGCTGTGCCATTTCCACAGGAGGAGGAACATTTGGTGGATTTTTTCAACTTGGTCAAGTTTTTATTTATTTATATTTTTATTTTTTTTCATAAATCTTTATTCAAATTCATGACATACAAGACAATACAAAACAGACAGTGAAAGACAGAAAACTTTTCCACTGGTCTTGAACCACCAACCTTTGGTTCTCAAGGCAGAGTTCTTTCCTCTGTGCTATAGAGCCATAGAGTAAGTCTACAGGGCAAAAAAATCATTTCGTTTGACACCTTTATGAACATTTTCTGTTTTTCACTGTCCACTTAAATGGAAACAACTTTTAAATTATGAAAAGAAAGCTTAGGCTTCTGAATCCTATGAGATTAATAACTTGGTTGTCCCCTGTAGGCTTAGTGTGGCTCTATAGCACAGAGGAAATAACTTGACCTAGCAAAGGTTGGTGGTTCAATACCAGTGAAAAGCATCTTCTGTCTTCCATTGTCTGTTTTGTATGTCATGACTTTTGAATAAAGATTTATTAAAGAAAATATAAAAAAAAAAAACTTGACCAAGTTGAAAAAATCCACAACATTTTCCTCCTCTTAGGAAATGGCACAGCGCAGAGGCTTTCCACCTATGCTTTCCACCGCTTTCCTCCTTTGTGGCCATTTCCACAGGAGGACAATTTTGTGGATTCTTTCAACTTGGTCAAGTTTCTTTATTTATATTTTTTATTTTTTTTAAATAAATCTTTATTCAAAAGTCATGACATACAAGACAATACAAAACAGACAGTGAAAGACAAAATCGTGGGTTAAAATTTTGATTAAGAAAAAAGAAAAGTAAGGGGCCACGGTGCACAGCTTCACCTCACAGCTAGAAGGTCCTAGAAGGTCGATTTCCGCCGGGGGACGCTGTGGGCGCTGGGTGTGTGTTCTCTCCTCCGGGTCATCAGCGCTCACGCCCTTCCCACACCCTGACATGCTATTGTCATGAACGGAAGTGGATTGCATTATTGCCTTAGCAGGTGTTAAATGATGGATACCGGTAGATAGATAGATACCTTTATTATCCCAAGGGGGAAATTTAGTTGTCCAGTAGTAGCACAGCAGTATACAGTTATTTACAAAGTTACAGAGACGTAAGAAAGATAGATAAGAGGGGAAAAAACAAAACAAAGACAAGAGCAGTACAGTACCAATAAGGAGAAGGTGCATCAATAGAGGGGGCGAATAATATATAAGTATATATACATAAAGTGTCTTGCAAAAGAGACCATAGCAGTCAATGCTAGTTAGTGCAAACAAGTATATCACTGTCATTGTTAAACAAAGCAAAAATACTCAGAAACTACCAACACTAACAACCTAATAGTGCAGTGTCAAAAATCAGTGCGAAAAAAGAAGAAACTAGGAAGCGTGTCACCGCAAGGCGCACATGAGCACTCTTCCTGGAAGGTCCTTAGAGGTAAAAGTCAATACAGCAATTGATCCTTAGAGGTCAAAGTCAATACAGCAATGGTTCCGTAAGTCTAAGTTAGGAAGGGAGACCTTTTCAAGCGTCCGTTATGTGTCTCGTTGTACAGCTTAAGGGCAGCCGGTACAAAAGATTTTCCTAATCTCTCACATCTCCGTACTGGGTAGGTAAAGCGGTCGTTTCCTCTCTTACTCCAGTAACTGGTGATCTCTAGATGGAGGGGGTGGGAGGAGTTCTCCAAGATGGAATCTAGCTTCTTCGCAGTACGCACCCTGGTTACTTCCTCCACCCCCTGCAGAGAGGACCCAACGACAGAGCCTGCTTTCTTCACCAGTCTGTTTAGGTTAAACGTGTCACCTGCTCTGTTGTTGCCACCCCAGCATGTTATGCCAAAAAAGAGGACACTTGCCATGACAGACTGATAGAACATCTGTAGCATCCTATTGCACACCCCAAACGATCTCAGTCTTCTCAGGAGGAACAGCCTGCTTTTCCCCTTGCTGTGAATCGCCTGCGCGTTGTCCGACCAGTCCAGTGAACTATTCAGGTGTACTCCGAGGAATTTGTAGTTATCCACGAGCTCAACCACCTCACCGTTAATGGTGCTTGGCACCGGGGGGACTCTCTTGGAGGTGCGGAAGTCCACCACCATCTCCTTAGTCTTGCTTGCGTTGAGCTTGAGATGGTTGTCCTCGCTCCACTGCACAAAGTCCCTAACCACACCATCGTGCTCAGCCGTGTTGTCACCCGAGATCTTGCTGATCACTACGGTATCATCTGAGAACCTCTGCAGATGACAGGTCTTGGAGTTGAAGCGGAAGTCCGATGTATAGAGAGTGAACAGGAAGGGTGAGAGCACAGTTCCTTGAGGGGCCCCCGTGTTGCTCACCAGCACATCGGACCGACAGCCCTGCAGTCTCACAGACTGTGGTCTTTCTGAAAGGTAGTCTGTGATCCATGCCACAAAGCCCTTGTCCACCCCCATCAGCGTAAGCTTCTCCGCAAGCAGAGACGGTTGGATAGTGTTGAAAGCACTGGAGAAGTCAAAAAACATAATTCTGACTGTGCTGCCCAGATCTTCCAGATGGGTGAGAGACTTATGGAGCATGTAGGTGATGGCGTCATCAACCCCAATATCAGCCTGGTAGGCAAACTGAAGGGGGTCCAGGTGATCACTGACCGCCGGTCTCAGAAGGTTCAGAACCAGCCGTTCAAAGACCTTCATGACCTGTGATGTCAGGGCGACTGGTCTGTAATCATTGAGGACCGATGGACGGGTCTTCTTAGGCACTGGGACAATGCAGGAGGACTTCCACAGCTGTGGTACCTTCCCCGTCCTCAGGGAGATGTTGAAGAGATGCGTGAGGGGGACAGCAAGCTGCTCCGCGCAAGCCTTAAGCACCTTAGAGTTGATGTTATCAGGTCCCGCTGCTTTCCTGGTGTTGACTTTTCCGAGTTGGCGCCTCACTTGCTCGGTGGTGAGAAACAGGGTGGGTGGGGGGGGGGAGATGGTGCAGGGGAAGAAAGAGGGCGGCAACCAAGGTCACCGTTTGACCCAGCCGCTGCTTGTTGAACATTAACAGGAGCACCGTCAAACCGATTGAAAAAACGGTTCATCTCGTTTGCCAGCTCCTCCGTGCCTGACACAGTAGAGTTGGCAGAGCCGTACCCCGTGATCTTCCTAAAACCACCCCACACTTGTCTCGTATTGTTCTCCCTCAGAGAGTTCTCCAGCTTAGCTTTGTAGCTCCCTTTTGCCTGAGCCTTGACTGTTTTCAGCTCCTCCACTACCACCCTCACGCCCTCCGAGTCACCTGCATGGAACAGATCCCTTTTTCTCTTAAGGAGGTGAATGATTTCTTTTGTCATCCACGGCTTGTTGTTAGAGAAGCAGCGAACCTAGGTATGTCAGATTTTGTGTCAAACCGGCCATTAAACACAAATTCAACAGCCACAGATCACATATCATTTTTGTATCGTAATTGCTGAGACTGAGATCGGCAATACAGCCCTCAGGTTTGCAATATTAACACAGTAACGGTACACCTCATTTACTTAAGCATCAGATTTGCATTCCCTTTATCCTCTTATCTGTCATCACTATCTGTAATAATTAGCTGTGTGTTTCCATACACAATCCTGGGGGAACGCAGGGTTAGGACACCATGCTATGCTAATGAGCCTATTTAATATCGTACCATGATGTGAATACACCTTATGAGAATGAATGCAGACAGGGATGGTACAGGCACATTGTAGAGGAACCTGTAAAAAACGGCAGTAAAGAGAGAAGTTGTTTTTGCGTTCAGAATTTATTAGCTGCCAGAATGATTTCAAACCAAATGAATCAGATTGAATGCTGGATACCTGCCAAATGACTCGCGGAAATCGAAAGACCTGTGCTGATTCCGGTAGTGCTGCTCATTTAAATTTGTGTGTCTAATGTTCAGATCTGACCTCAGTGGCGTCAGTTCAGCAAAAGCTAAGGTATGGCAACATGACTGGTGTGTGGCGCGTGCATGACACCAGTCACCTTACCATTTTGTCAAGATAGGGGGGATACAAGTGTTGTGGAGAATACTTTGTGAAAGCAATCATTTTGTTCTAATTTTTATTGTATCATGCAGGTTATTTAAAAAACTGTAATAAATAATATTTTGACATAAACCTGGCCCCAAGAAGCATTTTCTTTTCCCAGCAGTTTAGATAGCTATAGTATACTGATAGTATACAGACACAATGGTGTCTGTAAACACTAAACAGCCAGCAGAGTTTATGAATAATTGTTTAGTTTATAGTTATTATAGTGAGCTGATTGTAATAACTAACTAAAAATCCATTTCCGTTTCTGCAAAAGGCCTCCCAAAATAAGCCATGTGGATAATTACTTCAAAATATCTGATCTCTTTTTGGAATGCACGAAAGGGAAAACAATTTAATTTTGATTGAATATTCCATACACAGACATCATGTTACACAACACAACTTAAAAAATAAATACATGCAAATAACAGCGGTAGATGGAGTAAAAATCCTGAAATAAGCCTTCATACACTGCAGACTAACAGACTTCCGTACATCACACGTGTTCTGGATATGCCAGAAAAAATAGGCCAGTTTGGGGCAGGCACGCAAATAGTAGTGATGGTGGCATGTCAGTTGCTGAGAGCCAGGGACGTTGCCACCCGCCCAGGGTAAGCTCTTAGTTTGCTACAATTGTTGTGACACAGTTCCTGTGTCATCTGCATGTCCCTGCCTGACCTCCCCCCAAGTGGCCAAGAGCAACAGAGTGATGGAAAGTGGAGAGTCAGAACTGTGACAATAATAATATCTGGGTTAAATTTCCTACAATGCCATTTCTCTGAGAGAAATATGGATAGACATTCAGGTTCAAAGTTCACATTCACTCATATCCTATGAGATTAAAAGCGCTAAGGAAATGATATCTTATATCTTGCGCAACGCCTTATCCCTTAGTATTTTTGAAAAACCTTTAAAAGAAATTGAAAATAGCCCATTTTCACAATTTTTAAATGTTTTTCAAAGCACAACAAATGCCTAATAAGATTATGCATAAGGGATAAGGCGCCACGTAAGGGCCCTCATCCAACTGCCATCATCTCCTTATATAAAAACCAAACCATGGCATCGTTGTTAATCCTCAACTATTAACAAATGTCATGAACAAATGTCACAAGGCATTAATAATTCATTTTATAACAGTTATTATACCACCGAGACATCGCACTTTAAAGGGTGCACCCTGTGAACTGAGACACAATAAGTATCATGGTCAGTACAATGACTGTATTAAGGTCAGTATCATGACAGTATCATGGTCAGTATCATGTCAGTATTATTGTCAGTATCATGGTCAGTATCATGTCAGTACCATGGTCGGTATCATGTCAGTACCATGGTCGGTATCACGTCAGTATCATGGTTGGTATCATGTCAGTATTATGGTCAGTATCATGACGGTACTATGGTCATTATGTATGTATGTGGAGTTTGTGGACACGTCACCACAGGCGTCCACCATCACCTCCAGGTGAAGAAATTATACTGACCATGATACTGACATGATACTGATATGAAACTGACCATGATACTGACATGAAACTGACCATGATGCTGACATGATACCGACATGATACTGATCATGAAACTGACCATGATACTGACCATGATACTGACATGATACCGACATGATACTGATCATGAAACTGACCATGATACTGACCATGATACTGACATGATACTGACCATGGAACTGACCATGATACTGACATGATACTGACCATGATACTGACCATGAAACTGACCATGATACTGACATGATACTGATCATGAAACTGACCATGATACTGACCATGATACTGACATGATACTGACCATGGAACTGACCATGATACTGACATGATACTGACCATGATACTGACCATGAAACTGACCATGATACTGACATGATACTGACCATGAAACTGACCATGATACTGACATGATACCGACATGATACTGACCATGAAACTGACCATGATACTGACATGATACTGACCATGAAACTGACCATGATACTGACATGATACCGACATGATACTGACCATGAAACTGACCATGATACTGACATGATACCGACATGATACTGACCATGAAACTGACCATGATACTGACATGATACTGACCATGATACTGACCATGAACTGACCATGATACTGACATGATACCGACATGATACTGACCATGAAACTGACCATGATACTGACATGATACGGACATGATACTGACCATCAAACTGACCATGATAGTGACCAGGAATTGGCACTTACATTACGAAAACATAAATGTAATATTGGCAAGTAAAAAAAGAAAGACAAAATACTACAGAACAGCTTGAATGCCATGGCACTAATGAATAAAAGTGTATACTGTGTTTTAATTTTGACTTTATGCCTGGCCATCTGAGCTCACACACTGACAAGTGACATGTGCTCTTCTCTCTGTTACTTACCTTGGGTATGTAACATAACAGCAGGGACTCAGGAGGTAGAGCGGCCGCTTGAACTGGAAGGTTCCCAGTTGGATCCCGGGCTCCCCCACAGTCAGTGAGGAAGTGTCCTTGAACAAGACACAGACAGAACACCTAATTGCCCCTGATGAGCAGGTTGGTGCCTTGCATGGTTTCCTCCACCATCGGTGTATGAATTATTTATTTACCGGCACATACAAGTAAGTAAAAGTGCACGCACACAAAAACACAGTACAAAGACCAACACACGGACAAGCCCAGTATTTTGTGGGTGAACAGGCTTTCTCAGCACACCAATTGAGTACACACACACACACACACACACACACACACACACACACACACACACACACACGCACGCACACACGCACGCACGCACGCACGCACGCACGCACACACGCACGCACACACCAGATGGGACTATGAGATTGGTTGTCTATCACTTACTCCTTTTGACAGGTCGATATTGCAGGTGTCAAAATGGTGGAGTTCACTGAATAAATCCATTGGAATGATTTTTATTTTATCAAGGTGTTTGATAAACACATTATAAATTGTAGCCTACATACCGTAGGCTACAGTTGCATCCAACAGCATATATAATACTGTAGAGTATGTTATCCAGCATTGGAAAAGCCATGAGGAATTTGCACCAAGATAAACAATAGAAAGGAATCATTCGACAGAACACTAACATAATTCTTCACATTAAAGCAATACCAAGGCTTGAACTGAGCAGTGTATCTGTGGGGCCTGTGAACCCACAGGTTTCTTGATTGGGTTCCAGATGATCCACAGATAAATAAGTTACTTATAACATAAAAATCAGTGTAATCACATTAACCCTATTCTGTACTTTGGCTGTATAAAAAATCACAAGTTTGTAGATCTGGAAATTTTGAAATATTTAGAAAAAGTCACTCCCACCCTAGTAATGAACCGAAAAGCAGATCACAAGACCAACAAATAAATAGCTAAATAAAATAAGTACAATTTAAATGAAAATAATCAAAATTTAATTTTAACATAAATCTTTGTCCTATGGGAGTCCCTGGCACAACAGGTTTTCAGGTGGGTCTGCAGAACATTGACATGAACATATGAGGTAAAACTGGAGTAAAGGAGTGTCTTCACACACTATCTATCAGTAGGTGATGCTAGTGAGCTGTGCCACAGTGTGCCAGGCACTGATTCCCTTCACCATGCCTATAGGGGTGTGTTCATCATTCTAATCTAGACTATCTGGCTGAGTCTGGCTATGTTTTGCATAGTCGCACTGGCCTCCAGTAAAATCCAAAATAGAATTTAAATCCATTACCGCTTAATCATTGTCTACTGAGTATCTGCTGGCAGGTTTGAAAAGGATCTTTCATATTTCTCCTTCCTCATAAATGGAACAAGCTCAGTATAATTTAGCCTACTAAGTTGACCAGGGTCAATTTTCCCTCCACACCAAACCATTTCGCCGAACATAGCCAATCTACAAGCTCACAAAGTGTCACATTATAACGTATTGTGAGCTTCTGCTATTTTCTGGGAATTTTCGCCAGTATAGAGACAATTGGTTTCATGCAGTCAGGTACCATCATATCTAAAAGAGCTTACAGGTGGTATTACCTAATACCCCTCTAGACTAGAGCACTGCACTCCCAGAATGCAGGCCTACAAAGTGGTTCCTAGAAACTCCAAAAGCAGTTTGGGAGGCAAAGCTTCAGTTCAAATATCAGGCTCCGCTCCTGCGGGACCTCTCCTTTAGCTCAGGCTTACCTGGGACCAGCCCTTAGTTGTGTTGCCATCGGCTTAGACTGCCGGGGGACTTCCCCTAACTCACTGAGCAGCTCTTTCCTCCACTGCAGGCATTCATGTCCCATCGATGCATGTCACTAATTGACTTCCTTCCTCTGAGTCTTTGTGCCTTCTTGTCTCAAAGGCTTGTCTTCCATGACCGTGATTACAGACCCCACAGCTGCGGATTGAGGGTTTCCCTGCACTATGGCTGAGGACAATAATTACTGTATTGTCATCATTGTTTGCAGTGCATCGCTGTCTCTCTGCCTCTCTCTCTCTGCCTCTCTCTCCATCTCTCTCTCTCTCCCTGTCACAATGAAATAAAGCAGAAATTCTGGAAAAAAAGAATAATAAAAAAAACGCTCTACATGTAAAGTGTCATGAGATAGGTTTTGGTTGTGGCACTAGATAAATAAAATTAACTCGACTTGACTTTTGATGAGTCATTAGCTTGCAGTAAATTAAATTAAATCTCCCCTCAAGCAGACAACATCGGATTCGGCTCAGTTGTTTGAAATAGCACAATTGGTGAATTAGGTGTCTGGGCCCGACACGCTCACTTGAGCCTCATTAACGTCTCCATCTTTTGCTCAGAAAACCATTGCAGAAGGTTGTGTCGTTAGCAACCCCACTGTCTCATTCTGGGGTTGTTACTACCGTAACCCTGGTATCCTCAGCATCACCCTGTCTGTCTTCAAAATGATACCTGTTTGTGAGTAACAATGTCTTCTTTTAGATGGGTACTAGGCATGCCTGGATCACTAGCAGGCCATCCGGCATACATTGTTTGCCGGATAAAAACATATTTGGAAATAAAAAGGGACACATACAGTACAGTGCAGGCTCCCAGATACATGCTTACATTTAAACATGCATTGAGGAACCTTATACAGTATAGCCACTGTCTCGCATACACATACACACTCACTAACCACTACATGATATGAATAGCATGCATTAATCCTTCAACTGAGTGGTAATTGCTGAGATGAGCACTTCAGCATTAACTACTAATTACTGTCAACAGCTCTATAGTCTACCCTTCTCTTTTGCTCAATAAAGACTGTAAGCCTGTACTTTCCGTTTGCTGCTCTCGTTCCAGCTTTTTAAGACACTTTCTAAATGCAGGGATCCAGCCCCTTAAAAGTGCCATCTGATCACTATTAGTTGTGATGTGATGGCGGGAGGCCACGAGCGTACGCCCGCACTGGAACACTGCCACAGAGAAGTGAACGGCCATCTGCCTTCTGAGCAGCTGGAAACAGCTTCAGATCCCTGAGGTATTCATAACAGACACACATCACCCTCTGAGTAATAGAAAATGATAGTTTGCCCTCCAAAGGTGATCCCACAGTGGGATCTCAGTGGAGTATATTCCAAAAATATGAAAAAGGTAGCACATCTCAATCTTCAAAGTCAAGGAGGACAAAATATTCACATCTATACTTACTTAGTTTGGCTCACATAACAGAAATCACGTGTTTCGGCACATGCAGGGTCTTCCTCAGACCATTTAAAAGCACACAGATTCAACTCGGCAAGACACAGCTGGGATTTAGACCTAGATAATCAACTAGTAGGAACCAATCACTTTTTTTGTATCCCATGGCTCTAGATACAGGGAGCAATCAGCAATCACAGGTACAATTAGATTGATTTAAACACATCACATAAAATATGAAGCTGCATTTCTGCATTACTGTTTCCGGCAATAATTAATTCACTGCTAAGGCCTCACATCTGATGGCAATAAATGGACATGGATTGCAAACAGACCTCTCCTAAAAAGACATTTTAACGTTTAAGACCATAATTTAGGTACAAACTATTTCTCACATCTCTCACCATCCACATGAACACATCTGATGTGGTCATGTGCACTCAGTTTGTATTGTTCTTCTGTTTTCTCTCACTTTACTCATCCTCTCTCTCTCTCTCTCTCTCTCTCTCTCTCTCTCTCTCTCTCTCTCTCTCTCTCTCTCTCTCTCTCTCTCTCTCTCGTCTACTGAGTATCTGCAGGCCAGGTTTGAAAAGGATCTTTCATCTTTCTCCTTAATCACAAATGGAATCAGCTTAGTCAGCACAGCTCCCCCTTCCCCATCCACTGTTTCTGTTTCCCATGGCGACCACATGGACCCATGATCCACTCCTCTGTTTGTCCACTTATTAGCCTCTTTATCTTCTCTATTTTTCCTCATGTGAGGTCTGATTATTTTCAGGCTGTTTTTGTTGTTGCTTTAATTAGACGGTGGAGTGTACAGACTGCAATCTGAGGATAGAGATGGGCACTGACAAAGCCAAAGTGCAGTAACTACGGAAAATAAATTGACTGATAAATGGGTTTAAAAGTGTTTCCAATGAGATATAAATGATATTACACTAATTGTATATCTGTTTCTGAGGTAATTGTTTATCCCCCAAAATCACAAAGGCAAATTTGACTTTTGGGATACACAAATAAGTCGGTGTGTGCAATAACGTACAGTAGTTACTGCACTCTGGCTTACAGTGCCATCATGTGACCTCATGAGGCCGATTTGGACAATTTGGAGTTTCTTCTTTGGCCTTGTTAGAATAGAATAGAATAGAAGTTTATTGTCATTGTAACAATACAGTACAGGCACAGGCACAGTTACATTGTCAACGATCAACTAATTTCCAAGCACAGTACAAGTACAAACACATACACAGTACAACGAAAATTAAGGATGTGCATTGAGAATTGAGATGTGCAAAATAAAATAAGCGAATATTCAACTTCGGCGAACAATTTCGAATAATGACTTTGATATTCAAATATTTGGTGAATGCCGGTGCACATGTACTGTATACTTGACCACAGGCATGTGTCCACACTGGCACACACTCACATGCATACAGACACACACCTGACTAGGCTGTTTAATGTGGATCCCTGCCATAACCTGTGGATGCCACTTTTCTCCAGGCTCTGAGACATTGCAGAAGGTACAGTGTCTGGGAAGTTTCACCATGAGAGGAGGACTGAGGGCTCACTGTGATACTCTTGGTGTTAAAGAAAGCAAAAAAGAAAAGGGAAAAAAGGCTAAGTGAACGACAAAATTGCTTTTGTTTTTAATTGACGGTGAACTTTACTTGCCTCTCAGGCAGACAGAAGAAGCTTATAATCTCTGACTAACAGGAGCAGTTACAGCACGGAAAGAATCTCACTTGCGCTGTCTGAGAAGTGAAAACAAAGTCGACGGACATCCGTAAAACCAAGGGGATTTTTGAAAGTGTGACGGCAACCGGGTTTGAGTAAGTGGCACTGAACCTGTGCACCTTAGTTGTTCAATGCGTTTAGACTAGAGTGGTTCTCAACCTTTTCTGGATAAGGGCCCACTTGGAAATCTCATTCACCGCCCCACAGATGGGCTGTGTGCATTTTCAGAGCATGTTTATTTTAATGATCAATCCCTTGATTGTGTTCCTGCTTTGATCAATGGCAAAGTTACTATTTACCGGCTTAACAATTAAAACACACTTTTAATTTTTTTTAAGAAATGTTATATTTAATGTTATATTGTTTGAGATTGAGAACCACTTATTTAGAGGCTTGACAGAAGCTTGATGTGTTCTCAATTAACACATGTGTACGGTAATTGGTCCAATTTTATGAATCACTCAATTATTCTATCCTTGGAAATGTGAAATGTGCTGTTATGCAAGCAGTGCTGTGCTGTGACACATTTATTTCCTGATTTCCGCCTATTATAACTTGCAGACTACATGCAGTTAATGTGAACACTCAACAAGTTTCATATTTTTATACACATACTGTATGACAATGTAATTATCTTGTCGACTGTCCAAGAAGTAACCGCACCTTGTTTTGGTACTTGAGTAAACATGTAGGCTTATATTGAATGAAATCGCAATCTTCCACAATATAGCATATAGTCCGAATTATATTGTCGACATCAGGCAGAAATCTTGTCTCCATATTTCAACAAAAATAAACAACATGACGCAATGCTGTGGCTATTTTTCATGCCCTCCTAAAATGTATAGTCATACAAATGTGTGTGTGTGTGTGTGCGCACGCGTGCGTGCGTGCGTGCGTGTGTGCGCGTGCATCCTCCTCAGTGAAGGAGATGCAGTGTGTTTGGTGGTGCTTGGTGCTGGCCGTGCCCTGGCTGGCGGTGGTGGCCCTTCCACCACCGCGTGAACCGGTGGAGGGCTGTCCTGACGGCTGTCAGTGCTCCCGGAGGACCAGTCTTGAAAGGTCAGAGGTCGGCTGTCACAAGAAGGGTCTGCGGGCCTTCCCCTCCAGGCTACCCGCCGATGCCTGGATCCTGAAATTAGGTACAGATACATGTCTTTGTTGTATGTAGGGCATTAACGACTTGTGATTTTTGCAAGTCGACTCGACTCAGTAAAAAGTTGAGTTGAAGTCAACTTTATCATTCATTTGATGAGGTCATCACATTGATCAGGGGGTCCATTGTCCCTTAATAAGGCTTTTGTTTTGATGTTAATATTATAGATTCCACTGCAGCCAGCTGAGTCGACTTGTTGACTTTTTGGTTAATATTGCCCTAGTTTGTTGTCAGGGGGAAACCTTCTATGTCCAAAATGTTATTTTATCATTTAAAAAATGATTTAAACTATTGAAAACAGCCGACAACGCTTCGAGGCGTGGTGTGCTTGTAGATCTGCTGTTTTCACTAGTTTTGTGCGACAGTCTTGTGTGATGAAGCAGCAGGGCTTTACCTTGCGAAAAAACCTACAAATTTGAAACTTGGAGATATGAGGTTTCTTCCCGACAGTGACGATAATATGTTACTGTTGCTGTGTTCAAAACGCCAAGCAAAAATGGCAAGTCTAATAAGCTCACAACACCTCACATCTCATACTGTAAGTGTCGATAGTCTGCAGAATGCAGATCTGCTATTTTTGCTACTTTTGACACTTACACTGTAGCATGACAAAGTCACACATCAATATTTACAACAAAAACATAAAAAGTTGAAACAAGGAGATACAAGGTTTCTGCCTGACAGGCAATGTATTCTTTCTTTCAACGAAGGATGACTTACGTAAGTAATAACTGGACAAATTAACGAGATTGATTGCATATTAAATACATTTACTCAACTTCCTTTCTGCCGCCCTGAAGGTGAGAACGGTATCACCGACCTCAAGGCTGATGCTCTGAAGCCCGTCCCGAAGATTGAGAGCATCAATTTGGAACGCAACGCCATCAGGTCCATTCACCCCCAGGCTTTCTCTGGCGCTAGCCGTCTGATGCTCCTCAATCTCTATGGCAACAACATCGCCCGACTTCCGCCAAAAGGATTCCAGGTATAACTGGAATACTCCAGGTATAACTTAGCTACTCACCCGCATCACATTACTGAGGTTAGGGTTAGGGTTTGGGTTAGGTTTAGGCATAGAGGTTAACATTCACCCGCGTTGTCAGGTTAGCTTTTCACCAGGTTAACAGTCACCTGCGTCGAAAGAATGGACCGCCGCACAGATGCACGCTCCCCTGTAATTGTATCCTTCATCCTCTGCCATCAACAGGACCTCCTGAACCTGCGTTTCCTCATGCTGGGCCACAACCAGATCAGCAGTGTGAAAGCCGACATGTTTGTGGGCATGAGGAACCTGTCAGACCTCGACCTGCCACTGAACTCTCTGACCGCGCTCCCGCCTAACGCTTTCAAGCCCCTGATAGCGCTCAAAGTGTTGGACCTGGCCGTGAATCGTCTCGACAAGATCACTCCAAAGAGCTTCGCTGGCCTACAGATGCTCATGTTTCTCAACCTAGACAACAACAGGTGGGCTACTAACAGTAGGCCTACTGTACCAAATGCCATTGACTTCTAACGCCATGTACAGCATATATATACAGTAAAGAGCATTTTCTATCTATTGGTTCTCAACACACTCCCCTAGTGCTGGCTTCCCAGCCGTGAACACAGCCAATTGTGTGTTCAATAAAATCTCAGTCTCAATGGTGGTGGGCAGGAACTTCTTTACACCTGTGCCACATGTATGCCTGTCAATACTGTTTCTAAACGATCAAGTGGTTTGTCACATAAACCTCCTAAATAAGAAAAAGACCAAGGCTTATACTACTATACACGTACAGTATATCCCATCACAGGATATTAATGTCTTTTTATCATCAAACATTAATAGAATTCTATTCCAAGTTCAAATTAATTAGGGTTTCCTGTTCTCTTCAACACTCAGTCTGAAGACCATTCCTCCTGGGGCATTCAGACCTTTGTCCACTCTGGAGATGCTGGTTCTGGATAATAACCTGCTAACCACCCTGACAGCTGCCTCACTGGATGGTCTGACCAACCTGGAGGTGATAACATCATTCCACCTTTTCCTGTTTTGTATGGACCATTATGGCAATATAATCAATCTGAATGTGGTCACATGTTCTCTAAACGTACTTAACACATACTGTTCCTCCATGATAAATCTCTTGCTCCTTAAATAATGGAAACAACTAAGAAACAACAAAAAAATCACATCAACTATTTCAATATATTGCTCACCAGCAATATATTGTTAACCTGTTAATGCCATCTTATGCATTTTGAGAAACTTCATTTGACTTAGGTTCAGTTCAGCTTATCCCTAGCTGTGTCGTACAGTAGTTCTTGTATTTCTAAGAGGACCTAAGTGAAAAGCATTGGCAATGCACTGAAGATGCAGTGTGGCCTCGAGGCATGAGAAATAGCCGGAACACAGGATCAATACTCATCAAAATGTATCCATGCATTGTTTGCCAGTGAAACAGCAATAGAATTCACTCTGCATGTTTGTGTGAGCTACACAAAGCCTGAAACATGGATGCACTGAATGTTGAAACAGGAGCTCTACCTGCGTAACAACGAGATTGAGCGCCTGCCCGTGGATGTGTTCCGGAGCACACCCAAACTCTCCCAGCTGGCTCTCAGCGGAAACCGCCTCAAGACGGTCGACCCAAACATGTTCACCCAGCTGCCTGGTAAGACCTGTCCTCTCACTGTCCCAGTTCCTCTTTTGGAAAGGAGAGCAAACCACTTCGCCACCCCACTTTAATTTTTGTGTGTTTATTGAGGTGTTTAATAGGAAAGCTGAGGGGAAGACAAAGTAAGAGGTTGAGGGGGCTCAGAATAATGGCTGTGGTGGGATTTGGGTGTTGTGCCATTAGTCCGACAGGCCGTTGTCCCGGAGTACCACTGGGCTTATGGCGCACATTATCACTAACCCTAATTCTAACCTCACACTAACCTACTGTAACATTTTGCAGACTATTGGGACGTCAGAATAATGGGCCATGTCAGACTAATGGACAGCCCCCAGGATTTGAACCGAGACCAGCAAGGGAATCTGTGCTTTTGAAGCTTAACATCTTAATTAGCACTACTATGCCATCGGCATGCATGCTGTCCCCTTTTCAAAGGAACAGACAAGGGGCATGGATGGAAACAGTGCCCAACTCATTTTCATATGATGGAAATCACACGCAAAAAAGTATTTAAAAGAGTAGGGTATTTTTGTATTTAGTTTACTATTTCACTCGTGAAATTGCACACAGGCACTTTTATTACGCCGAGACATTTTTAACGTCACTTTGTTTAACTGCATACAGTAGTTCTTCCAATTCATACAGCCAAGAAACAAAGTAATATTAGTAACATCAATGTTGTGGATTTGCAAACCTCAAGTAAAAGAGAAATAGGTTCAGGTTGAAAGACCTGACATATTTAGATATTTTGAATCATGCCAACCGGACTCAGATATCATCAGATCTCCTTCTATCTCTCATCAGAGCTGAAAAGGCTGTACCTCCATGACAATCCCTGGCAGTGTGACTGCAACCTCAGCCCCCTGGTGCAATGGATGGGGCAGACCAAGGCCAGCCTGTCCCCACTTGGGGCCCTGAGGTGTGTGAGCCCGGCCGAGCTCCGAGACAAGGCCCTCAACAGCCTCCAAACGGACAACCTACGATGCCTGGCCTAGAGCGTCAAAACCTGGATGACCCGGAGAGCCTAGCGACCAGGTCCATAACCAGTACGGTTTAGTTACTGTAGGTCCAGATTTGAGAAAGATCAACTTTCACTAAAGAACTAATGTATTTTGGATGGGGGTTGAAAAACATTTGCTACATTCATAGTTATACAAAATGGCTTTGGTTTGTGACAAAGAATAAGCTTTGTTGCTGTTATAATCAATCAATCAACCAACCAATCAATCAATCAATCAATCAATCAATCAATCAATCAATCAACCAACCAACCAATCAATCAATCAATCAATCAAGTCTGCATGCCTAAAGTACCTGACTAAAATTCCAGTGGATTATGTAGAGTTATAATTTCTGAGCAGTGCATCTGGAAGGAGCTAAGCTCCAACATCTGGCATTGTCCGGGCCCCAAGAAATGTCCAGGCTCTGAAGCGTGGCCTACATCTGGCCCACATCTTGGCACAAAGCGATCAAAGTTTGTTGTACGCCCAGGGTCACATTGGCCGAGCTTCGCGTTGCGCTTAATGACATTTACTCATAAATAGCACGGCTCACTTCACAGCAGGTTATTGGTCATCTGTAGTGGATCACCCAAACCCAAAGTGCACCAATATCTGCATCTCTTCCCCATCAACTTTCTCTCAGTTTACTGTCCATCACATTATGATTATACCTGTTGTTGTGACGTGTGCATTCTGCACACTGTCAGGCCCACAGTCCCGCTTCATTAACTCATCACTATGCAGAAATTGTCAACAACCAAGGCGGCAGAAAGAGAGAAAAGGTGATAGAGCAAATCGTTGTTGTCGGGTGGAAACCTAGTATGTCCAAAACCATTCGTTTTGTATTTATCATTTTGAAAACAATTTAAAATAGTGAAAATAGACGATCTACAAGCACACAACGCCTCGTGATTTTCACTGCTTTTGTCTGACAGTCTTGTATGATGAGGTAGGGCTTTCATTTACGAACAAACATACACATTTGAAACTTGGAGATACAAGGTTTCTGCCAGACAGTGACGAAATATAAGGGGAGGACAGAGACGGCTCGAAGAAGGAGGGAGATACAGTTAGAGAGAGGGAGGGCGATATAGACAGAGACAGACAGCTTAAAGCAGAGAGAAAAGGCGAAAGGAAAGGAGAAGAGGTGTGAGAACAGATAATAGAGTATGAGTTTCACAGAGTGCACGGTGGGATTGGTTGGAGTGTAATATCTTGCCATGAGCCCCCCCTATAATCGACGTGGCAGCACTTCACAATGGCCTTCACGGCACAATGACTGACATGAAAATGGCAGTGACTCCCACACCGGAGGAGGAGGGGGGCAGAGATAATGGCCATAATTTCCACCTGTATTTGAACCTGCTATTACAGAAATGCACCCCAGAACATCGTAAAAAGGGGATTTTGTTCATAGTCGCAGCGATTGTTGCCTCTGCAAGTGATTGTTTTATAATCCTGCATATTTTACAGCAAAGTTTTACAGCATGGCAAAGTAAACACATTTAGTTTTTTGTCCCAGATTTGTCTATTCTAGTGATCTGTTTCAATCTTATATCATTAAACCATATCATATTTTAAGAGAGTTAATTCTTTGGATAGAAAAATATATAAACGTTGGCCTTTTTTTTTTTTTTTTTGCAGAGAAGCCCTAATGATTTCTCATGGATCAGTATCATAACTTTTTTGATTTGATTTTATGTTTCTATATTTATATTGTACCTGTATCCTTTGGAGTGTACTGCATATTATGGTTGCATCAATGATAAAGGCACATTATTTTACATGCAAAACCAAGATGCAATTGTTAACCTAATTGTTTTTACTTGCCATATTTGTTCCCCAAGCTACTGTGATGACTTTAAAACAAGCCATGCTTTGAAAACTATTGTACACAATATTATTTTATCATGCATATCAACTGCATATTAAAGGAATTCTGTCTTCAGTTTTGATGACTGACTTGGAATTTCTACAGTGAAAAAATGTTAAGTCGGTTAAACTTAGAGTTGTCAAATTCTGCCCGAACCCAACCATACCCGTACCCGACCCAACATTAGGGTAGAGTAGGGCCTAAAATGTATGCTAATTAGTCGGGCCGGGCCGGGCCTCGGGCTCAATGAAAAAATAATGGAGATTTGTATTATTATTTATATTACTTTAACTCTGTGATGGAGTTCTCAAATTCTTCCCAAACCCAACTCCACCCGACCCGATGTTTTCGGGTCGGGTAGGGCCTAAAGTGTATGCTTACTAGTCGGGCTGGGGCGAGCCTCGTGCCTGCCCAGTTAGGGCCCAGTTAGGGCCGGGCCTTCATTTTCAGGCCCGTTGAGAACTCTAAGCTTGGCAGAACTCTTCCACTATGGAAGCCCATTTCCCCAATGAATATAAAATAAAATAAGATCCCATAATTTATCACAATGAGAATCTCTCAAAATAATGAGTTACAGAGGCACTATGTACCCTTTAACTTATACAATTGGGGTGGTTGTATTTTGTCTCCCTGCACTTCCATTGAGACATTTAGATCGTGTCAATGTCTCTCCTAGACACAGGATCTGACACGAATTTTGACCTGATGGTCAAGGTTCACTTTATCCCCTGAGCAAACAGGCAGGCTGTATCTCAGGCTATTAGCTCAATGGTAAACATGCAGAATAAATGCAGGACGGGTCAGATTGAAAAGAATGACGTACCGTGACTACCGGCATAGCGAGTCGTCGGGTAGCCGTTTGTGAGTAGGTGCGCAAGAGGTCATAGAGAGAGAACTGTGTGCTCCTTTCAAATGTTCCTCCTCATTATTTTGAGATAGAGGTGTAAGTTTCTATTTTGAGGTTTCTCATTATAATGACCTGCAGTATAATAAGGAAAATGTAATCATATTTGCAGAAATGGGCTTCCATATTCCACCCACAAACCAAACTGTAGAAATAATTAAAAATGGCTTTGAATACCACATCTCTCTGCCTTGAAAAGAATAATATGTATTTCACAAACTGTAGGTTCAATAATGTAAAAAAAATCAGTGTGCTGATATTTAAAAGCAGCTTTATTGAACATGCCAGACATGCTGCTGCCTGACAGGAGGCCTTCCGATACTGTGAGACTGACTGACATTGCGCCGCCTCACATTTAATACAAACCTTGCTTAAAGGGATATTACACTTTCAAAGTCATTTTATCGTCTAATCAGGCTTTTATGAACACCCTGAACAGTTTTTAATTTGCTTGATTCAATATTTAGATATTTGATGTAAATGTTACCAGCTCCAACACGCCCAGGCCCTCTCCACATACACACCCATTGTAACTTCAAACTCCATTTTAACCGTGATAAATTCATTAAAAACAACCATTATTTTTTCTGGTGACTCAAACTACCCTCCTAATACGTGAGCAGGCCGTGTTTTTTCGATAACTTTTTTCATTTATTTTTAATAATCCATTTTTGTATTAAATATTTTTCATTTTCCCAAATAATTATTAAAAATTAATGAAAAAAGTTATCGAAAAAACACGGCCTGCTCACGTATTAGGAGGGTAGTATGAGTCAACAGAAAAAACAACGGGTGTTTTTAATGAATCTATCATGGTTAAAATGGAGTTTGAAGTTACAATGGGTGTGTATGTGGAGAGGGCCTGGGCGTGTCGGGCCTGGTAACATTTACATCAAATATCTAAATATTGAATCAAGCAAATTAAAAACTGTTCAGGGTGTTCATAAAAGCCTGATTAGACGATAAAATGACTTTGAAAGTGTAATATCCCTTTAAGCTTAATAAACAATTTGTTTGCCAAAAAGCTATGAAATACATAGAAATGAACGTAGGAGGAAGCAGGCCTTCTGGGAATTGGAATAAAAATGTATAAATGTTACATTAGACTACCGTCTGGAAGTCTAGTTTTTGAGATAGCTTGTCTGGGATCAAAGCGTAGGACCGTCTCACCGGCATTGACATCCTGTTGCTGAACATATTGAATAAAGACAAATCTGTTCTTATGAAAGTACATTTAAACTGTGCTTCATCTCAGCACTGGGGCTAGCCTTAACAGATGGTGTCAGTGCTGTACATAGAGTTCAGCCTCTGCAGCTGCATGACTTGTTTTTTTTCACTCCTAAAATGATACCCAATTATGTTTTTATGGGGGGCCAAAACAATATGATTTTATTGATAAATGGTATTTAAGTAAACCTTGAAAAATGTGTTGTGATACCGATGAATAGGAACTTAAAGTGTTAGTTCCATTGACCCAAGCCGGAACACAAATGACTGGTTGATCATTAAAATAAATAATGCACGTAGTACAGCATTACGTAGTACAGCATTACGGCTGCCATGTTACGTGGTCAGATCATAGACTGTATAAAAGATATGGACAAAGCGAAGCCATTGGTTTCTATGCAGCGCAAATGACACAATATGGGTCCTTCGCATGGGTGTTGCCATCATAGATTGTAAAGGCACCAGAGGATGCTATTGGCTGCCAACGGTCACGTGCAACCGCAGAGATACATGGGAGAATGTGAAATACAGCACACGAAGAAGAACACAGCCAGCTGGTTTAGTTGGCCACACCCCCCGCAACTTTATCATCAATTTTAACATAAATGGGACCTTATTTTCACAAAACGCATATAATCGTGATTGAAAGGCAATTTTTAACTAGCGATAGGAACCATAAAGTATTTATGAAAATGTTAATTAAGGTTAGAAAACGAAAGGGGAAAATGAATGGGGTCCAATGGAGAACAATTATTTTTGCGATCTGCCGGGGGGGGGGGGGAGGGGGGGGACAGCGCAACTAGCGGCCAATCATAGGGAGTTTTAGTTCCGTATTGGAGTCATTTTAAATCGGCGGAACTATGCCCCTGGGTCAGATGCAGATGCAGTGTACCAGGATAGGTTGGGGACCAGGACCACTCCTCTGAAGACAGAAGACAGCTAGAGTCTGTCTTCTATGACCTTTATTAAAACACTTTAGGAGCACCTACTGTGTCTTGTCCTAGAAGCCAGCAAGCAGCACATGATGACACCGGTAATGCTTTCTCTTCTTTTGTAACCTAACCTTTATTTAACCAGGTTAGTTCTGCTGAAATTGAAGGATGTCTTTCCTGGGGAGCAGAGCTGGCTGATACAGCAACAGCATCAGAAGATAGCATTAGATCAAAGTGTTGATGAGAAGAGATGGGTGAGCATCACACAGGATCAGTATGGATTTTGTGTTGTCGACAAGACAAGACGGAGAAGGTACTGGCTGAAAATGCAATAGGCTGTAATGATTGCTATTTCACAAGACTTGAGGGAGATGAAAATAAAATAAACTAGTCTAGGTTTAAAATGGTCCTATACTTTGAAATGGCCTTATTTTCACTGTAGCTGTTTAATTTCAATGTATCTGTGTCTTAGCTCGGCATAGCTCAGGGGTAGAGAAACCGTTATTGAGCACGAAGGGTTCCCAAAGGGTTCCCAGTTCGAATCCAGGCCTGAGTTAATGTCGAAGAGTCCTTGAGCAAGACTCTGAACCCCTAGTTGCTCCCGGTGAGCAGGTTAGTGCCTGCCTTCCATGGTTTCCTCCGCCACCGGTGTATGAATGGGTGAATGTAATGCACAATCTATGTAAAGCACCTTGGATAAAAGTGCTATATAAATGCACCATTTACCATTCTACTTTTAATCTATATAGAACTATTGCAAAGAGTAAAACACAAATATACTTGGCAAATTCTTGGGTATAATCACCCTGACTTTCTACATGCAGACTAACAGACAGTACATGGGGTTTAATCTACATAACACCCACATTCGGTGTCACTCCCCCCTCTGGCACAAATGCAAAATGCATAATGAATCTGAAGCATGATTTATACTTCGTCGCAGGGCAGCTTTGGGCGCCGGCGGCTAGCAGATCGACAAGCTCACAACGTGTTGCTTCGCCACAGGTTCTGATCTCGTAGATCTGCAGTTTTTCACACGCGATACCATCGTACAACGGAACATAAATGAAGGCATTAGAACAGCGAGTGCTGGGCAGAGTGTATTACATGAGCTGAGGAGGAGAGGTTACACAGCATGTTGTAATTCCCCCCTGTGCAACAATCTCACACACTTGTCCTTCCACAAAGTCATACACGCACGCACGCACGCACACACACACACAGACACACACAACTGACACAAGCATGCACAACACGTACACGCTGCGTTGTGCTCACTTGCGTTCACACGTACAGTAGGCTACGGTCACACACACACACACACACTTCCAACATGCACACACGCGTGCAAACTCGCACACACACAGACACACATGAGAGTATAGTTTACATACAACCACGTATAATTAATGGTGTGATGTCAGCGCTGTCGGGCGGAAACATTGTATGTCCAAAATCTAACTTTTTCAAGAAATGGGAAAAAGAAGCTGTGTTCCACATGGATCTTGTTAATATTTTTCATTGCTTCTGTAGTTATAAAACAGACAGACTTAACCAGTGGTCCCCAAACTTCTCAGGTCGAGACCCAAAAGAGAGCCTGGGATCGAAAAATCAGAAAATAGCAGATCAACAAGCTTCACGCCAGGTTGCGAGCTTGTAGATTGTGACCCATAAAATGGGTCTGTGACCCACAAATTGGTCACGATCTTTTTTAAATCACTTTAAAAAAAGTGTGAGCTCATAGATCATCTATCCACCTGTTTCCAACGTCCCATTGTGCAGAAGCTGTGCGGCATTTCCGGCGTCGCAGCCGAGTGTGATCTACAAGCTCGCAAAGGTTGCATCTGCGACGCGACGTGAGCTTGTATGTCTGCTGTTGACCGGATGTGTCCCACAAATAATGCTACAGTAAATTCTCGCGGAAACAGGTGGATACTTTTGCAACTTTTGTGTGGCGCAAGTAGGGCATTAAAGGACGACTTCACCCATATTCAACCTGCAGTATCTTCGTATAATAGGTCCTCTCTCATGATAATATGGCACCGTTTTTGTCTACTTGGTCCGTGTCTCAGAGGAGGGCTGTGGACAGTTTCGATTCCTGGAAAGTTAGCGTTCCGTAAAGGAAGCCAGTGGTGGGCTTAAGAACTTTCTGAACTGTCCACAGCCCTCCACTGAGACATAGAGTGAGTACACAAAAAAACACGAGGATTATATGAAGATAACTTCTAATCTAAATGGTTTAAGTCATCCTTTAATTTACAAAAAAGAAACATGGAGATACGAGGTTTCTGGCCGACGACAGCGGCGATGTGTTTTGCGCTCCACAACATACTGCTCTGTAGCTTCCCACCCCTTCCCCCCCCAACCCCCCAACAAACCCACCGCTGTTGTTCCCATGGCAACCTGCACTCATGATTGCATTTCTCCCACTTGGTTCTATGGTCTCAGTCTGTCTGCCTCTCTCATACAGCTGGTTCTATGGTCCGTACACGGACAAAATGTGTCAATGGCAAGACATGGCCTTGTCTGTGGCATACTGAAGCAATATTACACGAGTGGGTGTGCATTATCGTGGTTATTTGCACGCCAGCCTTGCTGCCGAGTTCCGTAGGCAGGGCTGAAGAGCCAATAACCACGATAAAGCATGACCCTCAAGTGTAATATTGTGATTATGCAATTTAAATGACACTTTTAAATACCAGATTTCGCCACTATGTCACTGGACTTCCCATGAAAACTGCTAGCGTAGCTGCTAAGCATAGTGCTGAGACACGACCCGGCACAGCTGATGTTTACATTTGATTAGACCCATGTGATAATGCTCATTATTGGCACGGGTAGATAACTATTTCAACCAATCAGATTGCCTCGTCGGTTTTCTGTTTTACACACGATTATAATATTGTCATTCATCATAAGACCCAATTACTGAATGTCAAGTCTGCAGGTTTTCTTCAGAATATGTATGAAACTGATTTATAATACGACACTTTGGCACATTATGGGTCCAACTAGAACTAGTGGTTCTCAAACATTTTATTTGCAAGGACCCCGTTAACTCTGAGAGTGTACAAACATTTGAACACTCCTGTTATGGTCATTCAGGACTAGGAAAAAGTAGTGCAAAGGTGATACGCCCGCCCCACATTTGCATATTGGGCCCTGGTTGGTTTCTCACCACCTAAAGCCCGCCCTAGATTTGCATACTAGGTCCCTGGTTGGTTCCTCACGACTTGTGAGCTGTGAAATATTTGAATAACTGAGCGGGGCCAGACATAATCTGCCAAGGGCAATTTTTCTTGCAATGGCAGATTCGTCTGGCTAGACGAGGCTAAGCATGGCGATGACCCCTGTTCTAGGGTCTCAGTCTGTATGCCTCTCTCATACAGCTGGCTCCCTGCAGGCACCCTCTACAAGTTCTCTGCTAATGCAACTATAAATATGTATAGACATCAGAAGATCAGTCTTTTGTTTCAAGGCGACACAGACCATGAACACTGCTCCAACCCAGGATGACATGGTCATTAGGTTTGTGTCCTGACTGTAGCCGGAGGCTGAATGTTATTAAACCAGTTGAAGCGTGGACTTCAGCCTCTGACTTACTTTTGTTTTTGTTGATTTTAGGTTCCCATATATTTGACACTTTCCCTCCCAGAAGGTCCCTATTTTTTCAGCATGTCATTATAGGTGGAAATGCTCAATGTCTTTTTTCTTTCATTTTTTTTGTTTACTTTTTTGCTTTGATGCCATCTTAGGCCTATTTGCGAGTGGAGAAACATTATGCAGCACACAACATTCACCTTACCAAGTTACAAAGCCTATAGGTCTACTGTGGGGAGAGGTTGTTTCCTTGAAATGTACAGTTTTCAATTTGTCATCCATTGGAATCACTCCTATCCCTATGCCTAATCCATTCCCCATCCAGCTTGTGTATCTCATTCTACATGCAGGTCGCCAACTGTATACCCTTACACGCTCAGTACGTCCATATCTGACACTAACATTGTTATGGGTCCTGTCAAGGGAATGCCGACAGAGTTTGCGGAGGCTGACAGAGTAAAACTCATAACAGGGAATGAACTAGGTAACACAATCAGAGGCAAGCCACGGATGTCTGGGATTCAATCTGCTGGAGTCACCTGAGAACATGTGGGCAGTAACAGCGTTACAGGGACATTGTTCTGGACAAAGGCGTCAAACCTTGTATGGAAGAAGATGAATGCTATACCGAGAAATGGGCGTGAGAGAGTGAACGTGGCATGATTGTAAGGAATGGTGTCTTGCTTGTGTTTTCTTTTCTGCAAGCAAAGCCTGCACATTTTCCCCGGTAGGAGCTGATTGACTGCTGCTGCAAACACGAGGGAATGAGGTCTGAGCCTGATCATTTGAGTCACAGTAAAACGATAGTAATAACAAATGTATTCATTTGAGATCTTTGTGATGTTCACACATATCTGGTGAAGATACTCAATGTTAGCGTTCTCAAAGATGTTCATATACCCAGGGGTCATCGACATGTACGTGATTTTGGTAATCTCTTTGTTTCTCTTTACAATACTTTGTGTTCAGATTAAAATGTATACTGCCAAAACCCAGCTCCCTCAAGGCCTGGTTTTAAAACTTTTAATGACCGGAACAGGAAAAACTAAAAGACGAATTCATGATCTTTAATGAGGTTGTTCAAGGGCCTGTCATGGTAACTACTGGTTATTTGGAAGCATAATGAACTCCTATGGTGAAGCATCATTTCTCATAATGGACTGCTTTGCACCACGCTGGTGTCTTCTTGCCTTAGGTAGTAGATACCATATGGGACTTGAATGGTGAAAGTGGATTGGTCAAAGTTTCTTCCACAGTATTTCATGCTCTATAATAGCAATTCTCAACCAGTGGGCAGGGACCCACTCAGGGCCGTTTTTAGCTATAGGCGGTATAGGCGGCCGCCTAGAGCGCCGACCTCGAAGGGGCGCCCGCCGAAATCGAGTGATTTTCTTTTAAAATTATTATTAAAAAAATAAAATAAAATAATCGGCGCCCCCTCTATTGGTTTATCTCACCCAGACGATCACATAATTCTGCATGCACTCCTCCTGAGTTGATGGTTCTCCTGTGAAATGGCTCCCCCTAATGTTTAACATCAGTAGGGGGTAGTGGCGAATTTTCAAGACCTTCAGTTTGTGCTGGGAAAAATAACAGCCGGATCAGATCTTTTCTACTGAGTCTCTGGGCAGATTTGACTCGTAGGTATCTTGCATGCCCTGCCTGGGCCATTTCCTCACCAATCCAAGAGGCTCTAGTAACTACTGGCCAATCACAGCACCGCCAGCACGTCTTTTCCGGGACTGCAACAACAAGCATGTATGGATGTGCAAAGCAAGCAACAAGTTAGTCTAGTATGTAAACATTGTAGATTTATTATCAGTGCTCTTTCAAGAAGATTGTTGTTTAATGAAAAGATGGACATCTATACTATAATTTTGCGAATGTCTGAGTGAGTGAGTGAGTGAGTGTCTGTCTGTCTGTCTGTCTGTCTGTCTGTCTGAAACAGCGTTTCTCCTCAGTGGCTGGAGCAATTGATCTGAAATCGCATCACCATTAGCATATGAACACACCTAACATAACTGTGAAGCCCGTTTGTCACTTTCACAAATCATATACTGTATTAGCATTTTTATGGTGTATCTACTATCTATTCTGCATCTAGCTTGAGGCACATCTATTCTGCATCTAGCATGAGGCAACATGTTTAACCAGCTCTCTCTGTGTGTGTGTGTGTGTGTGTGTGTGTGTGTGTGTGTGTGTGTGTGTGTGTGTGTGTGTGTGTGTGTGTGTGTGTGTGCAGGCAGGCGGGTGTGTGCGCAGGCGGGTGGGCAGGTGGGTGGGCGGGCTGGGGGGGGGGGGGGGACAGTATCTCTGTAGCCATTAAACGAAACGGGTTTCTTACATTGATGCTCCTACATCATGCAAGCACCAGTTAAAGTTACTTTCCATCCCTCATATACTGTGTGCACAGTACACATCCCATAACCCACACACTGCACATCATTTTGGAGCTCATATCTTTGAACGGGTAGGGGCTAGTTGTTATAAAAGGACGGAAAAAGAAGGCTAAATTAACGTGTTTAGTTGTCACCTCATCATTCCTCCCTGGCTTTCACCACATCATCCATGGAAAGGACATTTTCAAATTATCCTGGAACTTAAAAGGAATACGCTTTATGATCCCTTCCTTGAGAAATTCACCCAAAAAGACACGAGCATGGATTTTATGTGAACAGAAGTTACAGAACCACGTCATTGGTGATTGGTGAGAGAAACTGAATTAATTTATATTGCTGGATCTGCCGCTGTGCATTTAATTTCCATTGATTGATTGATTGAAGAATGTATTAGACGTTTGCAATAGGAAAAGGTACAGTTTCATGACAGTACAAATCACTGGTACAAGGTCAACTAAAAGTATGTGTGTGCGTGCTTATTAGGTTTATCCAGCGTGCTTGCCTTGTACACAGTCTGCTGTTCATTGTTGACCATTTTTGTAAAAAATATAACAAAAAAAAGTTAATGAGCCACCCAACCTGACCCAAAAATCACCAAAACAGTCATCCAAACCGGCCCAAAACCGACTAAATTCACGGCAAAACCCGCAAAAATCGCACGCGTGCGTGCACGCGCAAAAAACGGGAGTGGGGGGGCGCATTCGAGAGAGCTCGCCTAGAGCGCCGATTAGACGTGCTACGGCCCTGGACCCACTAGTGGGCCAGGAGGATATTGATAACTGGTCCCCCAAATAATTTGCCAAATGATAAGATTGTATTGATAATATAACAAAATATATATTACCATGCATTATAATTGTAATGTAAACCCTGTGTATAAGAACACATGACAAGAGTGACATGGGGACAAGAAGAAGACAAGATCTCTTGTACTGTATGCATCGTGACAGGTGGGTTAATGCCTTGCAAGGAAACTCGAAGGAAGGAATAGTGGTTGCTCATTCACATCCGGTCACTTGCCGGATACAGAGATTGTATTGGAGCATATAGCTCAGGGACATTATATTAAAAAAAAATACCTGTTTATAGTGATACCTGATTAGTGAAACTAGAAGACCTGGCCAACTCGGAACAATGTAAATAGTGAATGAATGCCCCGCCCTTTAATGCAAACCCCATTATACCTGTTTTCATAGGACCCGTTTTGACCATCTGTCTGCCTGTGTCCATTTATGCCCATATATGGAGATATCTGTATCTGTCTGTCTGTCTGTCGGCGTCCATTTTATGTCCATATATGGAGATCACTGCAGTTATAGTTCTGGGTCCATTTTATGCCCATATATGGAGATATCTGTCTATCTGCGTCCATTTTATGCCCATATATGGAGTATCTGTCTGTGCCTCCAACTGTGTTGCAGACACAGGAGTATCTGTCTGTGCCTCCAACTGTGTTGCAGACACAGTGCCGGTTCCCCCTTTAATGCAAACCTCATTATACCTGTTGTCATAGGACCCGTTTTGAACATCTGTTTGCCTGTGTCCATTTATGCCCATATATGGAGATATCTGTATGTCTGTCTGCGTCCATTTTATGCCCATATATGGAGATCTTTGACCATCTGTTTGCCTCTGTCCATTTATGTCCATATATGGAGATATCTATATCTGTCTGTCTGCAATCCATTTTATGCCCATATATGGGGGCATTCATTTTATGCCCATGGCCATATATGGAGAACGCGCGTGCCCGTGGGACGAACGGTTCTCGAGATACGCGGATTACATACATACATACACACTCACAGAGATTTTTTGTTGACTCATGTGGCGTACGTGATGTCAGCGCCTTTTATGAAGTGATGTCACAATGAGTCAGAGCTTTCGCCGATTTCCTCCGGAACAGCCTGATGTCAACAATCAACCCCGCATAAGGAGATTCCGAACGTTTCGCGCCGGTTCGGGAAAACCGCGCGTCGGGTCGGGTCGAGACCCGGCACTGCACTCCGTGCCGCGGCGGGGAACGCGCGTGCCGAATCTGAAGCCGGTGGGACGAACGGTTCTCGAGATACGCGGATTACAGACACACAGACAGACAGACAGACAGACAGACAGACAGACACACACGCAGAGACTTCTCGCATTTATAGATAGATAAGATGTGGTATAACTCTCTGTAATGATCTTGATACAACAAAGTTTGCAATAATATTAAACAGTTCAAGTGCTGCTATAAGCAGGCACACATTCAAAATTATGTACAGTTGGACAGTTGATTTTATATCGACTATAACTCTTTATATTATGTTTTTATTTTTTATTGAATTACTTTTATCATGATGCATTTACATTTATGTAAAAACATTTAGCATGTTATATAAACTTAATTTTAGTATTACAACATTCTGTTGTTTTAGAATATATTGTGATATGACAAGGTAAGAAGGGGACAAGACAACATAAGCTTTTGCTTCTCTCTGCCCCTTCCTGAACAAAAATCATACCTAGCTCACCCACCACAAGGCCATTTTGATGCCAGTACATTCTGAATTCCGGACTTTTACTTAACAGAGTAACAGAGTATTTCTATATTGCAGTATTGATACTTTTACTTATGTAAAATGTGAGTACATTTTTCAACACTGTTGATAATAGGTCAGAGTAGTCTTCTTTGATGCCATTCTGTGTTCTTTAAGCTTCTTGGCCTGTGATGATATCATCTTCTTGTCCTTGCAGTTAGTTTTAGCTGTCTCTCAACCTACTTTTATCAAATATCCGCCTTTTCTATTTCAGTCACCTTCACTTTCAGGCCAAATTCCATTCCTACCAAATCTAGTAGTCTACTTTCACAGTATACTATTACATACTATTACACAGACCAAGTAGATGTTTTCTTTTTACTATTTTATCATGAACATTGGTGAGGACCAATTATATGAAGATAGGTTGAAAAGTGGCATAGTCGTCCTTTCAAGTGCACTCTTCATTCTTCCATGCATACAATCTGAGATAATGTCACCACCAGAATTAAAGTTCTCACTTACATGTGCTCAGTGCTTAATTTGTCAAGGAATAGGTGCCGGATCCTAAGCCTTTTTTTTTTTTTACCTTTATTAATGCACCCAGTATAACATTTGCAGCAACAATTGGCACATGTGGCACATCAGAACACTGGTGATCAATCTATCAATTCCGAATGATCAATCTGAATAGCTGGCATATTAACAAAATTCTATGACACCATGTATGTATGTATATAGCTTGTCTATTGTGTGTCACTGTCACCTACAGTATGAAGCAACACATCAGAAAAATTGCAAGAAAAACATGAAAATATAAAGTAAAGAAAATGCTGAAGTCAAAAAGATCTCTATTTAGAAGGATGAAAACATATATAACCAAATAGCGCCATTTTGATTGACAGGGAAGGTCCCGGATCCAATAAAATAGGTGCCAGATCCACCGGATCCAATCAAATAGGTGCCGGATCCAATCAGAGAGGTGGGGGAACATGTTCCCCCATGTTCCCCCACAAATTAAGCACATGATGTGCTTCAGCAGCTCTCTGTAAAAGACCTGTATATTTCTGTGCTGTGTGTCAAGAAGACCTCAGACACTAGACCATATTGCAATAGGGTGGCATTTCATTAACTTAATAGCAAAATGGCCACCGTGTCAATATGGTCAATGGGCTTGATTTTCCAACACAGAGTAGGCGGCCTCAATTCCAAGAATCGTTCAAAACCCCTCTTTGTGAACCGCTCAGCTCAGCTCTTTACTCTAGAATAGATAAATATACAATTTTAGATTATTTGATTTTAATAAGTTTTGCCTAATAGCCTATAAGCCTATTAGGTTTTCACCACATAAACTACCAGTAGAAAATAGAACTGCCGGTTCCTCACTTGAGTAACAATTCTCTGTATTTAAGAGAGTTAGTGATTGCATGCCTCGTTTCTCATTGAGGACAGCCTGTGATTATTAGAATGTTCCGGGTAAGACTGTCACAGCTCACAGATGTCCCCTGTACTTCATTCTCGGGGACACATTAAGAAAGTAATGCTAGCTAGTGCAACTATTCCACTCAATAAAATTCAGATCAAGTCCCCAATAATCTATCATACATAATAAACCAAGTGCTAGTGCTGCCACATAATTGTTTACAAGGGAGGCCATTTGACTTTACGAAACATATTTATAGTAGGACTGGTATAAATCTACTCTTCCATGACTTTTATACTGTACATGACAAAAGGAATTATAAATCGACAGTTCAAACTTGAATAGATAATGCCGATGCAGTTTAGGACAGCCTGAACAGCAGGGTGTTCAGCTATCAGATGAATAATGGAGCATTTTCACTCCCACACAACAGCATTAAATATTAAATGAACACAACTCAGAACTTGTGAGGACTCATAAATGCAGCATGAGAAACCACAACAAAGGAAACATCCAAAAGTTGACAACTAGCCATGTGGGCCAACATACTACCCCCTGTCCTGCCAATATGCTACCATGCAAATACTGTTATCTTATTTTAGTGATGCTGGAAATAAATCTGTTGTAGCTTTCGACAGGCAGGGGAAAGCGCTGCGCGTGCGTGCATGTGCGAGGTAAATGACTAGCGCAACGCCAAGCTGCTGGAGTTTCCAAAAAACGCAGAATTCCCGTTATAAACAATTTAAACGTGCGCTGTGCTCAGGACAAAAAACATCTTGGACACAGGGCCTCAGTGTTCTACAAAATCAATGAGAAAATGCTCGCAAACTGTCTCTGTTCTATCAGTCCGACTTTCACCTGCATCCTCCCCCCAGTCCATAGAGCTACAGTGTTGTTTGTTCAGCCATGAGGCTAAAGCTACACAATCAGGCCAGAGTGAGCAGCACACAGTGGCAGGAAAAGTACTCCAAATGTTTACTTAAATATAAGTATCAATACTGCAATGTTTAATGTACTCTGTTACAAGTAAAAGTCCGGAATTCAAAATGTACTTGAGTAAAGGTACAAACAGGTTCTTTTTTTTCTTAAAGTACCAAAAGTAGAATGTGGAATTTGGTCTGTGACGGTTCTGTTGACCCACCGCACAATCAATAGTACTCTAGAAACCAATAATGGCCTTATAGGGAGGACAAGGGAGTTCTGTTAATGAGAATAATAAGTGGAGGGTTAGACCTTTTTCCACAACAGCCATATTGACAAATGTGTGCAATGTTTCTCCCTTCAGGTGTTACCAATGATAATAATTAAGTCTCTGTTTCATTTAGTGTATCAGAGCCTATCTACTGAGCTAGTCTTGTGAGGCCAGCCCTCCACCTCGGTTCCACTCAGAGGGATTGGAGATTGCCAATGAGCATGCAACACTGGGCGCACACTGGCCGAGGCCTGCTACTGAGAGGGTATAACCGGAAGCACAATTAGGACTGTATACCGTCCGAGGAATTAAGTTACCTGTTTTGCCGTGCTTGAAACCTGTGTTGTGATTGGTCGAAGAAGACATCTTCCGGGGGAAGTGCACGTCCAACAAAGGTCCTGCCCCAGTGATGTTAATAGGTTTTTAATGTAATGAGTCCCGGGACCCCAGAAGAGTTTTTCGGATGAGTCCCAGGGATATTTTATGGGTCCCAAAAAAATTCAACGCCGCGGAGATGGGTATCGTTCACCTCTGAATCGATACGATACCTTTTTCGATACCTGGGAATCGATACGATACCTTTTTCGATACCGTTTTCGATACTTTTTTATGTATTATTATTATTATTACTACCCTTATTATTACCATTATTATTATTATTATTAACTTTTTTCTATAGGCTATTTTACACACCACAAAAGGTTATTAAGGCCGTCTAAAGACTGAGCTTGTAGATCGGCTATTTTCAAAATGTTTGCCTATTTCTTATATTTATTTTACAATTTGGCTAATGTTTGAACTTAGAACTAGGATTTCTAAATACACTAGGCTACAGACACGCATTTAATTATATTTATATCACTGGGACCCCAATTTATATTACATTTTAAAAAACTAGAGTAGGCCTACAAATGGAACAGGTCCATTTGGTTCCATTTGTTCACCGAGTAACAGACCCATTAAGTTTCCAAAAGATTCCCTTTTACTTTGCTATTAGCAATATAAAACGTTTTTATATTCAGCAAAATGTCAGTAATGGTATTGTCTGCCTCTCATTATTGTCAAGGAAGAAAGTACCGCATGTCGCTGCCTTGCTTAAGTTTCATCAAGGCAAAAAAAAGCACCCTAAGACACACACCAAAAGTTGTGTGTGCGGGGGAAAGAGGAGGGGCAGCCACCGTTGCACAGAAATCACTTTCACTTTCAGCTTATGACAAACGGCAGCTTTTAATCAATGCACAAGGATTTAAGGACATTATATTTATAATGATTACAAGAACATTCACTACCTGTAGCTATGGAGTAGGCCTACTCCGTTGGAACCTACTCTGTTGGAACGGAAATAAACTTGTACGTGCTGTTAGACAGACAGTTGGCTCCTCTCCTCTCCGCAGGTTTAATAGGAAGCAAAGACAGACACCACGGTTTGATTTGATCATTGCGTAGTCAATTATGAAGGGATTTCAAAAATTTAAACGTCTCCATATTGCTTGGGAAGTCTACTTAGCAGAACATCGCGGCCTTTGCGATTCGCTAATCGCTAATGTTTTTCTTTTACCGCGATGCGGTAAATTATGGATTAATAATGGAGGCGCGTCCCCGGGACCCCAGAAACAAGACGTGAATGCGTCTCTGGGCGACATGAACGCGTATTTGACGCGGGACGCGCACGTAATGACATCACTGCTGCCCTATAGACGAAACCACAGAACGCTGCCCTTAGTTGCGGTGCCGATTGGCACCACAGTTAGGATTGCCGCTATGTGGATTTGTCTATAGACGTTCTACGTTAGGATCGTTACCAGGCTTTTCAGAGAAGGGAAAAGACTACCAGTGAGCCAGCCAACACTGATTCTGTTTGACCAACCTCAATTGATACGGTAAGGAAGTAACATTACACAACTGATTGTCAATATGGCTGCTGTGAAAAAGCTCTTTTGGGTGTACTTGTTTCTTAAAAGATTAAACAGACTTTTGGACACAAACTCAAGATTATTTAAAAGAAACTGGAGTACAGTAGGCTAAATGGGCCTCGGAAATACATACATTGATAAAGTAAATTTAAGAACTAGAGGAAACACTAGCCCACATTTAATTTGTTCTCATTTTGCTTTATCTTCCTTTACTTCTGTGAAACAACTTCAGTCACATAAAAAGTTGTGGCAAAACTTGCAAAACTTGCAAGCTCAACTCAATAATTTCCCCCCAGTCCCAGATCACCACAATTCACACAGATCTGCTTCTCTTCGGCCTTCATTTGCTCTGGACTAATATTGAATTGAGGAAATGTTTTCATCAAACTGAACCTTGAAGAGGAAGAGGAATGCTAATGAGATCCAGTATGGTCTCAATGCTATAAGTCCTGTATGAACCATAATGTCAGCAGTTCCTGCCCCAGACCCCTCCATCTTTGACTAGATTTTTTATCAACAATATTCTGGAGCCAAACAAATCTAATTAAAGGAATCTGGAGTATACCTAACAAGGAGGGGCAGGAGGTAGAGGAGGAGGGATGAAGAGAAAAAGGAAAGAGAAACAACAACTTGAACAAAAACAACAAAAACCTTCACCCCATGCAGAAAAAATAAACCTGGCACTACCGTTCTGCCTTTGTGAATCAAATGACATCAGTCACTGTGATTCTCAAAGTGGATGACACTCATGAAATCACAATGGAGCACTTAAGGCTTTTGATCACCTTAAAACTGACACGCATTCTTATTTAGATGAAGACAGTGAACACGCTCTTCCAAAGAGGATAACAACTTAAAAGAGGGCAATCTTAAGGGAAATACTGTAAGTATTACAATCGGAATCAAACTTCAGCATTATTGAGATGAATAAAATGTGTATATTTATGGTAATGCGTTATTTTCAGGTAGGACAGGTACATGTACAGTACAGTACATAACAGTGATTGCAGAAATATCTTGAATGTTTAACACCATGTTACAGTATTTGTTTGGTTAATACATTTCTTTGAGTGACCCACAAAGCAATAGTATGTGCTAAATATGTGCTTTATCTTTTAGCTATACATTAACTGCTAGCTTTTCAACCAAAACCCACAGGCCCCATCTCACTTGCTTTTTCATAGCTTTCATAAGCAACATGCATGCCTATTAGGATGGAACAAGCGCTTGAGTCCACACGGACCTTTTACACCTACAACAACATAACCTTATTGCCTCTCTGAAATGGCCATCGTTGCTATTTTGATCCATTAGTTGCCCCCAGCTTGCATGTTTGTCCTGCTGTCTTCAGGGTCAATTGTAGGACAACTGACGCCGGCCAACACTCTGCAACGGAGGCCAAATGGGGCGAACATGTTTCTGAACTCCTCACAAAGAGCCACATCATCACCGTCGGGCGGAAACCTTGTATGTCCAAAACAGTTACTTTTCAGGATATATGGGAGAAAATATATCCAATATTATGCTCTAATCATGGATCCAGTCTAGTTATTATTTAGTCACAAGCTCTTGTTAATGCATTTCTTTGGTCAAATATACAGCCGTGAGCACTTTCACATTCTATTTTAAAATAGTAAAAAAAAAAAAAAAAGCAGATCTACAGGCTCACAATGTAGCACAATGTGACGCAGTGTGAGCTTGTACATCGGTTATTCTCGCTACTTCTACGATGAAGACTTTACTGGGAAAAGGTTGAAATATGGAAAAAAAAACAATGTTTCTCTGCCCAACAGCAAAGACATTCAAGATAAAAAAATACTACTTGGTTTTGATCATGTTTAGCTAGTGCTCTAGACTAGAGTCTAGACCAAGGTTCCCCAATTAGTTTTCCCCAATGGCCGAATCATGTCTAGGGTACGAGGGCCACAACATTGCAGGGGGCGACGGTGGCGTTCCCACTACTCCAGCGACAGTTCAGATATCGTCGTTGTCGGGTGAAAATCTTGTATGTCCAAAACCGTTCGTTTTGCATTTATCATTTTAAAAATGATTTAAACTAGTGAAAACAGCCGATCTACAAGCACACTAGATCTGCTGTAGATCTGCTGTTTTCACTACTTTTGTGCGACGGCCTTGTATGATTTGCGAAAGAACATACACATTTGGAGATACGAGATTTCCAGCCAACAACGACGATATACTAGTGTTGTTGCTGCTCTTATACCACCATTATTACTGGGGTTGGTGCGGGCCTCAAATGGCCCGCGGGCACCCTGGTCTAGACACTAAGCTCCCAATGTTTCTCAGAGTCGAAAAAGAGGTCACTGATAACCCATCAATGGAGCCCAGTGAAGTCTGTGTTTGACACCAGGTGACCAGGAGATGGTCTGTTGATTAGATAAACAACCTTTATCGCTACTTATGAAAGAACCGGGTCCTACTGCACGCTTCAGCAGCGCTTAAACACCCTGGACATTTACCTGAGAGCTGACCGCCACGAGAGCACAGGGGGTGTTATCTAAAACATATATCATTGAGTGGGCAGAATGGTAACCCCAGTCCCCCACCCCACTCCCTAGTCACTATGGGCTCAGCAGATCAAAGGGATTTTCGTGGGGTAAGCCCGTTTCCAGAAGACGGCATCAGCATTTTGAGCAGGTTGCTGTTAACAGTGATAGGTTCGGGGGGACAGGGGGTGGAGGTGAGGAGAGAGAGCAGGGGTGTGGGAGAGGTGGGAGAGAGCGTGAAGGAGTGAGTGAGTGAGTGAGTGAGTGAGTGAGTGAGTGAGTGAGTGAGTAGGCCTACATACAGTGATACAGAGAGACCAAAAGATTCATACAATAATACATAATGACAGACAGACCGACAGACAGGCAGATAAAGACAAGCACATAATGAACTAGAAGCAGTGCTCTTCCGAGCACAGGTCTCCACCAGGCCGTGCGTCCTGGTGGTGCTACTGTATAATAGGCCAATGTAAAAAGGGTGGCATATGTTCTTCACCTTAGATCTTTCATGGCAATCGGACGCTGCATGCATGATTTCAAGCATTGTGTTCCAAAAATGTGTTTTTCTAAAGTCTTCCTGCTGGTGGCGCTATAACAGGACAATGTTAAAAAGGTAGCATTTGTTCCTTGACCTAGTGGGAATATGTGTGGCAAATGTCACGGTAATCGCAAGCTGCGTTGATGATTTGAGGCATTTTGTTCAAAAACGGAGCAATCCTGCAAACTTTGGAAGCTAATATTAGCCAATCAGGATGGAATGTGAAATATCAGACGGATTGGACTTGATCACATGACTATAGAGATACTGTGTACCGATTTGCATGATTTTTGGATAAAATCTCAAGGAGTAATATCCAAAAATGTGTTTTACATAAGTCAGGCCAAAGGTGGCGCTATAAAAGGCTGATGTGAAGAATGCAGGGCAAAGGTTTATCCTTAGCCTCTAGGGAGTGCGCTTACAAAGTTTGAAACTGATCGGTGGAGTTATAGGTAAAACCACAAATCGGGCTGTTATAGCGCCACCATGAGGCTGATTAAAAAAAAAATAAGTGGCATTTCTTCCTCGGCCTAGTGGGAACGTGTGTGCGCGATTTCATGATAATTGCACTTTGCGTTTGTGATTTGAGGCATTTTGTTCAAAACGGCTCAATCCCACAAACTTTGGAAGCCAATCTTAGCCAATCAGGATGGAATATG
This sequence comes from Nannobrachium achirus, assembly GCF_963921795.1. Taxonomy (NCBI): domain Eukaryota; kingdom Metazoa; phylum Chordata; class Actinopteri; order Myctophiformes; family Myctophidae; genus Nannobrachium; species Nannobrachium achirus. Next base: position 30,063,045 of record NC_137823.1, read on the forward strand.
CAAAATCGGACAGATCCGTGTCGATCACATGACTGTCGAGATATTGCCTACCGATTTGTAGGATTTTTGGACAAAATCTGTAAGAGTAGTGCACAGAAATGTGTTTAGCAAACATCGGCCACTAGTTGGCGCTAGAAAAGGCCCATTTGAAAAATTTAGGGCAGAGGTTCTAGATTGGCATCCAGGGAATGTGTGTGCTCACTTTGGCAGCGACCGGGCCAACGGTGACTGAGATTTGGCGCTCACAAACTGCGAGGACGCACGGACGGACGGACGGACGGACGGACGCACGGACGCACGCACGGACGGACACACGGACGGAGGGGAAAACATACTCTCCCCTCAGCCTTCGGCTGGTGGAGACAATTAAATAAAAGTAGACAGCCCTAGCTATGTCTGGGCCCAGTGCTGTCTCTTACAATGGCACCAGTAGGAGTTGATTCCTGGGTTGGAAATATAAGCCCCCATGCAGGTGCGCTTTTTGCTTACAGGAGGGACTCCCCGAAAGTCAAAACCATTCCAGAACATTCTGAAATGTACGGGTCCACAATCTGACAATCTCACGACACGTCGCGGCGCATTAGTATGTAACTTGTTGATGGCCTGTTTTCACCAAATGTTCACCTGTTTGTGCCAAACTGTTTGCCTATTATGACATGACCCAGAATAGGGACGTGTTATGTGGGTCGCTGGAAGCCAGAGTAGGTGGATAATGGTGGGGGAGATGTGCTGTGTGCTGCCAGGGCTTGGTGTGGGTGAGAACCCTGGCAGCTGAGTTCTGCACATAAACTGGAGTCTGTCCAGGGCTTTGCTGGCTACTAGTAGAGTCCCGAACCTGAACACCAGTGGTGTGAAGAAACGTAGATTTACTTAAGTACCGTAGGCTACTTAAGTACAATTTTGAGGTATTTTCACTTTACTCTGGTATTTCCAATTCCCATTACTTTTACGTCTGCTCCACTACTTCTTGGATCCAAACATTGTACTTTTACTCCACTACATTTATTTGAAAACTTTAGTTACTTTGTAGATTTTGATTATCTAAAACTGCACCGCGATGCGACGCATTGTGAGCTTGTGGTCGGATCTGCTATTTTCAAAAGATGTTTGTACACTTGAAAACTGGGACATTCTGCAGTACATTTTGATGCCAATACTTTTGTACTTTTTATACTCAAGTACATTTTGAATTTTGGACTTTTACCTGTAACTATGAGGGTGGATTCCCCATTCTGCCAATGTATTTAAATGAAAATGGAGCGGTTTATTTTGCAGAAATCCTCTACTGGCATGAAACCGCCCCCTTCCCATTGAAATGCATTGGTGGAATGGGGAATCCACTCTCATAGGTACTTTGGTGTGGGTGCAGTCTAACAGAGTATTTCTACATTGAAGTATTTCTTTTTCTCTTTTATAATTTTTGTCCCGCAATTTTGTAACCCATTTTCACCCAGTGCCAATTGCCTATGTAATCCTGGGCTCTGCTCTCCCTCTGCCGCACCTGGGGAGACAACGGACAAACCTCATGCTTCCTTCAATGCATGGGTAGACCAAGTTGTTTCTTTTCACCTGACAGGGGGGATTTCCCTGGGATGGACGTAGCACGTGGAAGGAACACGTTATTCCAACCAGTTCCTTTCCCCTCCATCAGGCGCCCCGGCTGGCCAGGGGGAGGCATTATTGACCTATAGACCAGGATTACTGCATGTTTTTGTGAGGGTATCAACCCTAGGAGACACGGGGAGAACTACATTGAAGTATTGATACTTTCACTTAGAGTAGAGACATTGAGTACTTTTTCCATCGCTGCTAGTGGTAGTACAGCCCCGAACCAGAACAGGACTAACACTAGACCAGACCGTCTCTGGAAATAAACACTTTGTGCAGCCACATACAGTATAAGCCACTCTAGGGAGCACACACTAGAACTACTGTGCAGTGATGTGGGTCAGTGCACAGTTCACCGACATAACGACAATGTAAGCAGCAAGTCATTTAAGCAAGCCTGGATTCACATGTCTTTGTTTTCTTCCAATCAACCTCCCACAGGAGAAATGTTGACTTCAGAGAGAGAGAGAGAGAGAGAGAGGATTAGGAGGAAATAATATATTTTTAATTGTTTGGTGTGGGAGTCAAACCCAAGTTTGAGATGTTGACAAGCACTGCTATTCTGAGCGTGGAGGTGTTGTGAGTTTGCACACATCGAGGCGCAGCAGGGTGTGTGTGTGCTGTCTTTATGAGCCGTGCAGAGCACTCAGTGCACGGGGAGAGGGGGGACACAGAGAGAGAGAGAGAAACCAAGAGAGACAGACAGAGAATAATGTGCGTGCGTGCGTGCGTGCGTGCGTGCGTGCGTGTGTGTGTGTATACGCGTGCACAAGTCTAAGTGTTGTATATGTGCATGTGTGTACGTGCCTGTGAATGTGTGAGAGAGACAGAGAGAGAGAGAGCAGAGCAGAGAAGTGAAGAAGATGAAGGGTGAAGATAATAAGAGAAATCAAAGGAAACTGGGAAGATTGGGTCACGTCTCAATACACACTGTAACCTTTCTTTTTTCTCTCGTAACCCCCCATCCACCATCTACCCCACCCCCCACCCCTCTCTCTCTCTCCATGAAGGAAGCCTCTCATCTCTCATGGCTGGATGGCTAACTGGCAGCAGGGTGCAAAATTCCCCTCTGTGCTGTGCTAACCATAAGTAAAACGTGGCGTGAACAGAGAAGAAACACAGCTGCCAATCTGGCAGTGGTGGGAAAAAAGTACTTGCATGTCTTTACTTAAAAAAAAAAAGTATCAATACTGCAATGCAGAAATATACGCTGTTAGGGTGCCCTCACACCAAAATACCTATGAGAGTGGAATCCGCGTTCTGCCAATGCATTTCAATGAGAGTGAAGCGGTTTCATGCCAGCAGAGGATTTCTGCAAAAAACGCTCCCTTCTCATTGAAATGCATTGGCGGAACGCGGATTCCACTCTCATAGGTATTTTGGTGTGAGGGCACCCTTAGAAGTAAAAGGCTGGAATAAAAAAAATGACTTGAGTAAAAGTGCAAAAGTATTTGTGTCAAAATGTACTTGAAGTACCAAAAGTAGACAGTATACAGAATGGCCCATTTCACAAGTTTTCAAATGTGTAAAATGTCGCAACGCATTGTGAGCATGTAGATCGGCTAGTTTCAAATGGCTAATGTATGTTTTGTAATAATGATCAAAAATGTACAAAGTAACTAGTAACTGAAGTTTTCAAATTATTGTATGGAGTAAAAGTATAATATTTGCCTCCGAGATGTAGTGGAGTAGAAGGAAAAACTCCAATAAAGTAAAAGTCCCTAAAAAATGTACTCAAGTAGGCCTACAGTACTTGAATAAATGTTACTTTACACCACTGCAATCTGGTAAAGAAAGTAATAGGCCTACTCTACCGTGGTTCAACACAGTTGAACTGTCGATTATAGACCCATTTACGGTATACTGTACTTTGTTGCTTGAGGCTGTCGCTCAAAATAGCATAGGCCTATGTATACAGTATATATATATATATATATAATTATTATTTTTTGCAGAACATTGTTGTTTGTATTGACACTTTTTTACAGTTGGAAATACGTAATTTTTCTTGAGTGACATTTTGTCAGAGGTGCAAGATTTTCTGATGGGGTCGTGGGCTATGGGCTACAACATAATATGTATGATATATGTTTGATTAGTTTGGTTTAACAACATATAGAGGCACTCTATAGCAGTGGTCCTCAAACCTTTTCATGTCAAGGACCCCCACACATATTAGCCCAGGGACCCCCATAAGAGAAGATTTTATAGCAGTCATTTTCAACCATTTTAATTTCAAGGACCCCCAGTTCGACATGCATTATGCTATGGACCCCCATTTTATGGCATTTCTATCTCTGAGACTCTAGAGATATATTTAGAGATTTATTGTAAAATCTGAGATTTATATTGTAAAATCTATTAATCAATTAATTCACTCTTAGAGTGTACAAATGGACCCTAACAGGTCCATTTGGTTCCATTTCCATTTGGTTCCATTTGCACACTCTCAGAGTTACATAAGGGTCCATTTGGTTCCTAACCATCATTTAGCTGGGGACCCCCTAGAAGGACCCCTGGGGGTCCCCGGACCCCACTTTGAGAACCAACGCTCTAAAGCAAGAGGCAGAGCAGGCTGTTCTTCCTGAGAAGGCTCAGGTCCTTTGGTGTGTGCAAGGGGATGCTGCAGATGTTCTGCCAGTCTGTTATGGCTATTAGTGCTCTCTTCTTTGCGACTGCCTGCTGGGGTGGGGTCTGGCTAGGGCTGGCTCCGCCGCTGGGGCCTCACTGGAGGGGTGGAGGAGGTGGCTAAAGGCTTTATCATAGTCTGAGGTGAAGAGCTATCACCTCAACTTTGAGGTGATAAGGTATCACCTAAACTAAACATGTGAAAACAAGTGGAGGCCATCATAGTCACAGACTCACGGTGAAGTCCTATCACCGCGCCTCTGTGCCTCTCAGGGACATGCTGGGCCCCTGATTCAGCCCGGGAAAAAGAGTTGGAGAGGCCCTCATTGCGCGCTATAGAGAGAGATCTCTCTCCATAGCGCTGCTGCTACTCAAAGACTTGACATTTCAGATCATGACAAGTGACAAGCCAGTGGGCCAATTACATGAGTTATATTTCGTTGTTGTCGGGTGGAAACCGTTTGAATTGTATTTATCATTTTAAAAATTTATTAAAAATTTAAACTAGTGAAAACAGCCGATCTACAGGCACACAACGCCTCGCACCGCGAGGCGTTGTGTGCCTGTAGATCTGCTGTTTTCACTACTTTTGTGCGACAGCCTTGTATGATGAAGCAGGGCTTTGCTTTGCGAAAAATTTTACAAAATGGAACGAAGGCCGACATTTTTTTCTTTTTTTTCCCCTAATGGCCGGCCTGGACCGTCCGGGAATGAGCCGGCCGTTCGGGAGTTGTCCTGCTTTTCCCAATGGCCAGCATGTCCCTGGTGCCTCTGAAACCAGGGAAGATGTCTGAAGGTAAAAACAGAGGAGGGATGTCGGGTTCGCTGTGATAGCCCCTTTTTTCTGACTTTAAAAGACTACACAGCGGTGATAGCTTATCACCCCAGACTGTACTATGATAGGGCCATCAGGTGGAGGCTATGAGGAGATCGTGTAATGATCAGCTCTCCAATGAGGCACACGGTTGCCACGTTGCTCGGTCAATAAGAATAATTATCCCTGAAAAAAAAAAAGGTAGAATACAATAGTGTTAGGAGTCGGACACTGTCTGACATAGTTACTGTGTCTATTCTTATTTAGTTCTTTTTAGAGGGTGTGTATACCGTTGTATACTGTATTTGTTCATTATTTATGGCGACTGAATTTCCCCCACAAGATCCATGAAGGTCTGTCTGTCTGTCTGTCTGTCTGTCTGTCTGTCTGTCTGTCTATCACGTGTCAACAACAGTAAAATATGTTATTCCATTATTTCCGTCATCTCCCACATACCCCCAGTAGTACCTATAGTATCCCTAGATTATTGTAACCCCGGCAGCCTTTTTACAAAGAGTGAAAATAGCAGATACAAGCTCAGAAACGCGTTGCGATGCATAGTGATCGATTCGTCATAATGATGAAGTATATACGGCTCAAAGTGGTTAATCATCACGAGTATATAGCCGCTGCCAACTGCACTTGGCACTTATATATGTACCTCCGCAGCTATTATTCCACTGTAATTGGCAGCAATGTTTTGCCAGTTTCTTAGCATAATTTGTCATAACATTGAACTCCTTGACTTTTTCCTCCTGGGAGATGAAAGGTTTCAAAGCACGCCTGAGTGTTATTGTTTCTGATGATGAAAAAGCGCCGTCTACTTTCACCAGATTGGCTGCTTTGCGCTCCCAGCCATTCAAGTCAGAAAGCTGTGTCTTGCATGTACTGCTAATACAAGGACAGTCTAACAACTGTCTGACATGTGTTCCTGTAGATTCATATAGGCAACGGGTGCACCGTGCACTTACCGGTACATACTGTATTATGTACATTTGTATGATGTACATTCATATCGTTGCTATTGTGTGGATACCTTGTATGTCTAAAACCGTTCCTTTTTATTATATTATTTTATCATTACTGTGAAAATGGCCTATCTACATGAAATCTGCTACTTTTCTCTTGTATGATGCGCTCATTAATCTAGGAAAAACGTAAAAAAGTTGACGGTTTCTTTCTTTTTTGCCTGACAGCAACGGCACCAGTCTACCAGATCTAGAACACCAACACGTTCTCACCCCCAACTTAAGGCGTCACACATAAAGGCACGCTCAGACTCAAGCCTAGGGTCCCTTCACTTTTCGAGGTTTGATCCGGTTGGGAGAGGACTACACTTTACGTGTAGTCCTAGACGGACTACACTTTGGCCGGAACTATCAAACCGGAAACAGTTTTAACCCAAAATATTCCCCTGCACTCAAGGACATACTTTTAGGGCCTACCTAACAAACCCCTTGATGCAGCGTTTTGCTTTTGGAAAATTTGTTTGGTATATGCATCTTTTAGTCCAACTCATAGCGACTGGAAAGACTATACTAGGCTACTCGAGCATTTTAATAGGGATTGGGGAAACAAACGGGGGGAAACAAAACAAAGCGACGCCGCTTCTTCTGCTTGTGGTTTCCGCCTAGACCGGATCAAACCGCCCGTTGTAAACTATCACCTGGTGAGGCGAGGTTACGCACACAGTGGAAAAAGTACTCAAATGTTTTGCTATGTTTTTAGTAGGTCTATCAATACTGCAATGTAGAGTCTGGAATTCAACATTTACTTGAATAAAAGTACAAAAGTATTGGTATAAATGTATAAAATTGTACTTAAAGTATTAAAAGTAAAAGTACTCATTATTGAGAATGTTTCGTTTTTCAAGTGTATAAAAATCTTTTGAAAATAGCAGATCTACAAGCTCACAACACGTCGTACAATATTTGTCTCTGAGACGTAGTGGAGTAGAAGAAAAAATAAATAAATACTCAAGTAAAGTACAAATACCTCAAAATTGTACTTAAGTACAGAACTTGAGTAAATGTACTTTAGTTATTTCACACTACTGCATGCACACACACTTCCCTTCCCTTCCGGATTCCTCGAAGCTTGCTTTTCATGGACCAGGTATGGGAGAGGTTATCTTTTCTGCTCTCGCCCCAAACCCCAATCCATCTCTCTTTTCTCGCTACAAATCGGCTCTGTGAAAGAAAGTGAAGCGCGAGAGAGAGAGAAGGAGAGAGAGAGAGAGAAAGGTGAAGTTCACCCCGAGGCAGTGTCTGTGAGAGAGTGCTGACATCAAACACATCAAAAGGACTGCCAACCGTATCTGCTTCTGCTTTATAGCTGTGGTAGCTGTAGTGTGTGTGTGTGTGTGTGTGTGTGTGTGTGTGTGTGTGTGTGTGTGTGTGTGTGTGTGTGTGTGTGTGTGTGTGTGTGTGTGTGTGTGTGTGTTCTACTACTGCACGTTGTGAGGACTAGATGTCTTTACAAGAATAATAGTGTGAGGAAATGGAGGACATTTTGCCATGGGCTTTATTTGAGAAGGGGGTGTTGTTAGACCTTAGGTTTAGCCTTTTTCACCCTGGCCTCCCAAAATGTTCCAGACTTCTTCTCTACTAAATGTTTTTTTATAGGATAAATTCTTCAAAATGTGTGTGTATACCTGTATGTGTTTGCGTGTGCATAGTTGAATATGACGTGGATGTGGTGTCACCCAATTCATATTTAATATGAATACCAGGCCTTGCCCGTTTGAACATACACAGTATGTGCTCTGAATTATGTGCAGAGTTTGGGTTATGGGGTGTGCACCGTATATGAGGGATTGAATAAAGGAGTCTCAGAAGTAATGTTGGAGAACCCAGACGTATCAGTGATGTCAGTCATCTCCAAATTTGGGCACTGTTTCAGCATGTGGCTGTTACCATGGAGGAGACACATGCGCTGTACAGGCGGCGGTATCAGTGATGGACAGACGGACAGACATACAGACATTCGGTAGTTTATTATGTAGGATAGATGAAGCAATTGAACAGGCTAGTACAGTGTCGGGTCTGGGTGAGGCCATTCGGGGGTGGCTGCTGTATTGCTGCCCGCTACGCCGTCGAGACCCCGGACGAAGCCATTTGACTGTTGTTGAGAACCGCTTTATGGCTGCTCGCAGCGTTCTCGAGAACCATTCATCCTATCATCTTCACACTCGACACTGCACTCCATTGGGTCCTCATCAGTGCCCCCCTCCCCCCCACCCACAAAGTGATGAACGGTTTTCAAGATATGTGAAGAACAGCGCAGACAGACAGACTCACTCATGCATGCAACATGCGTTCAGAGATTCCGGGGTTCTATAGAAATAATGCTCCTGACAGATTGCTAGCTCTGCATGCATGCCATGCGTAAGCATGTGCCTTTCCCTTACAGTATATAGTCTATACAGTACAGCTTCTCATTATTCCGTTCTCGCAGCCCTGCCTCCTGCCTTCTTGCCTCACTCTCTGTACATAGGCAGCCAGTTCCCCTGAGGAGTCAAAGCTGTAGCAATCACTACCGTCTTGCCACAAACACGGGTCAGAATTCATAATCTCCCTGCACATGAATACTGCATGTGGTGTGAACTCTTCTAGTTCACAACGCAATAGTGGTTTTATCTGCTTTTATCCAAAACTTCCAAGATTGATTGATTGATTGAACAACATCACATGTACAGTAGTCACATTTAAGATGCAGTACGGCACAGGTACAATTAGAACATCCTGCCCAACAGGAACATCCTGAATAAGGCCTTTTACAGTCTTGTTGCCGTCGGAAGTGCCTTGGCACTCAAATTACAAACATAGCAACAATAACACAATAACGTTCATTGCATTTACAAAATGAAAAGACATCCCAACGTCCCCATCACCTTTGTGTGTATGCCTAGTTAATGTACTTCATACAACAGTGAGTTGCTGCTTTGCCTTGCTGCAAACCTCAGCAAAGAAGTTGAACTTTCATCAACTTTTGTTTACCGCAATTTGCTGGCTCTGTCTCCTGTCACAGCGAATAACTCCTTGCTATACTGTAGATAATGCATGGAACAATGTCGGTTTCTCAGAAAGTGGAAGCGGAATTCCGGTGATAATTTGAGCTGTCTTCACACAGGATGCAAAGAACAATTTCTAATTGTGTTACTTGAGTGAGTAGATCACAGGATCAAATTGTGTTTGCATTACTCGTGTGAATTCTTTGTTGAAGTTGAAGATTTCAATTCACACAAAATTCCTATCATCAGCCTCATGTCATTGCCATTGTTCACCGCAAAAATTCACATCTACAGTATTCACATTTGTATTGACTTTGTATGTAGTCGTGCCACGAGAAAAAAATGCTTTGCATTTGGTATGACATGATTAATTTACTTCGGGTGACACAAATACACAAATATATACACATTTAAATATTTGGACTCTAGCTTCTGCTGCTGCATAACATAATATACTGCCAACAGATTTGGGACAAAAAGAAAATCCATTTCTTCCCATTAGGGTGCAGCTATGACACATGGTGAAATAAAAATGCGAAATAAAAAATAACAAATGTAAGGACAATGAATCATAGAAGCAAACATATACTCCAGACATTACTTGTCTTGTCTCTCTCCCTCATACTCATCTGTTTTAATCTCTCTCCCTTTGTTTTTGTTGTCTCATTCCATCTCTTCACTCCCGCCCTTTGCTCTGTCCCTCTGTTTTTCATCCCGCTGTCTCACTCTCAATCCCAGTCTTTCTCCATTGTTGTTTGCCGTGGTTGTTTGTCATTCTCTCACATTTCTGTTGCGGGGGTTAAGCTCTCCTCCCCACTGTAAACACATTTAAAAATGACAGACACTCTCGCAGAGCATCCAAAGTAATCCTGGGTGAAGGTGCATCCCTCGCCGTTGGTGGTTGTTTGGTATCTTATCACTGCCTATCTCGTAATTGGGTCTCTTTTTGTTTTGTTTTCTCTAGGCGTCTTCATTTCCACTCGTATAATTCTCCCTGTCAATCAAATTTCTAATTAGATTCAAGGCAGCCATGTTGGCACGATAAGTATCTGGCTGTGTTTCAGTGACACATGTATGCCTCTCCTTTCCTCTGTTCCATCACCACCCTCATTCCTCTCTCCATCTCCCTTCTTTCTGCTTCTGTGTCCTTGTTCATTTGTAGAGGTGGGACGTTTGCGAACGAATCAAGTCTTTTGAACGGCGCTTTGAAATGAACGATGGGATTCGGTTCACAGTAGTGAGCCTTCCTTTCTAATGAACAAACAGTGGTGGGAAAAATATTCAATTTCTTTACTTAAGTAAAAATATCAATACCGCAATCAAGTAGACGTTTGGAATGTTAATGTACTTGAGGAAAAGTAAAAAAAGTATTGGTATCAAAATGTACTTTAAGCACCAATATTAGAACGTACTCATTATGCAGAATGTCTTGTTTCACAGGTTTTCTAATTAGTAAAATGTAGAAAAATCATTTGAAAATAGCAGATCTACAAGCTCACAATGCGTTGCGACGCATTGTGAGCTTGTAGATCGGCTATTTTCAAATGGCAGGTAGGTACCTATATATGTACGAAATAAACGTATATAGGGTTGAAGTTATTTGTAATTACAATCAAAATCTACAAAGTAACTACTGTAGTAGTAACTAGAATGAGCCAGGCTTTTAAACGGCTCTTTGAAAGGAACGGATCCCAGAGATCCGGCTCACTTCAAAGAGCCATAAATCCCATCTCTATTAATTTGGTATAGTCTTCACAGGTGCTGTCAGGGTTGTCACAAAGAAATATCCCATCAACTACCAGATGGATTGCCATGATTATCTGTGCGCCTTCATGAACCCCAGAGGACATTATTTCAACACAAGATCTTTCCAAATCTAACGGGTAGATTGCTCCATGGAAGCATTCATCCATCCCTAACTATTTGATTGACCCCTTGACCTATGCTCTAGCTCCAGAGAAAAATATATAGCGCTTCAGGTCAAAATATCAACTTTTCTCATAATCTATTTTGGCGACACTGGCATTTCCTCTGGCGCCAATGCAGCATGTCCATGGCCGGCTGCTAGAGGGAATTTCAACACAGTCTCGCAATCTCATTTGAAAACATATATTGTGTATACAGTATAAATCAATATATAAATCAAAACATTTATTTATTTTATTTACCGTAATTGCTGGACTATAAGCCGCACCTGAATATAAGCCGCACCAGCTAAATTTAGAACAAAAAACAAATGTTTACATATATAAGCCGCACCTGACTATAAGCCGCAGGTGTCCTTCCTGCTTCCTGCTAGAGCGCCTCTGGTGGCCGTTAGCTGTAAAAATCTATATATAAATCCTTGTTAAAGACCATTGCAAAACTAACTAACTGGCCGTTAGCTGTAAAAATCTTTATATAAGCCGCACCGTTGTATAAGCCGCAGGGTTCAAAACATGGGAAAAAAGCCGCGGCGTCCGGCAAATACGGTATATGTAATTATAACTCAACACTCAATCACAAGATTGAGAGAGAGTGAGTGAGTGAGTGTAACTAAACCCATTGTCATCTGCATCTCGCTGCGTATTAAAATTAAATCCCAACTTCGTAGCATTTGACCGTTGTTTGCACAGGTACACCTTCACGTTTTGGAGCAGACATTGTATAGACTCCCTAACGTCTCACAGCAGTGGATGCAATAGATGTTTGACATACTGCAGTCATGAACATTATTAAATCATCATCAGCATCGTAGCTTATGATTCATATCAATGGCATCCCAACAATATTGCGTGACACATTCACTCTCTCTTTCTCACACCCACACACACGCGTGCGCGCACACACACAAAAGCACAGATTTATAAAATTGCTTTGTTTTGGGAGCTTTTAACCAAATCCTTTGGGAGCTTTTAACCTAAACATGGGTTTTGATATATCTTCAGTTGACTGGCCAGCCCTGGTTCTCATAGCAGGCAGTGTTGCAGCCAGCTTGACCCTCTCTCCTCTCCCTCAATGACAACTGTCAAGGCCAACGAGACTTTCGCCAAGGTAATTAACCCCCCAATGAAGCTCTATGACCCCAAAAATGCACCAGTGACCTTTGACTAGACTGTGATTATACTGGGAACCTGACAGGTGTGTGCGTGTGTGGGTGGTGTGTGTGTGTGTGTGTGTGTGTGTGTGTGTGTGTGTGTGTGTGTGTGTGTGTGTGTGTGTGTGTGTGTGTGTGTGCGTGCGTGCGTGCGTGCGTGCGTGCGTGCGTGCGTGCGTTTGATGTAAAAAAGAAGAAAGAAAAATATTTCTGCTCAGTTTGCTCTCCCTGATTAAATACGTAAAAGACAAACAACCAGAGCGCTATGCTGCCAGTGCCACTGCTGCTATTGTTTGACATTAATTATTGATGTCAATCACTGTCCTCTACAACACATTTGTGTCAACCATCAATATGAACGCATCAGCTGGGGAAACACATTCTGAATAAATGAGCTGTGCTTTTAATCAGATCTCATAAACATGTTTAGCCGATCAACGCAACACTCTTCCAATACAGTGTCTGTTATCATCTGAATCTCTCTCTCTCTCTCTCTCTCTCTCTGCCCATGAGAGAGGGATACAGAGAGAGAGAGAGAGAGAGAGAGAGAGAGAGAGAGAGAGAGAGAGAGAGAGAGAGAGAGAGAGAGAGAGAGCGAGAGCTCCAGAAATGGCATGAATCCTAGTCAACAAATGACAGGTTAAATGGCCAATTAAATAGAGAGTGCAATGAAAAAACATTTATTACCACAAAGTAACCAGAATACCAGACAAACATCAAACCTGTAGCATGTCTAAACAGTAAACAATACAGTAAATAACATTCTGAGCATTATGCGGTCAACTAAACCATGTCCATCTGAATAACATTGCAAGTGCACAAGTTACACACACCTGCATAATAACTATAGCATGTATCAAATAATTGCAGACAAAGACGTGAATAGAGCCATTGTCGGCCATTGTCAGAGAGCCATTGTGCAGCAATGAAACATGTACACACGCGCACACGCGCACGAACACGCACACGCACTCACACACTCACACACACACACACACACACACACACACACACACACACACACACACACACACACACACACACACACACACACACACACACACACACACACACACACACACACACACACACACACACAGAGCAGAGCATGAATCCCTGTCCACTGCAGATACAAGTCATTAGCATGTTCATCCGGTAACGACTGCAGTCTCTCACAAAGAGGACCGCTGTTTAATTAATCCCATGTTAGCTCTCCTCTCACCTCCTCCTCCTCCTCCTCCTCTCTCTGTTCTCTCCCTCATCTGTTCTGCCCACCATCTCTTCCTTTATCTTCCTCACCAGGCACGTGCACACTTAGATATCAAAGGGGGCTTGAGCCCCTGCCCTTTTACCCGTCTATAAAAAGTGCCCTCTCCCCAGACCATGAATGCAGTTTTTACTGTGGTGAAAGAAATGTAAATTCCCTCTTTCCATGCCATACCTGAAGGCAGCATTCAAAAGAATTGCCTTGTCCAAACTTTCCTGAGCTTGAACGCAGCATCTTACGTTGAAATAATTGCCCTCTCTGTGTAGAAATCCATGCCTTTACGCCACATCTCCAGTATTCACTATGCTTAGAACAGTGTGGTATCAAGCACTGAAAATAGCCGACCTATTTTTGATATTATTTCACCAAAAGGCCCATTTAGAGGCTCAAATATTCTCTGCACGCCCCTGTTCCTCACTCCACCCCACAACACCACCATCCCCTCCCTCCCCTATAGCCCGTCACCTCACGCCTCCCTCTACCTCTACTCCGTCTACCTCCCCTCTTTTCTTGTACCTCGTTACTGTCTTGCATTTTTAATTTAACCTTCCTCTAGCCACGTATTCCCGCTGAGAATTAAAATGTAACTTTTTTTGATGTGTGGCAGATCTGACCCCAAAAAAAAGCACACACCACACATGGCACATTTAACAGCATCTGATAAACAACGACATGATGGCGGGGAGGTGTGTGTGTGTAGGAGGCTGGGGGCGATCAACAGAAATCGGTGCACTTTTCCCTGCAATGTCACAGAGGCAATTATTTGTCAAAAAGGTTTTGCAAGTTTTTTTGGGGGGGAGAGTTAGCGATATTAATTTGGGTAATTCTAATTAGCGGATTAGGAGATTATGCTAATTCTACATAATGTATCAAAACATCGTTTGGCAGGCAGAACAGTGTGAATGTGTGTGTGTATGTGTGTATGTGTGTGTGTGTGTGTGTGTGTGTGTGTGTGTGTGTGTGTGTGTGTGTGTGTGTGTGTGTGTGTGTGTGTATGGGGATGAACATCATAGCACTTTAATGTGTGACAGATGTGTGACAGATCCCAGGTGGTCAGACAGATGTTGGCGTTGACTGATGATGACTAGGATGCATGGGACAGAGGGGAAGGTAGAAGCAGAGTGAGGAGAGGAGACA
>NC_137823.1:30080086-30100086 GCF_963921795.1 Nannobrachium achirus
TCATTAGCCCCTCGTATCTATCAGTAACAAATAATTTGAGTAAATTGCATCGAAAGTGATTTAAACATAGATGGAATTGTTATTTACCCTACTGTATGTACTGTACATACTGTATGCTGTTTATTAACAACAGTTAAAGTTAATATTGCATTAATACTTAGTTAAAGTGATATGGTGATAGCCTACGTTCAGCTGTAGGAAATATGGGTAAATGTGTTGTTTTGCCCAATCACATTTTTGTTGAAGCTGACTAATTTGTGTCCAGTGTCCTTTTCAATTATAAATCATAAGGCAATTATTTATTCATGCTTTGTGTGTGCTAATGATGCATACATGACGCCCAGACATGTGAACTCAGAATGAACACTAGCTAGCAGCTGTATACGGAGTTAGTTACTGTGCTTAGTGACGTACATTGAAATCATGCAGTGCTTCCGTTTCAACTCATCTTTATGCAACCGTTAGGAGACCAGATTCATATTAAATGCATGGAAAGCTGTATTAATGAATGCTGCAACGCAAATGTTGCATTGCAAATTTGACCTTCTGCTCATTCCAAGTCAAGTAGTCACTCATAACAAGTCATTACGACTGACTATAATTATGTTCCCCTACTCTCATGGTAGGCCACTGAAGTACAATGCACTGTGTGGTCAAAATGTTATCTTATTTTAAGTAATTTCTGCCTCATTAAGATAAAAATTCAGGAAAGCAAGGGCTGTGGGGAGACAGGACAGGACATGAAACAGAGCTGGATTAAAAGGCATTATGTTGCGGTCATGTGGTCAGTGTTGTGGAGCCAAACTTTGCCCATTTTGCATGGGAAGATCAGAATGCATAGAACAAGAACATGCAAATGAGTGTGAAACGAATAATATTTACATACTGTAGCTTTCCAGCTCAAGGCAGACAAAGCCAAATGGCAAAGCCTGATTCTAGTGTGGAAGATGGTGCTCACCATCTGTTTATAAAAAATGTACCCAAACAATTAAACCAATCAGTCATTTCATGGCTTCCCCCTGACAACTGCAGGCTGAGAGATAGCTGTAATCCAGGATGTTGATGATTTTGTTTTATTTATTTTTAACAATCGACTTCACTTTTACACTCTTATCAGAGTTAAATGGACACTGTGTAGTGGTGTTAAAGCAAAGTTAAACTTTGGTAAAGGTTAGAGTTGTGTAGTTACCATGTTTACCGTCACCTTACCTTTTGGTAAATTAGCCTACCAGTTACCTGACTGACGAAAAATAGGGGGCCAAGTATAGACCCCTGGGGAATGCCGGTCAATTAAGTATATAGGGTCCCATGGCCCCTGGTTTAAATCCTTTGAAAAATCATCCCTGTCCAAAAATGTCCCGATAAAGGAGATTTACCGTAGCCAATTTTCATCTATGCCCTCTTTATACATTCTCATCCCAATATCTATGAAGATATACGGTATAGCTAAGTTAGGTAAGTAAGTAATGTACAAAGTTATTCCACCAGAGGGAGCATTTGAAAAAAGCACAAGAAGTAGTTATTGATACCAGCAGAAACCAATAATGGAAATGAGATCTCTATAAGGCCATGTCTCCTAAATAAAGGATGGCGGTAATCAGATCGCAATGGTCAGCATTCATAGGTATTGATTAGAGGACAGGATACCTGGACAATAAGGCCATGCAGTGAAACCTGATAGTGATGCAAATGATGATGTGTAGTTCAGATTGCATTACCTTCAGCCAAGGTCAACCCAAAACAAACATATCCGTGAATACCACTGAAGGCAAGATGTGCAGGTGGACTGCATGTTAGACAAAGATCCATCCGTTTTTGTTTAATATACAGACCGGTCTGGGAAACCTTTTTAGGAGGGAAGGTTGAACCAGGAAACCAATGGAAACCAATGGTTGCCAATACTGTTCCTTGAGGAATCCTTTGACTGCTGGTTTTACTGTATGTCCTAACTGGAGGTTCAACTGCATTCAGTGGTGGAAAAAGTACTCACATTTTACTTAAATAGAAGTATCAATACTACTTATGTATACATACTCTTTTGCAAGTAAAAGTCCCAAATTCAAAATGAATAAAGGTGCAAAAGTATAAAATGTACTTAACACATCGGGTGCCCACGTGGTGTCTACACGCCAATCTCTTTGATGTCTCTGGATGCCCAGCCCCAGTGCCCACGACGCGTTTGACGCGTTTTACAATACTGTAGTTACTGTACATTGCTACCGCAATGAAGGCTCTACCACGGTGATCAAACGCCAACAATATGGGAAAAACACTAAATTTCCCAAAATGCAGCGCGGTACATGTGACCAGGATGTGCAGTCTCCCTGCAGCCAATCACAAGCTTCTGTTCCTATCCTGCGCTGCACTCTATCGTCCCCTCGCAGGCTAGCACGACTCGTATGTAATCATGGACACTAGTATTTACCCAGTAACGGAGTCTCGGCGGAGATACACGTAACATGGCGGATTCTTCTCCTAGTCTAGCTTTTTCAATCACCATGTTCAATGCGCGGTCCTTTCTACCTACCGTGACACAAACGCTGTGGCCCAGGTTTGATAAAAAGATGTCCTGACTGAAAGAAAACTTTATCGTAAAAATAAACAGGACATCCGTGGATTACATTTACTCGTATCATGGATACTATTTTCCCAGTGACGCTGCGGAGGTAACGTAACATGGCGGATTCCTCTCCTGGTCTAGCTTTTTCAATCACCATGTTCAAAACGCGACCCTTTCTACCGCCCGTGATACACACGCTGTGGCCCAAGATTGGTAAAAAGCTGTCCTGACTGAAAGAAAAGATCATCGTGAAAATAAACTGGACATACTTGGATTACATTTACTCAACGTATTACGGATACTTTTCCCACGACGCGAAGGTACGTAAATGACGTGTTGCCATGGAGACGATGGGCCCCTGTGAGGGTAAACCCTGAATTAACGTGGGCATCCGATGTGTTAAAGTACAAAAAGTAAAAGTACTCAAATGTATACAAATCTTTTGAAAATAGCAGCTCTACAAGCTCACAATGCATCACATCTGAACAGTAAGTTCATTCCAAGACCCCACTTGAGTAAATGTCATTGGCTGCATGGCTGCTGGATTAATTACCTGTAATGAATTATTAATTATACATACACCCATTTTGTCAATCTGCATTCCTTTTGCACAATGAACAGACCTACTACAGAACTACGGTTGCTACTAACTCTCTGCACCATTGATCAGGGGAGGGTGAAGATAACCACATGCCTCCTCCAACACTCACAGCCACTTATCTTATTTCACCTGACAGTGAGAATTGTGCAGTCCAAGTAGGGAATGAGACTTTGCCGGAGAATCGGAGCATCAGGAGCGGTATTGCAGTCGCTGTTTCGCATTGTTGTGATGAAAGGAGAGCTGAGCCAGAAGGCAAAGCTCTCTGTGTCTACTGAGCAATCTTCTTGTATACAGCAGAAAGAATAAGGTTGTGGTCACAAGTGGCCGAAATTAGTTTTCTCTGACAGGTGGCTGGCATCTCCTTTAGAGATAGGGTGAGAAGTTCAGTCACCCGAGAGAGACTCGGAGTAGAACCACTGCTCCTACGCTAGGAAAGGAGTCAGCTTAGGTGGTTTGGGCATCTAGTATGGATGCCTCGATCCTGAGCATCTCCCTAGGGTCCTCACTGCACGTCCCACAGGGAGGAGACCCACTGGCAGACCAAGAACCAGATGGAGGGATAACATCTCCACACTGCCCTGGGAACGCTCTGTGATCCCCCCAGGAGGAAGTGGCTAATGATGTTCAGGAGAGGGAGGACTGGAAATCTCTGTTGGAACTGTTACCCCCGCGGCCAATTCCGGATAAGCGGTTGAAGATGGATGGAGTGAGGGGTAAAATCTCGTTCTTTCGAACGACCATCATTTCGACAACGGAGTTTCGGGAGGGTTAGCGACTCACCCCACGGAGGTGAGGTTAAGGGTTAGGTTTGGGTGTCGAAAAGATGACACGTAGAAACAGCTAAACGATCCTGGAGTGAGGACTTACACCAGTCCATGGTGGTTGGGCACTGGGCAAGCTTTGCCCCTCCACCAGCCTGGAGATCTGCATTAGATGCTGGATTCACTTCATACTTTGCTTCTGCTCCATCAGATATAAAAAAGAGACAGGGACATGAGCCACTCAATTAACCCCATGGTATTAGAAAACAGCAGGTTTTCTTGGTACAAGACCATTCGCCATATTGCTTAAATTGAATCTGTCAAATCCAACCAAATCCTGTGCATAATCATAGTGGGCTGGAGGAAGGAGCAATATGAGTACAATTTCATCAGCAAATCAATAACCCCCAGTAATCAGTGAACCAAGAAATTAGAGAAAGTTACAAGCACTGGGGTCATCAGCAATTATGGCATTGCATGACAGGGTAAATCAATGACCTGCTGCTGACACATGTACAATTTTAAGCGTGAAATTGAAAGAAACAGCTTTGATATGATATGTATACAAAAGCACACACAACCACTATACAAAAGCACACACAACCACACACCCACATACTGTAGATGCGCACACATGCATGCAGGCCAGGCACACACCCTTCTAACCCTGGTTTTTGCAGCTGTTCCAGATGGCTGCTGACCGGGGCCAATCAAACACGAATCCCTTTCTTGGCCTCACAAAGCATCCTTGTTTTGATTGAAAGGTTCTGGCGGCTGTAAAACTAAATGCTGTTATCGCCAGAAAGCAGAGCCATGTTGGTGAGATGTTTTTTACTCTTTCTGTCATGGTAAAGCCAGCTGCTTGTTGACCCCCGACAGTCTTAAAAAGAAAGGAAGAAAAACGAAATCCTCTTCACGTAAACGTGTGAAGTTTGAAATGCTCCTTGCTGCTCCGCTTGGCAGCTGTGTGAATCTGGTCCCCCCCCCCACCCCCACCAAATTAGGCAAACATAAAATACGAAATGCGTCAAGGCACAATAAACAGCCAGTATGAGGGAATACAATTTGTTTAGAAGTGAGGTCGCTCAACTTGCTCGGGGCTCCAAACACAGTCTCTGTGCTAATTGAATGTCACTCTCTGGGACCTGGATTCAGAAAACAATTGAAAAACAAGCGATATCGGCCTGTGCCTGTGTCACGGCACTGTGGTATCTGTGAGACAGGGTGGTTGATGAATGGATATCTGATAGAGCAGGGGAAAGTTGTTTTTGGTCTCATGGGTACTGTTCATGGATACCCACACACTTGACTGCACATAGCATTATCAGCTATACTGCACTGTGAACTGCATTCTGAAGCCTACTGTAGCGTCACTATTCGGGGGGGAATCTGCGAGAATAGCAGATCAACACAACAGGTTGCAATGCGATGCGTTGTGAGCTTGTAGGCTATATTTCTCTGTAACATTTGGTGTAGAGGGAAAATGGGGGGACCACACTATACAGCAGAAATCCCTGGTGTGACTGAACCCCAATGTCCATTGCAACTAGTAGGCCTACATCTGTATGATAGAGTATAATTATTACATTATAGTTAGTACATCTGTTGCAATTACTTCTCTCTGTCAGAAGACAGTCGTAAAATGTACAGATTGTACTGTATTATTATTAGACCTATATTCTGAGATTGTCATTTTGGTGCACTATGCCTGAATGTATATTACCTTTGGCAGTGTGCTGTGTGGCTTCTTGAGGATTATACACCCTGCTATGGTATTACCTTAATCCCTTAACAAGGTCCGATTCCGCATGAATTTGCCGTTTACTAGGAATAGTATATCTGATGGAAAACTATGATTATGATGACATGTTGCAGTGAGCAGATGCACCGAGTTGAACTATTGTGCTGAACATGCGGCTTGTACAGACCCTCAATTTGGGCCACGTTGGCTTAATAAGCACCCTTGGGGAGCTGGAACGGCTTCTTTTTGTCAGAATAATAACTTATTTGTGTTACAAGTGGGAACGTCGGGCACTCATGTGCACGGAGAGGACATTACATCAGCGGCATTTCATTACCTTTCCTTTGTGCCTATTAGTAGGATTATATTGCAGCCAATCAGAGCTGTCCTAATTGCTGCCATCTCCTGTGGCTATACAGTAACTGTGTTGTTCTTTTCAGATAACATAAGCAGAGACTGATCAGAGATCCATAGTGAGTTTCCTTTCTCCAATCTGTCTTTCTTTCTTTCTTTCTTTCTTTCTTTCTTTCTTTCTTTCTTTCTTTCTACCTGATGCCATCCCAGTGCAGCTCACTAGATCAGTGGTTCTCAACCTTTTCAGGCCGCGACCCCCAAAATAATCATATTTGGACTGGGGACCCCCACCTTGACGAGCTCTTGGAATTGTAAGAGTTTGCATTACATTTAGTTTGACTCGATTTATTCCATTGTGAAAATAGCAGCTCTACATGCTCACAACGCCTCGCGTTGCGAGGCGTTGTGAGCATGTCACAATTTCTGCCTCTAATATTTGACAATTTGATCAATGTTTGACCAGAGGTACTAAAAAGCAAAAGGTCTTTAAAGTCCTTAAATTGTCACAAATGTGCAGATACCCTGTATGCACTTACACTATATGTTGGTCTGTTTACTGTTGAGTGAGAAAGCAATGTTAACATTTAGCTAAACATCTGGGGACCCCCCAAAATAATTTGGGGACCCCCCTGGGGGTCCCGACCCACAGGTTGAGAACCACTGCACTTGATGACTTGATGTAAAATGCAGATGCACAGCAAATCAGCACATCACAGTCAATCCAATCATGTTGGCAGATGCTCTCCACGGGAGTAACACGCTGCTGCTGTCGTGTGTTCCGCCATTGCTATGGTTTCATTTTGGTCTTTGTTTTCCCTAGCCCTTCCTCGTAGACCAATAAAACGTTATTGATATTTCCTGGCGCAACGACATGTTTCTCCTGGGGGTGTTGAAGTCCACACCCAGAGCAACAATATTAAGCCTGGCTAGCATTGCAAACAAGCTGCATAAACTGGAGAAACAAGGTTCCATGGAAAGTCTGTTATGAAAAAAAAAACACTATATTATTTTGTATTGGTCAACGAACAACATTTGCTGAGTTAACAGGGTAGATTGGGTGTCCCGTTTACTAAAGTGATTATCAACCTTTTTAATTTCAAGGTCTCTCTTCTCTCTTAGCTCACTATCCTCTCTCTAGGGACTGTGTCCCACAGGCTGCACAACAAGCGAGAACGAATGAAAGAAAGTTGTCAGATTTCAGTTTCAGAGCTCGTCCTGTACTGGTGCTGCTGCCATATAGACATTTATGACAGAGTTTCTGTTGGTTACATCAGCTGGTGATTCCCCCGCTCACTTCAGAGCAGCTCACTTCAAAGCGGCGCAGGGTGGTGATGGTACACGGTAGTAGTCAAGTACAAGACAGGAGAAGTGCAGTGTCTCTGTGTGAATACTGATAAGTTGTAAGGGAAATGAATGATTATGTAATACATACAGTACAGCACATAGAGCATATCTACTGGTTGTGTGAAAACATGCCATACTTGTGTTTGGTCAGTGTCAGACACAGAGTTAGCTTAGATATTTATATTAATTGGATTGGAAGACGGATTTTACTGTATAAGATCGCTTAAACCCCATTTATTTAGCAAGGACAATAAATACATTTTAATTTGACTAGCTGAATGGCTATAGAGACGACCTGAGAAACCAAACGTCCCAGGTTCCATTCCAGGCTTCAGCAATGTTTTAAAGTGTCCTTGAGCAAGACGCTTATCCCCTAACTGCTCCCCGAGGCCCGTAGCCCCACTGCTCCTGTTACTTGGGATGAGTTAAATGCAGATACCTCATTTCACTGTGTACTGTATGCAAATACCCAGTGGAAGGACCACAAAAGATTGTGGACTCATGAGATGTTACTGAGAACAGGCAATTTACTGTACATTGCTCTAAGTCACATTTAATTACATTTTTACTCAATGCAAGTCAAACTGACACCTTTGGACAAATGACAAATACACAGAGGTAGTTCAACTTGCCACCAATTATTTTAAATACATAAATCTAGCTTGTGTAAAGAAACATAATGCTAAACCCCTGAAAAAAGGCAAGTCGCTGTGGTGAATGGCTGACAGAGATCATTTTCAAATGATTTTGACAGAGCAGTTCTTTATGCAGAAATGCAGTAGCATGCACATGGTAATGCTTATCTTAACCCTGGCCTGATAGTCAGATACATGCCTGGCCCAAACCCTTCCCCTCCCCTTAACCTTAATAACAGATAATATCCACATCTGCCTCCCTTCAGGTGTACTGTCGTCATCGGTGAGTGCATAGTTGTCGAAGCAGCAGATGATGTCTTTATCATAGTCGGGGGGGCTGTGTGTCCCTAAAGATGAAGTATGGGGAGCTGAGAGCCATGGCCAGCACCCAGACACCCAGACTCACACAAGACGCCTTTCTGACACTGCGTTGGTTCTGGGCCCATGCTGAACTTTTTTGACAATAAAATATTCCATACAGTGTTTTGGTCAAATTGTCTTCAAGTAAAAGCATGAGGTGTCTCTGGGACACAGACCCGGTTGATGTGTCCTTGAGCAAGGCGTTGAACCCGTCATTGCTCATTAACGTTAAAGTTGCTATAGAGACGACTGTCATAACAAAGATGTATGTGTCCAACTTGTCTTTTAAATCTTCAGAAATCAGATCAGATACACCCAGACACTGAAGGAATTTTAAGTCAATCCTTCAGCCCAATATCTTCAGAGAGGAATGGGTCGATCTCACAGAGAATCTTTATCATGATTGCACTTGCAGCAGATCCTTTGATTCTCACTGCATCCATGACAAAACGTGCCTTGTCGCCTCTCACCTGCATTGCTAGGGCCCCTTCCAACTCAGATTCGTTTAACACCTTCTTCTCCAAAAGTTCATCAAGGAGACAATTGAGACTGGCTTGTGAAATACCTTTGATGAAGTTGATCCGCACAGCAAACAGTCTCTCTCCTGGAAGACTCTGTGTGAGATGAAAATAGAAAACAGAACTCTTGTAAGAATCATCAACAGGTTTTGATGATTCTGCTTGATGTCTCCAGTGTGGATACAGCTGTTAAACAGGTGTGTTTGATATCATGAAAGTATGACCATTTCACTGTGTCAGGGTCTATATGAATAATGAATGAGACAAGTGTCCTATACTAGACTGTTTCGTTCATGTTTTAACTAGACTGTCTGTCTGTTCCCAGTACGGTTCTCAGCTCCCAGTACGCATGCACAACACCTATCATCAGCTACAGCTTCACTACTAACCAGACACTTGCCCTACCAAAGCCGTGCTACTCATACAGCATGCTGACGGTTTAAGTGGTGCTGAATTTGCAGCTCAACAAAAATCCTAGTGTGTGGCGAAGGACGATTTCACCATGAATAAAAAATATGTAACTCCGGTAGAGTCGCCATAACAATGCCACGGCACAGAGGTACTGTACAGTTTAACGCTGGGGAGCGTCTATCTTTTGAAGAGGACGCATGAGCTAAATGGAGGCTGCACTCTCTTTTATGTTTACCAGACTTCCACCCTGACGCAGGTGGGTTTTAATGGTCGGTAAGGGAAAAAGTAACTTGTTAAGTTACTTTTCTCATTGGGTAGCGGAGTAACGTAACGGATTAGTTTTCAAGTCAGTGACGAAAGTAACCTAACGAGTTACTTCAAAAAGTAACGATACCCAACACTGATCCCTAACCTGCGGCAGGTCCAGTATGATGTTGGACGTGCAGATGTTGGTGATGGTGTTCTCCTCTGGGTTGTACAGGTGGGTGGAGGAGGAGGTGATGGGTGTGGGGGTCAAAGGTGTCAAAAGTGATGAGGTGGTGTCCAGGACCTCAATGGGCACCTGGGGAGAGATAGTAGGAGAGGGTGTCACATCACTGGCTTACATGTGGAAAGAATTAGGTGAAAAATATAAATATTATGTATGAATCATGTCCTACCAATTGGTGATGTGAACAAATCAGTATTTTGCAAGTCAACGTGTTGGGGCCATTTATTGATGTGTCGATCAACTTTTCAAGGTTTCAATTTCCTATTAATTCGATTTGACATCACTGATGTTGACGATGAGTGATGTTTTATCGTTAATCTTGACAAAATCATCCCACGCGGCGGTGCCATGTCCATGCTAGCTTTGTACGGAATGCAAGCAGGAGGTAAACAAAACCAGTCAGCGCGCATCCCTATGGCACGCATATAGGGGTGTAACGATATAGTAACTGAATCAAAAAAAATATTTTAATTTGCAATGATCTACTATATCGATATGCAAAAGCATATATCATACCGTTTTGGCATTGTATCGTATCGGTATCGTTTTACAATGCAGATAATCGGTATCGAATCGTTTTGCAGTGCAAATAATTGATTATATGGAAACAATTTATTTGTGCCTTGTATTTAGCAATTTTAAGAAGGAAAATGAAAAAGAGGGGTTTAATTACTTTTCCATTCCATATAGCTAGTTCTATATTAATTGAAGTATATTGAAAGACAGTCCTAACCTGTATCTCAGACAAGGCAGTCTCATAAATGCTGCTCCCTGGGTTTGTGGAAGTGTTGGTCTGAGGCAGCTCTTCAGCGAAGACCTTCTCCAGCACCTTTAGGATAGACCTGCGGAAAACATCCTTGAAATCCTTACCCATGAACACGTACAGCAGCGGGTTCAGGCAGCTGTTGAGAAGTGCCAGACCGGTGGTTATGGGAAACCCGATGGTGACCACATGATGCAGTTTTTCACTGAACTCTGTCACCAGCCAATTCACAAAATGAATCAGATGCATGATGTGATAGGGGACCCAGCACAGGAGAAATGTGGTGATAACAGTTGCTATGATTTTGAAGGGGCGACCTGATTGGCTGGCCAGGGAACGATTCTTCCTGAGACGGTAGAGGATGACAGAATAGCAGGAGACGATGACAGTGAAAGGGACAACGAATCCCATTAGGACACGAGTGATGATCATGATCCCAAATCGAAATGCCCACAACTTCCTCTCTTCTGGTTTACTGTAGTCATCAGTTAATGCATCGTTGAACTTGTAGTTGCACTGGACCTTATTATAGTAGGACTGTGTGTCCCTAAATATGAAGTAAGGGGAGCTGAGAGCCAAGGCCAGCACCCAGACACCCAGACTCACCCAAGACGCCTTTCTGACACTGCGATGGTTCTGGGTCCACTCTGGACACACCACACATACACATCTGTCAACACTGATGACCACCAGGATGTAGATGCTGGCATACATGTTCAACAAGAAAACAGTACCTTCCATTTTGCACATGAATTTGCCAAGAGGCCAGTGTTCGTCCAGAGCTAAGTATGTGATTTTCAGGGACAGGAACGCTGTGACGAGGAAGTCAGCCACAGCGAGGTTGAGGTACCAAACGGTGTTGACAGTTTTCTTCATTTTGAAGCCTGTCACCCAGATGATAACACTGTTCCCCAACACGCCAAGCACAAAGATCAGGCTGTAAATGACCAGGTATGCGATCTTGAGGGATTTGTTGACTTCGTTGTTGACGCCCTTGGAAATGGAAAAAGGGTCGGGGCCGTCCTCATAGTAATCATAATCTATGTTGTTAATCGTATAGTCATAATCTATGACTGCAGCAGTTGTAGTCATAATCTCCATCAATTCTAAAACCTAAAATAACAAAACAAAAGCACATGCTTTGTTTTAACATGCCATGTATTATTATATTGAAATTATTTGGTGCCAGGGACAAGATTTATATGTTTCAAATATTTACAGTATATATTTTTTTATGTTCATAGTTTTTGAACAAGCACACACAGTTGTGAGCTTGTATATCGCCTATTTTCAACATTCCGGCCAGCAAATTGTCAGTTCATAGACAATGATAATGGAATATGAAAAATATGACTGATACATCTTGATCACCTGACTCCGGAGGGAAAATGTACTGACGTTTGTCAGTTTTGGACGAAATCATCTACTAAGGTTTCTAACAGGAGAGATGTTCTAAAGATCAATGAATATCCTGCACACAGTATCACCTGCTAAGAGAAGCTCAATACCTATCAGTAGCCATGTTTCCATACACTTATTCGAATTAGGGAAGCGAATTATCAGAAATACGCATTAAGACAAAGCAAATTTAGCATGTTTCCATTTGCGGGTGTCATTCGAATTAGCGACGGTCGCAAGAGTTGACCGGCTAATTTTTTTCAGACCGAACCTGAGCACTGCACCGTCTGCACGTCTGACTGCTGTGACTCGGTCGCTGTCTAGTAGTGGGAAGAAGGGGTTATCAGTCATCATCATGGCCCCAAATAACTTTTAAATATATTACAATTGGCGACGAGTCTCTTACGAAATTGGCAAGAGTTCCTCTCAATACATAAAGCTACCGGTTCACCCGGAAAACCGCAGTCGCTTCGCTGCACAGGGCTCATCCTCCAAGTTTCAGCGTCCTCTGGAAGGTCAGGTGGCCGATCTGCAAGCTCACAACGCGGCGCGGAGACGTGGATGCGAGCTGCTGTGAGCTTGTAGATTGGGCACTTCAGGCACGCAACACCGTGTGATGAGGAAGGGTTCGCCACCGATGACTCCGGGAGGTGAAAACGGGAGGAATTTACACACGGTCCGTGTCACTCCGTGTGTAACAAACAACCGGTTTGTTTTGTGGGCTAACGCTATACCATGGACGTAAAGCGGCAGGGGAAATGGACCTAGAACGTCATAATCTATTCGCATTTATTGTCTGATTTCATCAATTCACTCCAAGCGGATAACTTTTTTTGCGGATAATGAAAGTTTATTCGCATTTTGAAGTGTTTCCATAAAAAACATTTTGCGAATAAGCCGTTAATGCGCAAAAAGTGGCTTTATGGAAACGCCACTAGTGATACGCCTACGTTACTAAATACAGCTGATGCAATTTCATGCAATGTTTCTGCAAACATCAACTTTTTGTAAGTGATATATTTATTTATGTTAATATACGTTTTAAAAAGCTCTACATTCTAGATAGCAATCATATCTATACACTAAAGAAAGTAAAATGAAAGATACCTGTTTCAAAGTGTTGAAGAGACGTCAGTCAGAGAAGTGTCTTTGTTCAAACTGTGATCAGTGAACACTGAGGAGCTCAGAACACCTTCTAGCACCTTATGGGTGTCATATGCATGACAGCCAACCTTAGTGCACCTCTGCAGAGAGGTAAAAAATAACCGTCTGTAAGGTGGAAGTTGCCCCCGCTTTGAAGCTACAGTATGTTCAAAGCAGTTGTTCTCAAACCACTCGTTATGCGTCGCATGCACAGAACGGCAGGAGACCTCCAAGCTCACAACACAGTCACATCCGAAACAAGCTGTGTGCTTGTATATCAGCTCTTCTCGTGCGCAATGCCGTTGAGAGGATGAAGTATATATGTGGAGTGTCTCTTCACACTCACAGTCACCACTCACCAGCCAACACAGAGAGGAGGTTGAATGAACTGAAAGCTGCGCTCCCCAAATCAACAGGTTTGGGGATATTTTGGGAACTGAATGATTATATGAAACAGGCTTGTGCAGTCTCAATGTTGGTAAACAAGAAATCTGTCTATATATCCTGCTGGCTGGCAGCAGTGCCGTGGCCAGTGTGTGTGCGCCATTTGGCTTTTTGATTTGTCTCCACGCTGTCCACAGTGTCTGGAGAGGGGACCAGAGGGGAAGGGAAAGTGTAGTTCTTGATTGTGTTACATTTAGCAAAAAAATTCACTGTGGAAACCCGATAACAACTGGATGAAAGCCGATTTTTCCGTGCACATGAATCGCATGTGCATGAGCCGTGCAAGATGGGGAGATTACATCTCTACACTGGCCTGGTAACAGCCTGCTGGAACTGTTGCCCACGTGACCCGACTCGGAGCGACTCCGGATAAGCGGTTGCAGGTGGATGGATGGATGAAGAATAATTGTATTGGAGAACCATGCAAAAAATGTAGAGAAGTCCTTTGTATTGGGACAGTGATACGATTTGTTTTTAAAGCAGTTTTCTCTGCTGTGCAAGCCCCCTAGACTGAATTCAGATTTCCCCAGATGTATCGTATTCGTTAGGCAGAAATCTCCTATTGTCCGGCTGCGCAAGACAAATATATGCCTAACCATAATCATTATTATAATTACCATATTACATGTCCAAAACGACTATGTCAAGAACACATCCACACATGCACGATTGCACGCACAAACTCGCACGCACACACTCACACATCTGTACCCGGTCAGTTGTGCACGCTGTAGGTCTACACATGGGCATAGAACCAAACAAACACTCACACACTCAGTAGGCACACATCCACACAGATACAGAAGCATGCAAACCCTCTACTAGACACGCAGACAGACCGTATACACACACGCACGCACGCACGCACGCACGCACGCACGCACGCGCACACGCACACGCACGCACACACACACACACACACACACACACACACACACACACATTATACCCCAAAATAGAACTAAATCCTGAGCTTGTCCAGTCCAGCCCTTGATGTGCTTTTAAATGACCCACATTGGCCCAAAGAACCAGCAACCATTTTGCAAAAACCTTTGATTCTTCTACTAGCAGCCACTCCTCTTACAACACAGCATATGTGCACGCATGCACGCACACACACACACACGCACACGCACACGCACACACACACACACACACACACACACACACACACACACACACACACACACACGCGCACGCTCGCGCACACGCAAACCCCAAATAGCTGCCCACTGAAAATATTGATCTGTCCATCTCACTTGTGCTATTCTGGCAGAAGACATTAAAATCACCATTGTGTCCGTAGAGGAGACCACTTTATTGCAGCTATCAGTCACCGGGGACCCTGTAGAGTGGCTCCAATTGGCCTTTACATGCATTGTGAGGTCGATGCAGGGCTATCTCACCACCTTCAGACAATAACCACTCCTTAGTAGAGAACAAAAACATAGGTGTATCTGTGCCTGTCCGTCCGTCTTACCTGGCTTGTCTATCTATTAGCCGTCCATGGATTTCACTATTATACCGTCAGTGGGGTAAAGTAACTAAGTACATTTATAAAGTACTGTACTTGTAACATTTTTTCTTTTTTTTTCTTTAATGGAGTATTTCCAATTTTCAGTACTTTTACTTCTAATCCACTGCATTATCAGGGACAAATATTATACTGTTACCCTCCTACATTTATTTGAAAACTTTACTAGTTACTTTGTAGATTTAATGAAAAAACATCACAAGGATGCAACTGGGACGTATCATCAGTGATGAAGCCTGGGGTCGACGGGTGTTTCGGGTCTCGCAACATCATACACCCTCGCCCAGGTGACCCAGCCGGGGTTGATCATGCCCGACTTACGTCCCAGTAGCTATCCACGATCAGTCCTATTAGGGAAAGACCAGGGTTACTCAATGTGCTGCACAGGAACTACTCTGCCGGGATTGGGGGCAGCGCCACTCTGGCGCGTGGAAGAACTAGGCTCTATGGGTTGGCTCCTGGCCGGGCTCCTCCTACGTCTCACCAGGTCCTCTCCTGCTCTCACAAGGTCCAGGCCCTGTGCGTTGCACCAGACTCCCGATCCAAACATTCCATTCAGCTGCTGCAGGTGGCTGGGCCGCAAGGGTTGGCCGGTGGTAGTACTGCAAGCTCCACTTGGGCAAGGTGGTGCTGCAGGCTCCGCTTGCGGCTTGAATGGCCCTCCTAAAGGCCTAACCGTGGATTTGTTGGGCTTCTTCCTCACGGAAGACACAGGCTGGGGCGCTAACCCAACCTGCTCCCGGGTGCCGTCTACATTCCGGCCGTCAACCGACTCTCCGGTGGTAACCAAACTATTCCTGGTTGTCACATAGTCTATTCCTATGAGTCACTATAAATAGAACTAATAATGAAAAAAAACATCACGAGGATGCAACTGGGACGTATCATCAGTGATGTAGCCTGGGGTCGACGGGTGTTTCGGGTCTCACAACATCATACACCCTCGCCCAGGTGTAATATAAAACATACATTACGCACTTCAGCCCTATATACATTTCTGGCCATTTGAAAATAGCCGATCTACAAGCTTGTATCATTCGTCAACCTAAGTAAAATTTCCCCCACAATGCTCCTGGATTAGCTTCTTCCGGGTGTTTCAAAACACCACTGAGCAACTTGCAGGGCTATCCGCCCTTTATTTTATATATAACTCTATGGAGAGAACATCACAGCCAGAGAGAGCTGCTCTTCTCATTGATTATCTCTTCTCTTACCAGGGTCAATGCCAGCCCCATGTTCAGCCCTTGAGTGGCTCACACACAGCTGACGGACTGCTTCCGAGAGAGCGCCGGGGCATCTTTTCCGGTTCTTTCTCCAGCTTAAATGGTGATCGATTCCAAGGTGGGGCGGGGGTGGCTTTAGTGTGCAGGAAGCCCAAAGGGATGGTGTGAGGAGAATGGAGGAGAATGGAGAGAGAGAAAGACAGAGAGAGCAGGGAGGGAAAGAGACAGACACACACAGGGGGGGAGTGTGGGAAGGCCTGGCCAGCGATTGATGTAGAGAGAAAGTGACAAACATAATATAGGGGAGCTCTCTCCCCTATATTATTAGACAGAGAGAGAGAGACAGAGACAGAGAGAGAGAGAGAGAGAGAGCGGGGACAATCCACCACATTGGCTCATTATTTTTGACTGGTCATCATGTCAATGCAGAGAATACCCAGAGAGATACAGTAAATCCACTCAACGTCTCAACCACCATCCGACGCACGCACGCACGCACGCACGCACGCACACACACACACACACACACACACACACACACACACACACACACACACACACACACACACACACACACACACACACACACACACACACACACACACACACACACACACACACCTGGTCACCACACTTGGGCAATTAATAATAATAACTATAGGTTTGTGTCGCAACTTGGCCCTCGGCTCGAGAGTTCATAACAGCATGACATGCCATATTTGGGTGTAGCTGCAGTATACAGTATGGATATTTCTGAGTCATAGTGATGGGGCGGAGGTCCGGCAGGTCCTCCCATTAGCCAATTTTAGTATAGGATATTATTTTCACATATCTGCCTCCTCAGTCCTTTACTTGCACTTCATTTAAAATATTTTTTTTCTGGCATTTCTGCTTTATTTTAAGAGGGAATGACATGAAAGGGAAGAACATGCAGCAAAGTGCCTCATATCGGATTCAAACTCAAAGGCCAGCTGCAGAAAGAACTTTTAGCCTCATTTATGTCGTACTGTATGTGTACGTTATCGGAACGATACATTAGATTAGATTAGACATTAGATTAGACATTAGGTTCTATCAACCCCTACGAGACGCCTACAGTTCTACAGGCTGGCAGGCAGTCTTGTTGGAAGTGGAGAGAGGAGAGCCCATAGAAACTGGGGAGAACCAGCCTTTTTAAAGTTCCCTCTCCACAGGCTGGAACCAATCAGCTCCCTGCTTCATCCAGCAAAAATAACTCTTTCAATCAGCCAAGCACACCAGCAGCCCATTACACACAGACACACATGACTCGACTCTTCAGTTTTCAGCACCTTCACAACATTGTTTCTGTCCTTAGCGATGGTTATTGTTAGGCTGAGATGCTCTGACATTCAGGAACTTCCTTTTGCCGTCTCATCTCAGCTCATCCCTCATCGTCCTTGGTGGCACACAACCTCATGCAACCTTCAGGCCTTTTAACATCTCTGCAATGTCTATATGTGGGCTGGAGGTTCCTGCAGAGCTGTTATTTGATAGCGCACTCTGCAGACGCAATGCTGCCTGGTTGAGGAACAGAGGGACTGTTTGGGTGCTGTCCTCCTCTGACCCCTTTACTGCCCGAGAACACAGAAGCACCTCGTTTACCTCCCCGTCAATCCCCCGAGAGAACACCAGGGGAAACACACTGCGCACACGCTCCACTACACTCTTCCTCAGCACAGAGTCACGACACACAAGGTTCAGCATAAAGACACCTCGGCGAGTTAGCAGGCTGAAGACTTTCTTCAGGAAGGAGATCTCCACAAAGCCGGCGGGAGGGCAGCTCATACCCACAGAGGTGTCCTTACTGTCCACATCAAACATGATGGCGTCAAACAAACGGCCACCTTCTTTCGCCAGGGCATTGATGCGTTCCAGGCCATCGCCGAGCGTGACGGTCAAGTGGTTATCAGGTCGGAAGCCAAACCAGTTCTTTGCTACCTCCATGATTACGGGGTCCAACTCCACGACCTCAACGCTGGCACCGGGTACAAAGTCCCGCAAAAACTGAGGCAGGCCTCCTCCACCAAGCCCCACCAGGAGCACAGAGACAGGGACATCTTTGTTCTGTGGCGTTCCCACCTGAAGCATGGCAAGGCCGGCCACCATGATTCCATGGTGAGAACAGCAAAGGAAGCCACTGTCCACTGAGGGCGTTTCAGGAGGAGCTGTCGGTTTTACATTCTTTACGTTCTTCCTTTTGTGACTTGATGCAGTACGTGGGGAGGTAAGAAGGCGGCTCTCCGATTGGACGAGGCCAGCGTTAGACAGGAAGACCAGTCTGCGATAAAGGTCTCCATCTTCTCCTCTCACGTCTTCCACAGAGTACTCTCCACTCAGCTCACTCACACCTCTACTGACCACTTCCCTCCAGCCCAACTCACCCCCCACTGACAAGAAGGGTGCCTGGTGGTCGGCTGGCATACCAGGGGGAGCCAGGTCCATCACCAGTGGTGAGAGCTCTGCTTGGACGGCCTGCATGTCCGGGTACTCCTGGTTCCTGTGCATCGCTACGACCACCAACCGCCTGAAGTTAGCGCTGGCCGCCAGCTGCCGCCGCCCCTCACTGGAACCATACTGCCAATCAGACTCTCTGCCCTGCGGGACAATAAATATGGCAAAGTGATTTGCCCCGGGCACCATGGCATCGGGCACACAGTCTTGCACAGTGAGCGTGTATCTGGGCAGACCCGTTTTGACGTGGCACAGGGTGAGCGAGAGGTTAGAAGTCGAGTCCATGCCCGCTTGGAGCCTCTTTCTCAGGATAGAGTACGCCTGGCGCTCCTTCACTGCAGACAGGAGCTCTGGCACCTGTGTGAGCCGGGCTGGGGCCCCGTCTTCTCCGAGGCATAGCTCCAGGATAGGCATGGGCATTGCCTGTCGGAACTTGGTGCAGATCAAAACGAAGACTGGCAGTGCAACGGTGTCCCCCTGCCTCACTTTCTCCTCCAGGCAGTGGAGTCTCACTGCCCACCCCATCTGAGTAAAGTGCTCCACAGCCAGCCTGATCACACTCTCCTGGGCCAGAGTCACACAGACATACCTGCCACCTACGCTTAGCACACGGGCCACCTCGGCGAGCATTCTTTTGGCGAGTGTCCCTTCCTCCTCGGATGCCACGGCATCCAGGGTTCCCTTGTCCAAAGCGGCTTGGAAGCTGGCGTCCTCATAGGGCGTCTGGGTAGCGTCCACTCGATGGTAAGTCAGGTCTGGGCGTCGCTCGGCATTTCGCTGGTTCATTTGGTTCACCACTGTCTCGCTGATATCAATGTTTGTCAAATGTTTGTAGCCCACATCATACAGCTGTTCACTAAGCTCCGAATTGCCACAGCCAACCACCAGCACCTTATCCTGGGCTTTGATGTATTTATGCAACACGCCGCAAAGTTTGTTATAATCTCCATACCACTCAAAGGCTTTCTCTCCACGCTTCTTGAAAAAACGTTCCCAGTATTCTGCCGAGCTGAACTCCTCAGCAGTGCGAGGTAAGAGGCTCATTGTTTTACAAAGGGTTATTTTAACAGGTTTCAGTTCAATATGCTACATATCCGGTCAATAAATGGCGATGAACGATGATTCCGATACGATACCTCCTGGAACCCAGGTCTCCCAAATATCTACCACTCAACCAAGGTAGATATTATGTTTCTGGGCTGGGTTGAATTATGATTGGCCAACCCGACCTCTCACTATGATCCAGCC
>NC_137823.1:30105086-30110086 GCF_963921795.1 Nannobrachium achirus
TCCCTGAAAACTGTCATGGCGGAGTCAGGCGGACGCCCGCTCGACTCGAATTATTTTAATAAACTATACAATAGTGCCGTTTCATTACGTTTTAATACCATTTTGCACTAACGTAAACATGCAATCATATAATGTGTTATAATTGAAATAACGTATCTTTGCAGTGTCACGCCACGTCGCCGTCGGGGTCTCTATAGGCGTGTGTGTGTGTGTGTGTGTGTGTGTGTGTGTGTGTGTGTGTGTGTGTGTGTGTGTGTGTGTGTGTGTGTGTGTGTGTGTGACGTCAATAGGCTTTAGCCCGCCCCCCCCAGAAGTGTAATGTCTCCCCGAAGGATCAGACTCTTTGCCAAAAAAAAGTGAAACGTAGTGTGTGAAGAGTCTGACGCTTGCAGCCAGGCAAAGCTGAATCCACCCGTCCGACAAGTTGGCCCCTCCTCCCATTGGACCATGCATTGGACCCATGACATGTTATTAAGCCTTGTTTCAGATCATGATTAGCGATATTAATATCAAGAACATTCATATTACAATAATGCCATGGTGAAACGTTGCTCCAGGGGGACCTGCAATAGTGATGATAGTGACTGTTGGAAATTCATTTACTTTGAATGTAATTGGCATGTACCTGTTCATTCAGCCTTACATTACTTAATCAGTAGCTATTTAACATAACAATTAACGTGTTTGTAGTCATGGGTCATGGCATTTTAGCCAATACAGTGTATTTATATTTAAATCAATCTGAGTCAGTGTAAAACGGCTCTGTGTATGCAGGTCCAGGAAATAGAATGGTTCAGCTAAATAAAACACTGTTATTTGTTTTAATAGTCGTGGACATATTTTTCCAATGCATGCCAGGCCTTGTTGAGCGATTTGGAAGAGATTCCGAAGCTCTGGGTCTAAAACTGAATTAATATTGAATGTGTAAAACTCCACGATATTTACATTTGAGTAAATGAGGCGGCTGTAATATTGTCGGATGTCGGGTGAGCCAGCATTTGGGGGAGATAACTGATATAACAAATGTTTTTTGTATAAAGTTTGAACACTGTGCACGATGCAACAAGTACTCTGCTTGTTTGGGAAGCTATCCAGGAAATAATCGGAGCGCCGCAACGCAAGGGGAACAGATCTATTAAACCCACCATGCACTGTTGTTTTTAGCGAGCGACGCCATTGTATAACGGACGTTTATACAATTATATACATTTCGTTTAGCAGTGCACTTCCTTTTTTGATACGAATAGCTTCACATTGCACGTCTCGAGTACTCATCAAACAGACCCCAGACTTTAGGTTGTTCTAGGTTGGTTGGAGAGCAACAAGAGTGAGGAGGGTACCACGCCTGGTGGAATCCAAAGTTAATTGATCTGCTACGGTGGGGATTGGAAAAGCTGTGTTGGAAGGCCCATGTTAATTCCAGTAATGCACAAGTCTACCCAGGCCCACTGTATGTAGATCCACCCCTGGTAGGTGGTAAAAAAAAATATCTTGTACAGATTGCTAAAAAATGCACCTTTTTGTGAAAAGTCACACCCTTTACATGGGCTCATGCTTAAAGGGCCAATTCACCTCTGGGACAACCCGATCTTATTTTATTATTGTTTGGGACACGATCAACACAATCCTGAGTAGTTTTTTGTGTTCAATCTGTTTTTTGAGATATTTTAGTATTTCAGCATGACTAGTGATGCATTTTGCATCATCAATGATGCGTTTTGCATCATATGATGCAAAACGCATCACTAGTACATGCTGAAATACTAAAATATCTCAAAAAACAGATTGAAAACAAAAAATAACTTGTGTTGATCGTGTCCCAAACAACAATAAAATAAGACAGGGTTGTCCCAGAGGTGAAGTGGCCCTTTAACTTATTAGGCATTTTAGATGTTAGCAGAACGTTTCCTGCATCAGACGAACTCTAGCAACTTTGTCACTACGCATAGTGCGTCTAATCCAGGCACGTGCACACAGGCACGTACGTGCACACATAGACATCAAAGGGGGTTTGAGCCCCTGCCCTTTTATCCGTCTGTAAAAAGTGCCCTCTCCAGACCATGAATACAGTTTTCACTATGGTGAAAGAAATGCAAATGCCATACTTGATGGCAGCATTCAAGAGAATTGCCTTGCCCAGACTCTCCTGAACTTGAATGCAGCTTCTTATGTTGATAGAATTGCCCTCTCCAAGATCACAATGCGTGGCAGCGTGACGCTTTTTGAGCTTGGACGTCTGCTATTTTCAACATTTTCAACAAAGGCCCTTTTAGAAATCTCAAACCCTGCCTCTCTAACATTCTCTGCATGTCCCTTGTCTCATCAGATTTCTATGGAAGCGGTTGTGGGTGCTTTCTGTGCATGGCATGACATGGCATGGCATGGCATGACGTTGCTGCTTGCCACATTCTTCTGGATTCTCTCTTCTGGTGATGCCAGATTCAGTCTGATCTGGTCAAGCTTCCAGGGGTCATTGATGACAACTTCAATCCCATCTTCAACTTGGTCTTCTGCAAGATACTGTATGGTGTCCTTGGCTATGCATTCACCATTGTGTAGATCAGTGCATACTAAGCCATTGACCAAGACATGTTCTTCCTTCTGGCTGTGGGCTTTAAAGTTCAGTGGATGCTTGGCCCTGCTGTCAACATATCCATTGCAGCTTTACAGTCATCTACATGTACCATTATGTTGGCAAAGTCTGCTTCAACTCCAGTGATTTTAGAAGACATATAGACAATGGCCATGTTTTGGGCTTTTCCTGCCCAGGTCAACTGACCCAACTGTGAGATTCTGTTTAAAATGGTGCACAGCCTCCTTGCAAGGCAGAATCTGATGATTGATGTGGGCTGAATCTTCAGCTTCACAAGTTCATCATCTGCACTCTTCAGAAGCTCTTCAGCAATGATCACCACTGAGGCGGTCCCATCCCTGACCTTGTCCTCCAGATCAGCCAAGTTCACACAGTACCATGGTTGTTGGGTTCTCCCCTTCATTGCTCTCTCTCGGTCTCCAGCATCTTCAGGATATCACAGTTATACATTCTTTTGTTTGCTCTCTTTTCTTCACTTACAGTACAACTGAAGTAACTGACATCACGGACAGAACGGCCCTTTCAAGGATATGTGCACGTGTGTCGTGTTTGCGCCGTTCACTTCTCACCGATTATTTTTTTGCTTTCTGAAAGGTCATCCACTGAACGTTTTGCACCACTCAATGGCAATGTGCAAAACATTTGTTTGACAGCATCAGCACCACTGGTTGCTTTTTCTTTCCAGGTCACCAGACCTGATCTATGAATCATCTGGTGCCTAGTCACCTAGTTAACTAGTCATCATTTCATGTACATGTGCCATTCGTGCCCCATTCGTGCCATGGCCCCATAGCCATTTCACTATGGGTGCCGTGACAACTTGCGCCTTGTATCAGGTCCCACTTGTTGGTGGTGACATCACTGAGAACGCTGCTCCCTCATTGACTAAAGGCCGATCAAACAAGTGCTCTGCTGGCGCAAGTAAATATGGCTATGGCTGGCCCCATAGCCATATATATTTGGTAATTATCGCCACTTTCCCGAGGAAAATGACAGGTGCGACCTGATATATAATGACTTTTGTTATTTCTTGTTGTAGTAGTTGTACAGTAGGCTCCAGCCTATATACTCAGAGTGGTGAGGGCTGGCAATAAGGCTGTTACTGTATCCTCTGGCAGGTGCTGGTCATAGTACCATTGGCTATGCATATGTTCCTGGTTGTACAGCTTCTTCTTCTCCTTCTCCAATTTCTTCTTCTTTGTTTTGGACATATACGGCAAGAAAGGCTCACTACCCTTCTGAGAATCTATTCGGAGCTGAGCA
Source organism: Nannobrachium achirus (assembly GCF_963921795.1). Taxonomy (NCBI): domain Eukaryota; kingdom Metazoa; phylum Chordata; class Actinopteri; order Myctophiformes; family Myctophidae; genus Nannobrachium; species Nannobrachium achirus. The sequence goes on from NC_137823.1 coordinate 30,108,943, forward strand.
GGGCTCTCCGAGTTGTCCCCAATGGGCCTGACACTGTCGTAGTGGTTGCCATAGCTATATGCAATGTGCAGCTCTTGGCACAATTGCTCCTCTGCGCCATTTATCACCCACAGTGGTGTACGAAGCTGATGGATGACCACTTTTAGCTGGTGACTGCGGGCGAAAGCCACAATGGCATGTTGTTCAGCAAAAGTACCAGGCTTAGAGAGTTTAGACATGTACTGCTCAAAGGGCTCGTCCTTCTCCAAAAAGGGCTCGAAGTCTTGTCGATGGGACGTCATGTAGTGGACTGTTTCCTGGCGTAGCTGCAGGTGTTCCCTGGAGTGACCTTCTAACTGGTCACTAAGAGCTCTGAACAGACAGTTCCCGTCTCCAAGGACCTCTCTCAGCTTGAGGTCCAGTGCTAGGAGCTGGTTGGTGAACATGTTGAAGTCTGCTTTGTCCTCTTTAGCCTTTTGTTTTGCCTTTTGTTTTTCCTTTTCTTTATCCTTGCGTTTAGCCTTGCTTTCTGGCTTGTCTTCATTGTTTTCTTTGGCTTTGGCTTTATATTTTTGATGTGCTATTTGTTGTTGCTTTAACTTGGCCCCCCTTTTTTTCTTGGACATGGTGGTGCTTGTTGCTTGTGTGACTTTCTGCTGTTTCTGTGGGTCCGAGTGAGGTACACACTTTGGGAATGTCCAACAAGACGTGTTATGAAATAAATATTGCTACTGTGTATGGCTTGAACCTGTATCTTTCTCCTTGTCTCTCTTTCCGTGTAAGGTAGATGATAGGGTACAAAAAAACAATGTGTGTCTGTAAACAACTGTATGACTGTGCATGATGCCTTAACCTCCGTTGTGCTCTGTGTCTGCAAGTGTGCCTCTGTCACGTTATGACATAGTCAATGTTGATCTCCGCCTTACATAGGCTTACTAAGAGCTATGGTCTGACATCACACACCAACGCCACACAACCTGGTGAAACACATAAGCATATATTTTCTTATAACTTGTATGACATCAGTCTGATGTCAGTTTGTATGACGTCAGTACCAGGGACGTTCTGGCCATTGGGCAAAGCGAGACAACTCCCGAACGGCCGGTTCATTCCCGGCCTGTCCAGGCCGACCATTAGGAAAAAAAATCAAACCTCGGTTCGAAGT
>NC_137823.1:30115086-30165086 GCF_963921795.1 Nannobrachium achirus
CCGTCGAAACCGTTGATTTCCCGCTGTACCACGCTGCGATGCCCGTCGTTCCCGGAAATTTAATTAGCTTTAATCATTATGAAACAATTAAAAGTATGAACGCTGTATATAGCCGTTTCGGAGTCTTAGGCCCGCCTCCTAACTGTATCCTGCCGTATTTCGCGTTTTTTATTTATTTGATAACTGTATGATTCTTGTGCCCGCCTGGCATATGATCCGCGCACATATCGTCTGCTATGTGCGCGAACGTGTCCACGTGTTACCATAGCGCACAACTGGCCGTTTCCAATGTTTTCTTATCTAACACCGGTGGATACAGCAGGGGTAACAGCCTGGCAACGGATTTGTCTATTCCAATGGATTTCTTTTTATTCGAAAGCTGTCATCTTGTCTACCGGTCTACTACATGAGTCGCGCACAGATCATGCACTATGCGTGCACGTGCCCACGTTAAAAGGTAAGGACAATTTGGCAGCTGCTTACTACAGCTATGTTTAAAATGGCATCAAAATTGTTAAAGTTAAAGGGTCATACCACCAAAATGTGGAACGCCTTACCGAAGGCCTTAATGGAGTGTGGATCCCTAGCATCCTTTAAAATCACCCTGAAACCTAGCCCAACCTTACCCCTCCCCTGACCCTTCTTTGTATTTTCCTACTCTATATATTTTTTTGGACTGTTTTTTTTTCTCCTTTTTCCCCCCTTTTTTTCCTGACTATATCTACTGCATAGTACTGTGTTCTATCCATCTGTCATTCAATGTTATATGAGATACTTCAATGGTTCCCTGTGGAAATAAGCCAAGTGCTTTTCTAGGATCTCCTTTTAGTTGACCTTGTACCAGTGAACTGTACCGTCATGAAACTGTACCTTTTCCTATGCAAACGTCTAATAGTCTTCAATCAATCAATCAATCAATCAATCAATCAATCAATCAATCAAGCATGGACCTGTCCTATACATGTCATGTCATGCTTGCAAACAGAATCACAGTAAAGGAGAATCAGCTGTGTTTCTATGACACATCACTATAAATGCAATCCCATCCACTCCACACCTGCCTATTCTTTTTCTAATAGCTGTTTCCACTTGTATAATCCTACTGTTATGTCTCATGAGTTCACATACATGCAGTATATAAATACATACATACATGCGTACATGCATACATGCATACATGCATACATGCATACATACATACATACATTACATACATACATACATACATACAGTACATACTGTACATACACGTACATACGAACATACATACAGTACATATGCATTTGAGTAATAATATTAAGTAAAATATTCGACTATTCGAATACTTTGAGGTTGAATAATTCGAATACTAAAAATCACTATTCGTGAATGCCCTAGTTGACGGCAGCTTCCGGAGCCGAGCTCCGCCAAAGCCCCGGCATTAATTAAATAAGCGCTGCATGCATACATACATGAATACATACAGTACATACATGTATGCATGTACCTGTATGTGTGCACTTGTACATGCATATGTACAGTATGTGTATGAATATGCATACTATATCTGCGTGCGTGCGTGCATGCGTGCGTGTATGGGGGCAGAGTTCCTGCTGAATGTTCACACACATTATTTTATTATGGTTGACCTACAGGAAATCATTGATTGATTTAGTCATATCTCTCTCTCTCTCTCTCTCACACACACACACACACACACACACACACACACACACACACACACACACACACACACACACACACACACACACACACACACACACACACACACACACACACACACACAAGGTATGTTCTGCACTCTCTCCGTATCTGTATCAGCCTGAGTGGATTTACTAGCTAGAGTAAGTAATAATATCTCATTTTAAATGGATTATATATATACATATCTGCTATTCATCCCTTTTAAGCCATAAGGCAGATTATTCTGGGGGAAGAGAGACAGGGAGATGGAGAGAGAGAGAGAGAGAGAGAGAGAGAGAGAGAGAGAGAGAGAGAGAGAGAGAGAGAGAGAGAGAGAGAGAGAGTGAGTGAGACAGAAAGACAGACAGACAGACAGACAGACAGACAGACAGACAGACAGACAGACAGACAGACAGACAGACAGAGATGGAGAGAGAGAGAGAAATAAGAGAGAGAGAAAGAAGAGAGAGAGAGATGGAGAGAGAGAATAATCAAAGAGGGAGATAAACAAGAGAGCAAGCGAGGGGAGAGGGAGAGGAAACAGAAAAGAAATAGCAACGCAGTGAGCAAGCATCATGGAAGAGAGGTGCAAGAAAAAGAGACAAATACTCTACTGAACGTGTGAAAGATGAGGAAAAAGAGGAGAACTAAAGGCTGATTTATGCTTCATTGTATGACGGTGCCACGCCGCCGAAAAATACCCAATCTACAAGAATAAGTCTGCCGTTCCCCGGTTGTCTTTTCATTTGCAAGCAGCTGTTTCTGACGCGGTGCGTTCGGTTATGTAACGGATAGTCCTCTCCCTTCAGATCTTTTGTGATCTAAAATTCACTCATGTGCTTGCAAATATGCCAATGTTCCCAGCGGATAGCCTACATAACTGCGTAGTCTGCGCGGCAAAATCCTCTGTGTTAGTTTGAATCTTTACTTATAGTGCATCAGCCCCTCATAGCATTGGTAGCACGATAGCGAGTGAATAGGGGTGTAACGATACATTTTAATAGCGATTCGATACGTATCACGATACATGGTTGACGATACGATACATGGACGATATTGGTTCAGTCATGGCCATACGATACGATTCGATTCAATGATTTAAAATCGATATAGTAACTATTTAGCAAAGAAATTAAATCTGTGTGAAAAGTGTGGATATCGTGCAGGTTTTTAAGGGAAACGTGTGGATATAAAGAAGTAAACACAGTGATTATCTTTCAAATACATGGACATTATATTTGAACACATATGGACAAACCTGCACCTTTGACATGAACACAGAGATTACACACATTTATCGATAGACCAGTGTAGCTATATGGAAAGGAAAAGTAATTAAACCCCTCCTACAATACACAAGTAGGTAGTATAGGTAGTATCGATACAATTGATTATTTCCACTTAAAAGCACACAACGCACACAAAAGCACACAACGCACACAAAGCACACAATGCCTCGTAGATCGTCTATTTTCACTTAAATCCGTTTTTAAAATGATAAATACAAAACGAATGGCTTTGGACATACAGAGTTTCCACCCGACAACCACGTTATGTTCCCCTATCCACCTGTGACTAACTCTATAATCATGTGTGTTCAAGGGCAATTGAACAGCTTACATCACTATAACTCACATGGACGCGTGCCATAAGCTGCGGAACTCAGTTGGCAACGAATGTTTGGACCTCTTGGGTGGGAGGTAAGACTTTCTCCCTCTTTGCAACGGTCACTTGTCACCCTGTGCCATATCTGTGTGTGTGTGTGTGTGTGTGTGTGTGTGTGTGTGTGTGTGTGTGTGTGTGTGCGTGCGTGTGCGTGTGCGTGTGTGTGTGTGTGTGTGTGTGTGTGTGTGTGTGTGTGTGTGTGTGTGTGTGAACTATCGATGTTCATGACATGGACATGCTGTCTGTGTTTCCGTGAAAAACAAAGTGCGACTCGTTTGGGTCATGCAATCTATAGTTATGGCCATTTGAAAATCCACTTTTTTGACAAACGCCAGGAAGCGCTGAAAAACACGTTTCTGTGGAAAGATTAAACAGGCAGCGAATGGATATCCGGTGAAGTCATTTCATATGTTACGGTTCCGCTGTGATTCAATTTTTTTTACACCAGATGCGGCTAACTTGTGAAAAATGCAAAAAAACAAAGACTTGAAAACATGATTGGAGTTGGGAGCCAACCCAAAGAAATCCATTAAAACACGGGATTGGCAATGAATGAGTTAACTACTGTGCATTAGGGATGGGACAATAAGCAATACTATAATTTATCGTGATAAAAACACTCACGTTAATCGTATCATGGAGATTTAATTTATCGTGATATCGTCCTCCGTCATGCACTGGGATCAATTCACCTTTTATTTGCCGAGCTGCATATTCGGTACCACTTAAACCCTCTATAATTGGTAAAAGGTACTTATAATATACGTACTTGGAATTTTTTTTTCACTCTCTATCAAATGTCTTTGCTAAAAAATAGCCGATCTACAAGCTGCGGCGCGTTGAGAGCTTGTAGATCGGATATTTTTTGGCAAATGTTCCGCCCCAGGATAATGGATTTTGATTATCGCGATAATATCGTAATTCGCGATTTCTTTTGTCATAATAATCGAGAAATGAAATCGTCCCATCCCTACTGTGGATTCTATCCATTGGAACACTTGTTCTTTTAACCGTTCCCTGAAAAGTAACCGTTTTGGACATACCAGGTTTCCACCTGACACGGCGCCGATACGTGGGTGTGCGTATGCTGATATGGCAATAGAAGCCAACAGTGAATCATCAGCCCCCTGGCAGCAGACAATGTTTAATAAGTGAGTGAGTGAGAGAGACACTAAACATACTCATTAAAAACCAACCACCAATCACTGTGCTTTCCAACGCGAAATTACGGAGTAAAATGCAATTCGGTTTGGCCCGAAAAGACAATGCACCAATGGCATGTGACGCCGCAACAGTCACTGTAATACCAGCACCTTGTTGCGTGCGGTCGGTAGAAACCTCATATGTCCAAAAGTGTTACTTTTCGTGATTCAAAAAAAAAAAAAAAAGCATAAATAGCAGATCTACAGGTTCGAAAGGCTTTTGAGCTTGTAGATGGGCTATTTTAGCTACTTTTGTTTGACACTGTGGTATGATCAAGTAGGCGGGCATTAATTTACAGGAAAAAAAGATACAAATAGGGAGATAAGAGGTTTCTGGCCGACAGCGAGGATCCCCCTCCACACTGGAGTCATACAGGGGCCCACAGGGCTGCAAGTATCCATTCACTTCTTAGTGATTATTGTTTCGATCGGTAATCAATCGAGAACTCCAGTCTAAGTGTCCCTGAGCAGTGATCAGGACACTTAACCCTTAACTGCTCTCCGGGCGCTGTAAAAGTAGCGCTCATTGCTGCTAATACAGGGGTCTTCAACAGGGGGTCCGGGACCCCTAGCGGGTCCTCAGAGTTACTACAGGGGGGCCACCAAATCCTTGTGTGATAGAATCATTTTTTTCATCTTCTTTTTTATATTAACCACTTGAATATTATATCTCATATTCTGAGAACTTTAGCCAAAAATAGCAGATCTAGATCGGCTATTTTCGGCAAAGAGGTTTGGTGTAGAGGAATAAAAGTGCAGACTAAGTACAGAGTGAAAGGTCAAGTTTATTGATGGTTCAAGTGGTTAAATATCTGAAAAAACACAAATTGACATGAATCCAAAACACAAATTGACATGAATCCAAAACCAAAATACACTGATGATTGTGCAGTCCAACGATTAAACTATATGGAATCTATGTAAAGGTTGTGGGGTTCCCTGCTACACCTGACACTGTCTTATGGACGATGAGTGAAACTAATAGCAACAAACTGTACCTGCATTACATGCACGCACGCACGCACGCACGCACGCACGCACACACGCACACACACACACACACACGCGCGCGCGCATTCGCTTTGTTGCTATACTGTGTTTAACACTGACTCAGTACAGACAGACTGTTATGTCTTTCATGCAGACTGATAGCATCATAATAGAGGCTTTCACTGTCCATTGATTTTAAGCATCATAGTCTAAGGGTCATATATTCTTCAATATCAGCAGTACTTACTGTTGTGGTCAAGCCTGCAATAATGACTGCAGGGGTGGAACTTGCCTTTTGCAGCAAGACACGTCGCGCACACACAGCATTCACGTGTGAGCACACAGCACGCACGCACGCACGCACCCCCATCCTATCAATGTTTGAGTATAGCTGACTGTGTCCCATCACACAATAGACAAGCAATGTAGTAAGAAGCAGTGGTGTAAAGTAACTAAGTACATTTACTTTACTGTACTTAAGTACAATTTTTAGGTATTTGTACTTAACTTCTGTATTTCCAATTTCTAATACTTTTACTTCTACTCCACTACATTTCGGATCCAAATATTGTACTTTAACTCCACTACGTAGGCCTATTTGAAAACTTTAGTTACTAGGTACTTTGCAGTTATAAATTATAATATTACAAAACATACATTAAAATAGTTACTAGTTACTTTGCAGTTAGAAATTATAATACTGCAAAACATACATTAAAATAGCCCTATTCTATACAGTACCTAGGCTATTTGAAAAAAAGACTACAAGACTACAAGCTCACAACGTGTCGCGATGCGACGGGTTGTGAGCTTGTAGATCGGCTTGTTATCAAACATTTTGTACTTTTACTTTTGGTACTTTAAGTGCATGATGCCAATACTTTCATACTTTTACTCAAGTACATTTTGATATTCCGGACTTTTACTTGTAACGGAGTACATCTACAGTGCAGTATAGATACTTTTACCTAAGTACAAAACGTGAGTACTTTTCCCACCTCTGGTAAGAAGTCACAGCAGTGGAGATGGACTGTAGCAGCAGCAGAGTGTGGTACCGTTCTGTCAAATAAAACAGGAAAATGCTTTCAGGAGGAGCAGCCTTGAAATAAAGTTTAGGCGGTTTCAACGTGACAAAAATAACTATGGTGAAGATTCAACTCAGATGAACTTCTGTTCATTTTCTTGGATGCCAAATTAAAAGAGCATAAAAGCACCGCTATTTTACCCGACAACACCCAACTGGACCAAAGTAGAGTTCTCAACAGGCCTGGAAATTAAGGCCCGGCCCTAACTGGGCGAGTGGCCGGCCCGACCCTAACAATTATCATCATTTTCGGCCCTAAAACCCGAAAGCCCGAGTGAGAGAGAGAAAAAAAAAGAAACGTCGCCAGCAGGCACTAGGCAGCACCAGTGTCTCAAATTACAACAGTGAGAGAATGGACATAATTAATAGTTGGCGAAATGGCAACTTCACATGTTAAATTGCTCATGAAACATGCAAGGTTCTGCACAAAATGTGCTAACGTTAAATCCCTGTTGTCGTCAACAGTCAATCTCAATCATACAGCTCTCATCCTCTCTTTCCCTCCGTTGTCGCTGCCTGCGTGATTATGTTTCGTCCTTTCAACGGTCACGCATCAAACACAGGCAGCTGGCTCGGCAGATCTATAAACCCAAAACGTGTTCATCTGGCTTGCATTCTAGGCTTGCAGATCTGTTCTTTAGTGCGCGACACCTCCTAACCACCATGCTTAAAACATACACACCTCAGGCACGTAATAAGCGGCGCGCTACGGCTGTAACCCCTTTAATATAAATGCACACAGCAGCAGCAAAGGACACTTGATTAACCAGAAAGCATAATGGAATCTTACCGGACGAGATGAGGTAAGGCTGTCAACGTATGGTGCTTTTAGGTTGATCATGTTGAGGTTGTTGTAATACAATCCTTTTAAATCCTTGTCAATATATCCAGGTTGGTTCCGCTTTGAAAGTAGGCTAGTTTTCTTGGATTTATACTTATTACAAACTTGTGCAATTGCCTGCTGCCTTTTAATTTAACATGCAGCTCGAAACTTTCACCGTAGCCGCTCCACACAGAGCTAACGCTGACTCGCTAGTCGCTGCTGTGGCCGAATTTCCGTATATCCAAAGGTTTCGATTGTGACGTCATCACAACAACCAGACTGCTCTATGAGACTGATAGACTATACTTCCGTATGCGTCACAGATTATCCTTGGATCATTGGTTAGGAACTTAGACAGGCTTCAGAGCTGCGCTAAAGACAGGCAGACAGCGATATGCGCCTTTTCTCTGTTACTTGAGTGACGGAGCCCGGAGCCCGGCCCGGCCCGACTAATTATTATAATTTTTGGGCCCGGCTCGGCCCGATTACGTCGGGCCGGGCCGGGTCGGGTCGGGCTCGGGCAGAATTTGAGAACTCTAGACCAAAGTGGTTTGGACCAGCCAACACTGGCATCATTGGAATCTTTAGCACTCGAGTTTCAGCAAAACTGGCCGTGGCTGCTCATCATTTAACAGTTTGCCAGCCGAAATAGAATGGTTGTTGGTAGATTAGCCGTGAAATTTCTATTATTGTATTGTGATCTGAGACATAATATTATGTTTTTAAACATGAGCCCGCCACCACTCCTTCTTGGACCGCACCGTTGTTTTTTTTTTTTTTTTTTTCCAGGTCATTAGCTCACCGTGATTATCTGGATCTCCGTTGGGATAGAGTGGTAGTTTTGGCCGAGCATCGATCTCCCTGTGCGTTTCGCGTGCGCGATCCGTGCGCATAATAATCCATGCATATAATCCAAGAATGACTGAACAGTCGATGTGACCATTTTGGCTAGCTTAGCCCTTAGCACTCCAGCTATGCTAATGTTATCCTCCAGACAGTAAACGGATGGTGTCAAGGAAGCATGAAGAAGGAAAGGCCATAACGTCACCTCTGCTTCATGTCAGAGCAGCCATGAGCTATCGATGGACGAGCGGTGACTAGGGAAGGTTAGACGATCGCCGATTTTCGGATAAAAATCATTTATTTCGGTTTTAATGACCCAGTACGGGAAAAGACGACGTGGCTTAGACTCCTTGCTCAGATGTCCGATATATTCCGGTTTTAATATTAAGGGGCTCCCCGTGGCTTGGAAAGGGTTAAGAGCTGTCTTTTACAAGAACTTTATAGAGAGCTCTAGAGACCACTTAAAGGAGAAGTTCACCCCCAAAATGACTTTTTTTTCTATTGATTACTCACGCCATGGAGACTTGAAAAATGTATTATAGAAAATTAACCCCCATTGATTCCCTTCGGAATCAATGGGAGTGCATTTTTTGTAATCAAATTATTGTCTTGGGAATGCGACAAAAACGGAAAATATTATTGAACTCAAGTCTTCATGGCGTCAGTAATCAATAGAAAATAAGTCATTTTGGGGGTGAACTACTCCTTTAAAGTTGGCGAGAAGCTGCAGATGCCGTTACACTGAACAAGTCCAAATGAATTTGCTTCAAAGGCTATGATGAGAAATGAAGTCCTAAATGGTCTTTGTGATGTTCTAGTGTTGATTTCGTTGACTAAAACCATGACGAAAAATGTTCGTTGACTGCCTTTTTTCACTGATGAAAACAAAATAAAAACTAAATAAAAACCAAGCTATGATGACTAAAACTAAGACTAAATATATTGGCAAATTCGTCAACAAATAAAAACTAGACGAAAATGTTAGGGAGGGACTAGCGGAGATGAGATACAGTAGAACTAAAAAAGACAAGTCATTTTATGTTTCGTTGTGCTGGGGTGTTGCGCTATTGTCATGATCTGGTGTGGCGGTGGTGAGGACCCAAATGCAGAACTCAAAGTAGAGGCCTGGAAACCATGGCGACAGGTTAACGAAGACTTACTTAACTTAAACCGTAAACAAGCATACACAGGAAACAAACATAACAGTACAACACACACAACTGAGGAACAGACAGCAATACAATGATCCAGCACAGAGAGCAGGTACAGGCAGGATTAAGGTGCCGGCCACACGGAGCTGGATATTTCTGAAGCTAGACATTTCTTTGTGCGATTGGGGCTTGCAGCCACACGAAGCTGGATATTCCGTCCGCGAAACTGGTTATTTTTTAAATCGGATAAATAAGTGAAGACATTGAAACATATCCGATTCACTGGATCCGTGTAGGCACACGGATATCTCTGAAGACTTTACTGTGTGTGTGCTGGTCCCCCTAGTGGAGGTCTGGGGACTAGATCTAGATATCTTTGTCATGTGGACCTATAGATATTTTTCTATGTGGATATCTGAAAATCTGGGATATATGAAATATCCAGATTCGTCTGGCCTATAGGCCTAAATAGTCTCTGCACAACTAGGTAGTCATCAGGCAACAGCTCACAGCTGTGAAGCAGGGAGGAGTTCAGATTGTCAATCAGGTACTCACAGGAGGGTAGGGGGCGAGCAAAGTGTGGTAGAACAGGGGACGGGCAAGAGCCAGACCCAGACTGTGACAGCTATGAAAATTTCGCGTCGTTTAGACACAAACTCTTGTGACTAAGCGATGATAGGATTGCAATTATTTAAATTGCAATGATAGGATTGCAATTATTTAAATTGCAATGATAGGATTGCAATCAAATTGCAATTAAGTCTGCAATTTTAAGCACGCAACTAATTGTAAATCAGCTATCACAACACCATCAAGGCCCGCCAAAATATAAACTAAAACATTTCCAATTACTAAAATATTACTAAAACAAAACAAAATGAAATGTAAAAAAAAAAGAGAAAAAAAAGTTCTGTGACAGATAAACAGGATGTGACACTGACGCTACCTCACTGTTAGACCTTGGCAGTGGAGTATTAAGTGAGAGTTGTGCTTGTGCTGTGCAGATCTGCGTCGAGATATAGCTGGGTTAATACGATTGGTCTGAAATCTGACAGGAGCAGAGATTATGTAATTAAATGCGTCAATGGTGCAAAACACAAAAGAACTGCAATTTCCATCGTACATTTCAAGACCGTGCTCTCTCTCTCTCTCTCTCTCTCTCTCTCTACTAGCATAGGCTTCATAGCTGAGAGGATAGGCACTGTGATTGAATAGTGAGAGAATTCTTAGTGCAGTGTTTTGTATCTGGTTGCTGTGTTGTCTTTTTATCCATTTAGGCCACAAACGGACAGATGGACGGAAAGGAGCAAAAACATATACTGTAGTCTCTGGCCACCCAGCTTGGCAAAGACAATGGCAATGTTAGAGTGTTAATATTAGCTATAGTATTAGCTCTCTAAGGGCTGTCTTGAAGAAAGGTATTGCAGATAATTGCACAGTAACTCTGATCCACCGTTCTTTGTGGGTGCGTAGCGTTGTTCCGACGTCCCATTGTTCCGAAGTCCGATTAGTCAGATTCCTAAACCGGCTTAACCCTAACCCTAACCTCAGTAAAACTATGCCTAAACCTAACACCCTAAAGCTAACCCTAAGCTTAAATCAGAATAATTCCCCCACACACAAGAGTTGAGGCAACATTTTGTATAACACAGTTCTATTGTGAAAATTGCAGATCTAAATGCTCACAAGTCACAATGACTCGCAACGCGAGGCGTTGTGAGCATGTAGATCGGTTATTTTCACAAATTCTGCCTCTAATAGTTGTCAATTTGGCCAATGTTTAATTTGTCATTTTAGAGGTATTAAAAAGTCATTAAATTGTCACTTTAGAAATGTGCAGATACCCTCTATAGTTATACTGTATGCTGGGTTGTTTACTGTTGAGTGAGAAAACAATGTTGCACATTAAGTTAATCATCTGGGGACCCCAAAAAATTTGAACCACTGATCTATGTGACTTATATCCACACAATGGCTGCTCTGGGCGGGTATTGTGCACACGTTAGCAGCACCTGAGAGCTGCCCAGTGCAGCCACTCTCTCTCTCTCGCTCTCCTTCCTTCTGTGGAGCCACTGAACACCTCCACACGGAATTGGGGGTAATTCGAAGCTCCCAGACAGTAGTTGTTGAGGGAAGAGTGTTCATTACTCATTTCCTTTTACCCGCGCTCCCAATGGCCGTCTCACCTCCAGAGCACTGTGGCAACTGTCTCATCACTTAAAGGGCATTTTACACCAAAGGAATGCAACAATGGCTTGTTTAATTGAACCCGTCAGTGTGGTTTTGGAAGAACTCAGGGGGGCAGGGGTTGGGGGTGAGAGGGGGGGGTTGAAAGATTGCCACCGCCTGGCCGACCTGATTGCTTCCACTAAAGCCTCCAGTCCGGGTAGAGGGACAAGACAGCAGGCTGGCTGCAAGGCATTAGCCTCAACACAAAGACACCATTCAATAAGAGGAGGAGGGGGGGCTTGGAAATGGATCTGGAAGTCTCTCAGAGGAGTCATTGTTACTCTGGCTCCCTCGTTTTAAATGACAGAAGGGAGATACAGTATGAGAGAGAGAGAGAGAGAGAGAGAGAGAGAGAGAGAGAGAGAGAGAGAGAGAAGGTGAGAACGTAATGTGTTGACCTGCGAGGAAATGCTGGGCAACGACTGTTTCATTCAACTCAATTTCTCTTCGCTTTCATTGCATATTATTGAATGGAATTTGCTCGGCAGTTCCTAAAACGGTTCATCCAATGCACGCACGCACGCGCACACGCACACGCACACACACACACACACACACACACACACACACACACACACACACACACACACACCCTATTGTTATATAACAAATGTAATTTTACCTTACAAAGACACCATTGCATCTTATATCTCTGCTATCGGGCCGAAACCTCCTAACTCCAACATGTTAATTTTCGGGAAAATGAGCTCAAGTGGAGTTAGGAGCTTTTGACCGAAGGGCTTTTTACTACTTTTCATTGCTGCAATATTATTTTAACCAACACACAGACATAAAGGGTGTTCAATAGCAAATATTTATGAAAAAAAGAGAGGGCCAATCGGATGGAGTTAGCTGGTTTGGCAGAAAGTGTGGAGTTAGGAGGTTTTGTCCCAAGCACTTTTTACTAATTTCCATTGGTTCAATATTATTTTAACAGCTGTAAAGTCACATGCCGTTCCAGCTGTTAGCCGTGTGGTGTGGAGTCTTATGATGATGTTCATGTTTTCTGTGGAGTTCAGTTCAGTTCTAGCTATAGCTTTGGGCATGGGGGGAGCTTATTTTCAGCCTGCCTTTAAGGCCCAGTATAGCGTCTTCCAGATGGCAAGAGAAAAGAGCTGATGATGACAGGGGTGAGAACCGTGAGTTGCATCCTTCAGAATGCTTCTGGGGCCGTGTGGAGGCTGTGTGATCTGAAGTGTCTTCCACTGAGGGCGGCGAGAGTCCAATTATTTTTCTGGGCTGTTTGTGACTTTCTGAGAGCTCTCCCTGTCTACCGCTGAATGGTTGGCACGCGGCGGCGCTTTGATACAGCAAGCTTTATCTCAGTACACTCTTTATAGATCGAGCTGCCTGTGACAATAGGACACAATGCTATAGTGGGCCTATATCTATACACTGTCTATAGCAGTGGTTCCCAAACTTTTAAGGTCGAGACCCAAAACAGAGATTAGAAGTTTGCCCGGAACCCAAACGAATGAAAATAGCAGGTCTACAAGCGCACAACATGTCGCTTCGTGCCGCGAGCTTAGATCGGCTATTTTCACTACGTCTTAGTATTGTATTAGTACAGATCTCCATGCTCATACACATAAAGAAACCGATGTCACGGACAGAACGGCCCATACAAGGAGATACAGTATGCACGTGTGTCATGTTGACACCACTCACTTCGCACATTTTTTGTTAATGGAATTTCTCAGGTGTTTTTCGTTTGTTTGAAAATGTATACAATTCTTCTAAGTCTTTTATTAAAAAATATATGTTTCGTGGTCAGGGAATCAGTGCTCAAAGAACAGTACAGTGATGACAGGACATTCTATAATACAGTATGTCAAAACTATCTATCTGTAAATAGGGCTGTCACGATATATGCCTAATCCACGATTCGATTCAACTTTCGATTTTAAGGTCACGATTCGATCCGATTCGATTTTCGATACAATATAGGATATACTATTTTTTTTTTACCTACATTTTTCAGCAAAGAGCTATATGACTATTAATGAGAATGAGAATAACAAAAGGCTTAATATAAACAAATTATAAACTTTGGGTTTTATGCCCTAACAACTGACATTTTCATGCACAGAAGTGAATCGCGATTCAGATTGTGATTTCGATTCACTGAATGGAACATCAATTTCGGTTCCATTCGCGATTCCAATCGGAATCATGACAGCCCTATCTATAAAACAAATGGAGCCTGCGGTAGTTCTTTTATTTGTGGAAGGCAGGATGTGTTGTTGCCATCTCCCCGGACCCCCTCTTCATTAAGTAGTTAATTCATTCACACTCCCACAGAGCAGTCCGTCACCTCATGTTCATTCTCATAGGCTACAAGCTTAATTCTCATACGCCCTCTTACCCACAATGCATCTCAAGTATATTTAAGCAACTTCCTGTTCTATGTTCATTCTGGATGTTCAGCTGTTACTACTGGTCGTGCAGCTGTATGTGTTAAAAAAATCACACTCGTGTGAACTGAGCGGTGGTGTGTGTGTGTGTGTGTGTGTGTGTGTGTGTGTGTGTGTGTGTGTGTGTGTGTGCAACAGCGCCCCTCCCTTAACATGTGTGGTCAGAAAAGGTTACTGCAGGCTACAGACCCGGAGACAGACAGACATACAGACATACAGACAGACAGACAGACAGACAGACAGACAGACAGACCCACACACACGGCCACGTATAGGAGCGTTGTGACCACCGCTCAAAAATCCCTACACCTCCCCGTCCTCCTCCTTGTAAATGTAGTTACTCATGTTATATGTATTGTTTACAGATTGTTCTGTGTTCTATGGATTACGTTGTGATCTCTTAAATCATGCAACCGAAGGTTCAATGTTATGTGCATGTAATCTGTATATCATGCTTTGCTCTTGGGGATTGTGATATATCAGATTATGTCTCATGTTCGAGCAGATCATTTGATTATCACAACAGAGCTACATCGCCAAACTAAGATGCAATATCATTGCATAACTGATTATATCATTGCAATAAATGGTATGGTTAATCTTAATTGGTGTCGTTCATCCTGAGCTGAAACATATAAAAGAAGTTGGTTTCTTTAAAAAGTAGAGCCGCTCTTGAGCCTTTTCTGTTGTTCATCTTGATCCTGCTTCCATACAGATTAGGAAACACATGATTAAGTGGCTAGTTATGCTGATAGAGATAAGAAAGAATGGGCAGACTCCAACTAATTAAGAATCCTAACTATGCTGCTAATAATAAATGAAGATACTTCCAAACGGAATCATGACAGCCCTATCTATAAAGCAAGTTGGTTTCTTTAAAAAGTAGAGCCGCTCTTGAGCTTTTTCTGTTGTTTACGTGCTCCTCTGTGATATGGGTTCCTAAAAACATGAAGCTAGAAACCCCCTCCAACTCTTCTCCTTTGATGTTTAGAGGAGGGAGGCCCTTGCTGGTGTCTCCATGGAGTCTGTTTAAGGGCAGCGCAGTGGTTCACACTGTTGTGTCACAGCAAGGAAGTCCCCTCTTCAATCCAGTGTTGCCAGATTTTCGAGAGAAATAAACAACAATGAAAACAAGGCCAAAAGACTAGTGATGGGCAATCCCGTTCATTTCAGTGATCGGATCATTTCGTTCACGTTCACGGTAAAGATCCGTTCAAAAGATTCGTTCAAATGATTCGTTCATAGCGCGATCGTCCCGTGAAAAACACAATCGCGGGAGCGTTTTTATTACATCGCGAGTACAGCCCGCCGTCGCGTCCTGTCTGCCGGCCGGGGCTTTTAGGGGGAGGGGCGGGGGTGTGAACGAAAGTGTGAACGACCCATTTCAGGGATTTGAACGAATCGTTCACGAGTCATGCTAATGATTCGAATCTTATGAACGAATCACTCATGAACGACACATCACTACAAAAGACATGACTATAGGCCACATGAGCACTGCAACACGTCGTGAGCTTGTAACACACACACACAAAACAAAACTAAAAAAATATATATATATATATATTTAATATTTTTCGAAGCATTTTTATAATAATATTTTTTCAGATGGGAGTCCAAAGACAATTTCGGCAATTAGCGGCAGTGACATCAGACTTCGGTGGTTTAAGACAACACTGGTTCAAACCCCAGCAGCGGTGGTCTTATGTGTGGAGTTTGTATGTTCTTCCAGGGTTTGCGTTGTGTTTCCTCTGGGTCCTCTGGTTTCCTCCCGTGCCAAAAGACATGCACGCTAGGTGCTCCTGCCATACCTAGTTAGTTGCATTACATATGGCTGCTCACTGCTCCGTCAATAAATACGTAACTTGTGGTTGAACAAACACGGCCACAATAAAGGCTATAATAAATTGAGTCCATCTAGTAATTATCCAAACACACCTGCACAATAAATACTGCATGGGCTATTGAAAGTATCCATGTTTCCTTAACCAATGCCATTGATAGCTATTAGCAAAATATCTATTCGTTTTTATATATTTGAAAACGTCAAATGGCCCATTTGAAAGGGGACATTATGCATAAAGAGTACTTTCTACTTTTGGTACTCGTACTTCAAGTACATTTTGATACCAATACCGATACATTTTAGTAAATGTTGAATTCCAGAGTATTCACTTGTAACAGAACATTTCTACATTGCAGTATTGATACTTTCACTGAAGCAAAACATACTTGTTTCCACCTCTGCGCAAAAGTAGCAAAAATAGCCTTGCTTCAATGGACACGGAAGGTGTCAGTGAGTGAAACCAGTCCAAAATACGCTTTGACAAACATGACCAGACAAATCATCGACATGACAAATCCAATCATCGATCCTCTCTCTTTCTCTTTCTCATCCATACCGTTTTAGAGCCATGGTCATGTGGTGAACTTCTGTCTGTTAGATATCCAGGCTTTGTTCTCCCACATGCTATTTTAGTTTCCAGTGTGTGTGCGTGTGCGTGTGCGTGTGTGCGTCTGCGTGTGTGTGTGTGTATGTGTGTGTGTGGTAGCAATTTGAGACTTTCCTGAGGCTGTACATAACACTCGACAACCTCAACAAACAAGCAAAAACACACACACACACACACACACACACACACACACACACACACACACACACACACACACACACACACACACACACACACACACACACACACACACACACACACACACACACACACACACACACACACACGTACAAAGCCAACCACTTTAAGACCGTTCCACTTGGCTATTTGAGGAAGCCAGGGAGTGACTCACTCTATCCACTACAGTAGAAAGACAAGCAAAACCCAACAAAAAGGCTGTATGAAAATACTTGGGACATATTTGAGCACAACATACACCTAATACATTCACTGCCATGGACGGCGCGTTAAGACGCCAAACAGCTTTTCCCGTGGTTTACCGCAGACTGCGGTCTCCCGCACCTGTGAGTGATGCAACAAAGACTACATTTCCCATGATGCAGACGGAAATTACGTCACCCTAAAATGTCCCGTTCTGTCCAGACCACAAGTTATGAAATTCAGAAAAATGGAAGTATCTCGGATTGTTCTCCCAGATTTTGTTTTTGGTCAAAACAAGTCTTTTTCTACGGATCATAACTAGAGCACGGATGATCGCGGTCAGTGTTGCATTGGTCTGGTCACGCGTGTACACGCCGTTCTGTACACGCGCACGGACATGCATTGATGCAAGACAACCCCCAAGTTCACACCTCGACAACGTTTACAAGCGCTTTAGTGTCACAACAGGGTGTTTTAACAAAAGGGACGAGTCCGTATGCAACAGAGCATTCCCAGCAAGCACGGTCAGGACCTGGACCAATCAGTGACGTCTCTCGATTGAGGCCAGATCAAGTCAAACCATGACTAGTCAGATCTGGCCTAGAATATCACCTGATTTCAACCAACATAAATCCTGCCCACGAAAACGGACATCCTGGATCAATCAGAGAGGGTCCAATCGAGGCCAGATAAATATCAGTACATATCACTATAGTCAGATATGTCCCAGAATATAACCTTATATACTCATATTTCAACTAACATTACAAACAATGAGAATAATCCTATCAAACTAAAAAGTCCATATGACCTCTTGGTAAAGACCTCAAGATCATCCCCATATGGGCTGTGATCTGGCCTAGTTCTGAACGTCACCGGAGTCACCAGAGAGCGTTATCAGAACGTCATTTGGCTTGCAGGGTTGTCTGTCCTGTTAACTCCTGTAGAATTGGTGTTTATTGAGCGTCCACCCAAACATTGAATAACCTATGCAACACTGATCGCCGTTATACTTTTTCTCTTCCGAGGTGAAAGAAAAGACGACCGTCTGCCGCTCCCGACAGCATGTTTACATCTGGTCACATGGTGCGTTCCTTTTGCTGTCGAAAATAAGGCAAAAACTCGGAAAACTTCACAAGGGGAAAGAGGAGAACTCGTCAAAAAGTATAGTTCCACAAAACCTTCGTCTTGGGTGCACGGTTCAGGCAAACAATGAACTTCACAACAATGACACCAGCACCCATGAATTCTTCCATATTTATTGCAGGTTTCCACCCAGCAGCAGCAAACAGACGGACATTTCGACCATACATCAGGGTCTTCCTCAGCGTGTATCTCAGATACACGTTGAGGAATTCATTCTAAAGTGAGTGCTGGTGTCCTTGTTGAAAAACTCCATGGCACTACTACTACTCTACTGAATTAATTAATTAAATAAATACAGATATGGCAGTCGGTGTGTTAAATAAATGAAATATTACGGTTACAAATAGTTATTTTATGTAATGCAGCTATGCATATGCCCCAAGGGAAAAGAAAGAGAGGTCAGCCACGAAACACCTGGTGCCGAGACTTGGAGGCAGATGCCAAGAACATGTGCCACACTTGGGGACAGCTTGAGATGTTGGCTCAGGACAGAGATGCTTGGAGAACTCTTGTCGGCAGCCTAAGCCCCAGAAGGGGTAATAGGCCTAAGTAAGTAAAGTATGCATATGCCTTGCTTGCCAGACAGTTATATCACATAAAGCATCATGGTTCCTCATGAACACTACAACAGCACAACGGATGATGGTGTCCAAGTGTGCGTGCGTGCGTCTGCTTGTACAGTATGTGCGTGCGTGCATGAGTATGTGTGCACGCGCGGGCGTGTGGTCACATGCACGTAATTCAGAACCCTAACTAAGAGTCAATACGCATTTGCGGAACAAAAGCACAATAGAACCAAATTAATGCGGACCCACCCACTGTAACACCTAATACAAGCACACACGCACGCACGCACGCACGCACGCACGCACGCACGCACGCACGCACGCACGCACGCACGCACGCACGCACGCACGCACGCACGCACGCACGCACGCACGCACGCACGCACGCACGCACGCACGCACGCACACACACACACACACACACACACACACACACACACACACACACACACACACACACACACACACACACACACACACACACACACACACACACCCCTACGCACTGTGGTTAATGAGAAGCATAGGTCTATTTTAGGAGTCTCTTTGTCTGATCTGGCCTCAGGATTCTCCTGTTAACAAGTAAACACATTCACAGTTCACACTGCACTCAACACAAATAAAGACAGGAGAGAGAGAGTGTTTAGACTGATGATAGGTTTGTAGTTTACCTGTGATCCTAGATTACTATTGCTATGCATTTGATGTATTACCTTGTGTTTTCCCTGCTTAAAATGTAAATTGTAGTGTACACTTAGACACTTTTGAAATAGCAGAAAATCTAAAACAGAGCAATTATCTTTAAACGCTTTTGGAATTTAAAAAAAGTAAATTGTAGAAACACTGTAGTCCACTCTGCCTCAGTTGCAATGTAACAGCTCTGAGAAAACATCATTTCCATTCCCTTCAATTGTACATACTCAGAGAGAGAGAGAGAGAGAGAGAGAGAGAGAGAGAGAGAGAGAGAGAGAGAGAGAGATGGGGAGATAAAGGAAAAAAGGATGAGAAAGAACGAGGGAGAGAAGGAGGAGGTGTAGAGACAGAGAGAGGGGGAGGGAGGGAGGAGAGGGAGAACAAACAGTGGGGATTTAAGATAAAAAAATATGTCATTATAATAACCTCCAGACCAAAATGTTAATGTCACTTTTTTAAAGGTAAATTACTGCCTGTGGTCGGATGATAAACTATAATCCTACACATGCTGTAAGAAAGGGTTGATGCAGGCAGGAGATTATAATATTCAAATTCAAGAGAGAGTGTGCGCTCGCGTGTGCGCGTGTGTGTGTGCGCGCGCGCGTGTGTGTGTGTGTGTGTGTGTGTGTGTGTGTGTGTGTGTGTGTGTGTGTGTGTGTGTGTGTGTGTGTGTGTGTGTGTGTGTGTGTGTGTGTGTGTGTGTGTGTGTGTGTGTGTGTGTGTGTGTGCGTGCACGCTCGCGTGTGCGAGCCCAGGGCTGTTGTGTGTGAAACAGATGGACAGGGAGAACTTCATCTGTGTAGAGCACTGTTTTTGAAGCAAAGGTCAAGGACAACCTGATAGTAGGGAGAGAGAGAAAGTGAGAGAGAGATAGATAGAGAGAGAGATAGATAGAGAGGGTGGGGGATAAAGACATGCAGAGTATCGTAGTCAGAAGGGACACCATGAGGTGCAATGGGAGGGGACCAGGCACGTGCACACATAGATGTCAAAGGGGGTTTAGGGCAGGGTTCCACAATAGGCGGCCCGCGGGTATAAGAGCAGCAACAACACTAGTATATCGTCATTGTCGGGTGGAAAACCTGCATCTCAAAATGTGTACGTTCTTTCGCAAAGTAAAGCTCTGCTTCATCAAACAAGGCTGTCGAACAAAAGTAGTGAAAACAGCAGATCTACAAGCACACAACGCCTCGCACCGTGAGGCGTTGTGTGCTAAGTTGTGTGTTAAGTCGACTCTCATCAGGGAAAGTCGAAAGTTGAAGGAAAAAAAAGAGAGGAAAAAGAGACATTTTATTTAGACTGTATGCCGCTCAGTCTCAGCGAATGTTCATTCGTACCTCTTCGTTGTTGTCTGGTGACTGTGGTGAGACGCGCAGCGTGGCGTGGTACATATACGCTCCTAGCGAGACACTTAACCCGGCCGCCGCGACGTACGGACGGCATTGCGCTGAGAACAGCAGCTGACTGAAGGTTCACTGCTTCACTCATAAAGCAGCCTACAAGTCACTAACATTGCATCGCGGATGTGCCCAATATGATGACGATTCAACTTCGACTTTACTGTAAGTCGAGTCGACTTGAAAAAAAAACTTGAGTCGTTAATGCCCTAGTTTGAACCCTTTTATCGTTCTGTAAAAAGTGCCCTCTCCAGACCATGAATGCAGTTTTTATTATGGTGAGAGAAATGCAAATGCCCTCTTTCCATGGCATACCTGAAGGCAGCATTCAAGAGAATTGCCATGTCCAAACTCTCCTGATCTTGAGTGCAGCATCTTATGTTGAAAGAATTGCCCTCTCTGTGTATAAGGTCTGCTATTTTCAACATTTTCAACAAAAGTCCCTTTTAGAAATGTCAGCCCCTGCCTCTCTAACATTCTCTGCACGTCCCTGGAACAGGGACACTGACAGGGACCGAGCAGGAGGATGGAGAGAGGTCAAAGGAGGGAGGAGAGCAAGATAAGCAGAGAAAGGGATGGACGGAGAGAATGAGAGACAGAAGTGAGAAAGCATTTAAAAGGTAGAGATGATGAGAGATACTGCGCTTGGATCTTGTGTTTGCATCTTGTGTGTGCACGTGCACACGTGCACGCCTGCCTTGTGGTTAATGCAGTATTGTTGAAGGTCAACGTGGCATCAAGGAGAGCAGCACATCTCCAGTAATTAGCACTCCGACTGAGTGCACAGCATCTCATTCCTTATCCATCCACAGCATGCAGCTCGCGCGCACACACACACACACACACACACATACTGTACAACATGCACGCACATGCATACACAGCGTTCAGAATCTATCCATCCACAGCATGTACAAGACGCACGCGCGCGCGCACGCACACACACTGAGATCCCAGTGTCCGTGTCTAACCAATCCACATGACTTAGATACACTCGATGCACACCACATACTGTACACTCGTTAACACAATTACATATAACGATGTAGAGGCACGCACGCACGCACGCACGTACGCACGCACGCACGCACACACGCACGCACGCACGCACACACACACACACACACACACACACACACACACACACACACACACACACACACACACAATTCGAACTAAATAACATAATTTGTGGTCAAGCAACAAAAGATTATGTGAAGTTAGCAGCAAACATACAGTATAATAGGATCTATATGAAAAAATAATGGAAAATGGGTGACAAGCAGGGAAGCAGGGAAATAAGGACTGCTGAAGGTAGAGTCTGAAGATGTTTACAGACCGTGGCACAAAATTGGATTAAATCTGCTGTCCTAACTGGGGGGGGGGGGGGGGGGGGGGGTCACTCCACAGCTTGGGACCCAGGAGGGAGAAGAGTCTAGGATGCCAAGCATTGCCAGGGTGCCATAGGGATGTGAGGGACAGACGTCCTGACTGTGTTAATAAGCTGCACTCTCAACTACAGGATCTGGAACCATTTGGAGATCTGGCAGCATCAAACACTAGGGATAATCTTATAAGATTCCCTTATAGGACTTAAACATGCACACAGATTTTAAAACAATGAAGCATCGCGCACTATAAGATCCTAAAACACTGAGGCATCACACGCCACAGGATTTTATTGCGATTCTCTGGGTCACTCGAACGTAGCACGTTGCGTCATTTCATCTCACGTGATCACATGCGAAAGCAGTGGCTGACTAGATTACTAACACAAACGGAGACGGTTAAACTTGCAGTCAGGGGTGTGCTGGAGGTGGGGCGCGATGGAGTGCCACTCCACTAGTTCAGAGCGCCAATTTGAGCTGCACACGCGCCTGTGAGAGTGCATCTACCATGAGTATCAATCAAAAACCTCTTATCAAAGCGTACAAAAGCTGCTGAGTGTCAACAGTGTGAATTATAGGAAAGACCCTGGCTGGATGCATATCAATGGTCCCGTGCGCGTGACGTTGTTCTTCATAATAACTAGTAAGACACCTCAGGGCGACAGGCATGTCTTGGCCATCTGGCCAGTGATGTATATCGGACCAGTTACCCATATATGGAGACCCCTGGTACCCATATATGGAGATCCATGTACTGTATATGGAGATATGCTGTGAGAGCTCAAACATATATAGGCATTACCATAATAAGTCCTGTTGGGCTTAACATTGATGACATCAGGGAACTCCATATATTGGCATAAAAGGGATTCTGTTAGTGTCACATCACAGTGAAGCCAGAGCATGATGTCAGAGTGGCAAAAACATTCTTGTTATGAGTGGTTCCCCTGACATCACAGTGATGTCAGAGCATGATGTCAGAGCGGCAATCCCATAGACCGTAAAAAATTGTACACATCCAGACAGACAGAGTTTCACATACTAAACTGTGACCTTCGATCGCAATAATAATTACCTATATTCTCCTACGGAGAAAATTCTGTTTCAGCTTAACCCAGCTGAGTGCTGCCCACAAGGAGCGCAGGAGAGGGGAGCAGATAGGGGTTAGGTGTCTTTCTCATGGACACTTGGACACATTGCTGGAACTGGAATCGTACCTGGGACCTCTGGGACCTCCGGAGTCCTAGGCAGGCTCACTAACCATTCAGCTATGGCCGCCACCGTGGTGACTTGATAGTTGTGAGAACTTCTGAGAAGACACGTTATCGACATTGTTATTGCCACATAACTTGAAGTCTCAAGACCCCATATCACCCCGATTATCTTGTAGTGCGAATCCAGCTTTAGTGTGGAGGAAGATGTGTAGGAGTTGATCATGTCCTGAAGGTGCCATACAGTTATGTATGTAAAAATTGTAAAATAAACCTAACCTAGCCTTACCCTCCCCCTCAGGGGCGCAGGAGGCATTTTAAAAGTGAAGGGGACATATCTGGGAGGTATGTGCGCGCGCATAGCGCGCGCGAAAATTTTTGGGGTATCCCCCCCACTTTTGGTGATACCCCCCCCACTTTTGCCCCAAGGAGGGGGGGACATATCCCCTCCACTTGAGCTGAATTACACAGTTGTTTTACGCAGATTTCAAGGCATTTTTAAAATGAAATACACATGAATTCATTAAGTCTATATTAGATCTTTTTATTGAAGGAGTAACAGGCCAACAGCTGCAGCACTTTATTTTTATACACAGTATATATTTTTTTTCCCCTAAAAATATACTGTATTACCAGAGATCACACTAGTATTTTAAACTGCCGGTCAGCGTGACATGGCACGATTAAAATCTACCAGACATCTAATAAAAAGACCTTTCATAGATATCTGTATGCATTAATGACAACCAGGTCCGTATAAAAGCAGCCTAACACAACCATAAGCATTATGTTTTGGATTGAACTGTTTGAACATAATGCATAGGCTATCCACAATTGTTGGGCCAACTTGCACAAATACTGTACATTAATTACTGTACCCACATTACCATTTGCGCATTGGCGTGACATGTTAAGTAATAAATTAGGATACTCACAAGTTATATTGTGGATACAAGCAGTGGATGCTGTCCCAGCGTCTGGTTTAATAGGACAGGACAGCCTTTTGGGGAAGTTGACAACATAATTGCTCCTCAGATATATATTCCATTCAAGGTAACGTTTTAACGTGTCCAGCTGTCCACATGACATGATTAACACCGTGTTTCATCTGACTGGATACGACCATAGGATGCGACAGACAGACCAGTGTTACGTCCATGTTTGTTGTTGCCATCTTAAAATGAGCGTGCATTGTTGTTAATTAGTGGTTGAACAATCTTGCTAACTTTACTCACAAGTGCCCTCTCGTTTGAAAGGCTCTGTGATGTATTCTAACTAATAACAACTTGTTTTGATAGTCCATCCAACAACTAAACCGTGCGCCTAGCTCGTATTACAAAGTCAAGCCGATCGGTGTGCACTGCAGCGTCACAGGCACAGCGACAGCGTGATAGAGGGGGGCCCATTGAGGGGGGCTTCCGATGGAGGGTCATTCGCATTGAGCGTCATTTATTTGGACTGAGATTTACCGGCAGTCGGAGTCCCCCCTGGCAACAGGACATAGGCAGAACTAGCACGTTAAAGGGGGCCCAAATGTGAGAGGGGGTTTTCGATGGACGATCATTTGCATTGACCATCATTTGGACTTAGACTGACGGGCAGTCGGAGGCCCCCCTGACGGCCGAGGCCCGTTTCAATTGAAACCAATGAAACATAGTTAAGGCCGCCAATGTGTACAGTATAATCGATCATATTTGCGGCTTTTTCTTGGACCTGAACACTGGAGGGGATATCCCCCCCACCCAAAAAAAGTGGAGGTGTTAATCCCCCCCGTCCCCCCCTACCCCCTGCGCGCATGCTCCCCCTGACCCTCTCTCTCTCTCTCTCTCTCTCTCTCTCTCTCTCTCTCTCTCTCTCTCTCTCTATATATATGTCACCGGATATAAGAGAACCAGCACATTCGAGACGCGGAGCACTCGTGATGCGGCACGGGGCGGAGCAAGCGGTCGCCACAACAACGTATTCCAGGCGGTGCGCCGCTCTATTGTCCACGACACTGCGAGCGGCTACCGAAGCCCCCCTGTATCCACGAAGCCCAAACGAGTTACGAGGCCCCCCTGGGTCCACGAAGCCCCAAGCGGCGCGAAGGCCAGCGGACCTTGGTCCTGCTCTTCGCCCCCGAGCGCCGCAGGCGCGAGTGGCCGCGAAGAGCGGGCCAGGGCCGCGCGGCCGGCGGAGCGCCGCGCGAGTTACGAAGCCGTGGTGAATGCAATCGTTATATTTATGCCCAGGCCGTAAGGCCTGGGCAAGCGCACGTTAAACGCCCTGTCCAAGTGACTACAATGGAGCTAATGGCTAGGCTAGGCTAGGCTAGGCTAGGCTAGGCTAGGCTAGGCTAGGCTAGGCTAGGCTAGTAAATAAAGAGTAAACACTTCCGGTCTGCGGCGAGTTCAAAGCGTGACGTAACTCTCTTATCCATTGGCTGACGTCGCCATCTGGTGGTGATTAGTGTGTGGTGAACGTCAAAACGAGTGCTCCATGACAACTTTTCCTGGTTTCTTGAACATACTGTAACATATATATATATTGCACTGTTTTTTGTTTTGTTTTTCTGACAATATCTACTGCATAGTACTGGGTTCTATCCGTCTGTTATTCAATGTTAAATGATATAAAAGGTTTCCTGTGTAAATAAGCCGAAAAGCTTACTATGATCTCCTTTTAGTTGACCTTGTACCAGTGAACTGTACTGTCATGAAACTGTGCCTTTTCCAATGCAAACTTCTAATAGTCTTCAATCAATCAATCAATCAATCAATCAATCAATCAATCAATCAATCAATCAATCAATCAATCAATCAATCTGTCTGTCCTGATTGTAAGCCATCACTAGTGTTTTGAAATGGGTGTGGACATTACCTGGAAGCCAGTGAAGGGAATGAAAAAGGGGGTAGACAAACACTCGCTTTCAAAGCATTATTCAAATCCACAATATTAAATTACAATTTAAGATTCACATACATCATAGCAGGAGACCAGCATGGCTGCAGGACATTTAAGTAACAGATAAAGAGCAGCTCCACTGTGGCAGTACTTACAGTATAACGGCACACAATTGAACAATATTCCATTGCCCATTGTCACCCAATACAATACAATACCCATTGTCACACATCCGTTTTATGGGTCACGAGCAGTGTTGGGATTAACACGTTACAAAGTAGAATTACTGTAAAAACTACTTTTTAGAATCTACAAGCTCACAACTTGTTGTGAGCTTAAGCTTGTAGATCTGCTATTTTCAAACATTTTGTAGGCCTACTTGGTACTTTAAGTACATCTTGATGCCAATGCTTTCATACTTTTACTCAAGTACATTTTGAATTCCGTACTTTTACTTGTAACAGAGTATTTCTATATTGCATTATTGATACTTTTACTTAAAGCGGTACTGTCACCTAAAGGGGTTGAGGGGCAGATTACACTGTGACATGAGCTTCTCTAAAAACGGTCTGAAACAGTCTGAAGCTCATGTCACAGTGTAATCTGCCCCTCGCCCCCCAACAACAGCTGATCAGTAGAGTAAGTAGTCATACAGTCAGGCTATACAGACAATTCATTTGATTGGCTTGTTTTTTAAGATGATTCTTAAAGTGACAGTAACCCCAAAGGGTTACTGTCACTTAAAAAACAAGTTAATATTTTTATGATTTCATTGTGGGGATGCGCAATTATAAGCCAATCAAATGAATTGAATGTATAGCCTGACAGTATGACTACTTACTGTACTGGTTAGCTGTTGTTGGCGGGCGAGGGGCAGATTACACTGGGACATGAGCTTCAGACTGTTTCAGACCGTTTTCAGAGAAGCTCATGTCACAGTGTAATCTGCCCGTCAACCCCTTTAGGTGACAGTACCCCTTTAATCTGAGTACTTTTTCCACCACTGCCTGTTTCAATAAAGCCTTACAGCTACTGAAACTTAAATGGGTGCGTTACTTTTATGTGACAATAGTCGACTTCAGAGGATTATAGTAACTATAAACAGTTACTCTCCCTGCCCCAAAACATTATTTCAAAAATATTGAAAATAGCAGACCTACAGTAACAAGCTCACAACATGACGTGCGATGCATTGTGAGCAGGTAGAGCTGCAATTTTTAGTCTTAACTGTTCTGCTGCTGTAGACGATCCTCACCGTCATTCAAATCGGTGACTACATGACGCCGTTGACAGCGCTCACCGTCAATGTTACTGTATTTACAGTAAATGTATTAATACTTACATAATGTCGCTCCGGTCGCGGACGCATCGGTAATGTCCGCGATTTGTTTAAAACGCACGTTGGGCGTGCACGCGAAGTGAAGCTCCTCCATGTTAAGTCAATGGAGAGGCCCATAAAGAGACTTCATTTAATCCAAAAGAGCCATTTTGAGCCATTTTGCACCAGATCTGATGTAAACAATACACACGGTAGGGCGCAGCCATGTTTCTCTTCTCGGCTCACACTGTCATGTGACTAGATGACGTAATCGTTGCCGTCAAGTGATAATCCAAAAAAACAAAAACAACCCCCTTCCAGCCCTTCAAAATAATAGCGGCGGCCGACGGAGGAAACGGCGCGGCACCAAGGCAACAAGCAACCTTCAGATTAAGAGGCACGAGTTGTGTTAAGTCTTAAGTTGTTCATTTATTATGTCTTTTCCTACATTTTTGGTCCCGGTAGACAAAATAATCCTCTTTTGGGTCTTGTCTCAAGCTGAAATAGTTTAGAAACCCCTGATATAGTAATACATTGGTTTTCAATCATTTTCATATCAAGGTCCATTATTTATTTGGCATTTGAGCCACGGACCTCCATTTGATGAGATTTACTGTAGCCTCTCAGACCCAAAATGTAGAATATTTTGTCATTGGAAGATTCAACAATTCCATGCTCTATTGATGTGGTATCATAGATACCAGATAACAGGCAAACATCAGTCAAAATAACAATTCTTCTACATTCTCTAATAGTGTAGACTTCTTGTAAATTAAGTAATGCAGATGTTTAACAATGATTTAACTCTTCAGAGCATAACATTATATGCTCTCAAGAGTTAAAGATCTATCCATCATTTAGCTGCATGGGGAACACCTGGAACCCCCACCACTGGTTGAGAACCACTAGTAATACAATGAAGTAGAATCAGAACAGGACATACTGTATGGTCTGTGGACAGAGAGGGAAAAACACTGATTCCAGATTAATACACTATGAACCTCATACAGTATCTGACCGACCGTGGCTTGATGACTCAGAACACATGAGGCTCACAATATGAAACGAACCATTGTTTGCCGATGTGTGTGCGTGCGTGTGGGTGTACTGTATGTCATATTTGCAGTAGTCAATTGACTTGGAATCTGCGAGTGTGAACTGAAAGCCAAGATAGCTTTCTTTCTCTGTGCGCATAGCTTGTTCTCGTGTCTGTGTGTGGGCTCCTGTTTGTGTAGCCGTGTGTGTGTGTGTGTGTGTGTGTGTGTGTGTGTGTGTGTGTGTGTGTGTGTGTGTGTGTGTGTGTGTGTGTGTGTGTGTGTCCATGTCCTACTAATACAGTGTGTTATTCATATGTTTACATGTAAGTCTATGTGCAGTGTGTTTGTACACGTGCGTGTGTTTGTATAGTGCGTGCAGGTTTACAATTGTGTGTAGGCCTACATATCTATACATGGGGACAGCAGCACAGCTGGCTGCACAACCTGCCCACATGCGTCCATTCAGTGCTACATGCGATAGCGATGTGTTTTATAGCCCTTGGCAGCTGCCCCTCCAGCAGCAATGTACAGTGTGTAGGAAAAGGAAGGGAGTGGTGGCAGACAAGGTTACGAAGTACCACAGCAAGCACAGTCAGGGCCTGGACCAATCAGTGACGTCTCGATTGGGGCTAGATCAAGTCAAACCACGACTAGTCAGATCTGGCCTAGATCACCTGATTTCAACCAACATAAATCCTGCCCACGAATACGGACGTCCTGGATTAATCAGAAAGGGTCTGATCTAGGCCAGATAAATATCATAACTGGTCAGATATGTCCCAGAATATAACCTTACATGCTCATATTTCAACTAACATTACAAACAATAACAATAATCCTGTCAAACAAAAAAGTCCATATGACGTCCTGGTAATGACGTCAAGATCATCCCCATATGGGCTGCATGTGATCTGGCCTGGTTCTGAACGTCACCGGCGGAGTCACCGGAGGACGTTATCATAACGTCATCATGACGTCATTTGGCTTGCAGGGACATTTTCTTTTTGAATATCAACGCATTGCTGGATTGAAATCTTTGGAAAAAAAAAATTATAATGTTGACAACTTTTGAAAATAGCATTACCTACAAACTCAACATGTGGCACCACGATGGAACTCAACAGTAAACAAACCAACATAAAGTTTAAGTGTATAGAGGGTGTCTGCACATTTCTAAAGTGACAATTTAAGGACTTTTTAATACCTCTAAAATGACAAATGAAACACTGGCCAAATTGTCAAATATTAGAGGCAGAAATTGTGCAGCTTTTTTCACAGCTTTTTAAACAGCTTTTTTCACAATAGAACCGTGTTATACAAAATGTAATGCCTCAACTCTTAGTGCTCTTCAGGGTGAGGGGTCCCCAGTTCAAATATAATTATTTTGGGGGTTGCGGTCTGAAAAGGTTGAGGACCACTGCACTACACTAGCATTGTTGCTCTCTACTAGCCGCTAGATGCAGCCATGTCGCTAGAGTCTAGTGACATGGCTGCATTGTGTCACCACGTATCCTCTTTGACATAGAAACACCTTCCCAGGCATGTGTCCCATTGCTTTACCGTAATGTCCTGGGAGCTATGAGTAATATGTAACAATATAAGTATTCCACACTGTGATTGTGTGTTTTTGCTCAAGCACAGGTCGAGATAATACTGTAATGACACTGAGATTGTGTTTTATTTGTTTAAGTATTTTGCTGTGCATAGTGGAGTTTATTGTACAGGAAAGTCCAAATCAGTTTAACCGTAGCCTATACTGTACATTGGCCATTTGAAAATATAAGATCTACAAGCTCACGACAAGTCACATTGCGAGGAGTAATTTTTTTCATCTTCAACAATCATTCCAGGTTAGGGTATGCCTCCTTGTAGAGATCTGCTTGGCACCTTCCTGCTTGCTTGTGTGGTTCAAAAATCATAAAAAAGGAGGTGGAACAAGATTATCTTGTTGAACAAAACATGTTAATACCATAAGCCTTTGTTTGCTACAGGGCTTATTTCCTTACGGTAATTTATACAAAACGCAAGGCAAAAAAAACTCCATTGAAATCTGTGGTAGGAGGTTGTTTGGAACCCATGGGAGACACATGAGGAAATCACTCGACTTTATTTAAACTTTGTGCTTTGATATTTAATTTGAAGTCCTCGTGTTATAGCCTACAGTATAGAGTATAACCCCTTCTGGCAGCAGTCCCATGAGTTCAGCTTCAGGACTAGAAGAACCACACAGAGAGAGAGAGAGAGAGAGAGAGAGAGAGAGAGAAAGAGAGAGAGAGAGAGAGAGAGAGAGACGGACAGAGCAGGGACGTGCAGCGAATGTTAGAGAGGCAGGGGCTGAAATTTCGAAAAGGGCCTTTTAGTGAAAATATCGAAAAAGCAGACCTCCAAGCTCACACTTGGAGGTTGGCTATTTTCGGGGCTTGATACCACACTGAACTAAGCATTTAGAGATTTCTTTCACCAGTAAAAACTGCATTCATGGTCTGGAGAGGGCACTTTTTACAGACGGATAAAAGGGTCTGGGAAAGAGGGACGGACGGGCAGACACAGACAGACGTGCATGAGAAAGTGACTGGGTGGGTTGAAAAGGGGTGAATAATGGACATAATGAGGTGGTTAGACAGACAGACAGACGGACAGACAGACAGACAGACAGACAGTTGGAGAAGCAGGAGAAAGAGAAGGTGGGTGGCGGTGATGGAGGAGGAGAGACAGACAGAGAAGCAGAAGATGACGACATGAAGGGGGAACAGAAGGGCAGGTGAAGCTCTCTTCTCTCTCTCTCTCTCTCTCTCTCTCTCTCTCTCTCTCAGGGGCGTCACACGGCGGGAGGGGGGGGGGGGGGGGGAGGGGTGCGACTTAGTTACTAGGGCCCAAGGTGGAGGGGCCTTAATTATTTTATATACTTTAGCTATTGAAAAATAGCAGATATACAAGCTCACAGCGCTGCGAGCTTGCATATCATGCTATTTTTGAAAAGTCGTGAAAATGTGTGCAAATCTTTGAATATGTGTATTTTTGTAACTCAAATTTTGCTTCTGGGGGGATCCCTGGAACCAAATATTTTGAGATGGGGGTCCATGGCCAAATACATATCTTTTTGGGGAGTACCACTGACATTCAAAAAGCCTTAGAAGGATTTGAAACATTCAAAGACTTGCGCACATTTTCACGATTTTTTAAAAAGTAAGCCATTTACCTTGAGAGCGAGTGAGTTGTTGGCTGATTTACCACTGTTTCAGGGTTGTGGCACGAGCCGAGTGCCAAACAACTCTGAAACAGTGGTAAATCAGCCAACAACCCACGACCTTCGAATGGTAAATTGCTTTTCTACCACTTCTACCAAATAAATGAAAGAAAACACAGTTGTAACTCACAAGATCTTGGAAATGTTACAACTGCGACACAACAGTGGGCGGGGTCCATGAGCCAACTCAAGGTTGTTGACTGATTTACCACTGTTTTAAGCCAATCAGAATCCAGTATCTGAACATGTGACCACAACAAGTGGTAGAATAGCAGATCTACAAGCTCGCAGTGCTGCACTCGGTGCCGCGCTGCGAGCTTGTACATCTGCTATTTTTCAACAGTTAAAGCAAGTGAATCCTTGTACCCAGGGCCCAGAATTTGGTGTGACACCCCTGCTCTCTCTCTCTCTCTCTCTGTCTCGGTGGCAGTCTGCTGGGTAATGTGCTCTGACAGGATGGCCATCTGAAGCGCCCAGGATGCTGACAGGCTGCCCGTCCGCCCTGGCAGGAGGCTACCAGACACACTTGTCAGGCCCCATAATGCTTAGCTGCCTCTTTATTCTCGCTCTCCACTCCCTCCTTAAGTCTGTCCTCCCCTCTCTCTCCCTCTCTCTCTCCCTCCCTCTCTCTCTCTCTCCCTCTCCCTATCTCTCCTTTCGCTGCCCGTCTGCAGAGGGGATAAAGGGATCACAAGTGTGGGGGAATGGGGGTGACGGGAGGTGAAAAGACGCACGCAAGCGAAAGCCGAGAAATAAATAAATAAATAAGGAAAATAGTGGGGAGGGAAAGAAGCGTGACGATAAGGGAGCGAGGGAGGGGACCCACGTCCCCTTGGAAAGCACTCTGATTGCATTAGACTCGAGAGAGAGGCGTTCGGGGGGACAAAGTGGCTGCTGAGTCAGTGGCAAAAAAAAAGAAGAGAAGAGGAGACTCGGAGGAAGATAAGAAGAAGACTCTCTCTGCGTGTTATTAATCCATTTCGGTCTAGAATTATTGAATGCTTTAACTGTTGAAAAATAGCAGATATACAAGCTCACAGCGCGGCACTCGAGCTTGTAGATCTGCTATTTTAAAAAAATCTTGAAAATGTGCACAGTTTTCAATATATTTTTTTTAAATGCAAACTTTTGTAACTCAAATCTCTGCTTCTGGGGGGGTCCCTGGAACAACATATTTTGAGATTGGGTCTGCGGCTAAACAAATGTAATTCAAGGACCCCTTGACATGAAAAAGTTTGAGAACCACTGATTTAGAGGAAGGATTTAGAAGTCGGGTCAAAGATCGGGTCAAAGATGTTCAAAGACATTTTTACGTTTTTTTCAAAAATAGCAGATCTACAAGCTCGCAGCGCGGCACTCGGTGCCGCGCTGTGAGCTTGTATATCTGCTATTTTTCAATTGTTAAAGCATAAAATAATGGTTAAAGTGGTTAAAATCTAACACGTTCCAGGTATTTGAGGGTTAAAGTCTAGGGTGTTGTCGGTGCGTGTCGGAGCCCTCGTGTTGTTGTTGTTGGACTGGAGTTTGTTTTCGGGTGCCAAACGCCCAGAAGAAAGGACTGGCTCCGAGCCACTGTTTGTTTGGGAAGAACCATAATGGCACGAAACAGGCATCCAGAGAGCTAGTGTTGCTCTTCTCTTCCGTCAATCACGTTTAATCCATCCGCGGCTGTGTGCTGTCCTCCGTTGGGGGCGGGTTTTAACACAGCAGGCTGCCTGTTTGTTGACTTGTGTGTTCATTAGTCTGAAGAGTGTTCACGGTTGCAGCCACTAGGGACGGACAGAACAGATAGCAGCCTACATACGAGCAGCAATCTGGGCTGGTTAAAAATAAGTTTGTTTTAGTTTAGTTGGTTGGTTGGTTGGTTGGTTAACCGCTTGGATGCTAGCATCCCTATTCTGGGGCAAGGGTTCATCTGCAGGGTTTACCAAAGTGGGTGCCCTGGCACCTAGGGTGCTGTGATGCCAATCCAGGGGTGCCGCATCAATATCACTTCAGTTTAGTAAAACAGACCTGATTTGCACTG
Organism: Nannobrachium achirus; assembly: GCF_963921795.1. Classification (NCBI taxonomy): domain Eukaryota; kingdom Metazoa; phylum Chordata; class Actinopteri; order Myctophiformes; family Myctophidae; genus Nannobrachium; species Nannobrachium achirus. Next base: position 30,148,917 of record NC_137823.1, read on the forward strand.
TACTACTGTACCCCAACTCTCTTCACCAAAAATAAGCCCCTGATCTTCTGTATAAGCCCACAATGTGGCACAGAATTCCACATTGTAAATTCCCTAAAGGATTCCAGAGAGTTCCTGGCCCCCTCTTTGAGAACCACTGGATTAGAGGGTAAAAATAGGGTTCGTTTTGTATCTATCATTTTAAAAATGATTTAAAATAGTGAAAATACACCGCATATTGCGAGGCGTTGTGTGCTTGTAGATCAGCTATTTTCACTATAGTGTTGTGCCACAGTCTTATATGATGAGGCAAGGGCTTTACTTTACGAAAAAACCTACACATTTGAAACATGGAGACACAAGGTTTCTGCCCGACAGTGGCGATATGCTGTAGGGTGGTTTCGGTTGGAGTGGAACATAAGTGTGTTTGAAAACGCTATTGACAATTCAAGCCGACGCGTTTGTTCCCCGCGACAGTAGTGCCCTATTTTAGAGTCAAACACGGTAAGTTCAGACGTTGAAAAGCTTTTGTTCCGCTTGTCTTTTCTTTTGCGTCCTTCAGGGTAGAGACACAGTTGTAATGCCACACAATTAGCTTTTAAAAGCGAGCTATGGCTTGGGTATCGAAATGGGTCACGGGCCCCCGAGTTTCTTCCTGGGGCTCCTCCGTTGAAAAGAGCAGCACTATGCTTCAGTGAGCCTTACCTCGCATGGAATGTGATGGGTCCGCGCGCGCGGCTCAGAACGACCTCGAGAACAACAGTTGTGCATGGTTAGAGCCTGAGGTTCCGGCGGCGTGCGCTGCCTCGCGCACAGCGTGCCAGGGCTGTAGGACAAGAGCTCAATGTCATTTCAACAGCTTAAACTGGGGATGCTGGCGAAAGATTTAGGAGAGAGAGAAACAGATGAAGTTGATGTATCTGGGACCGTACACACACGGGCGTGTGCGCATGCACACACACACACACACACACACACACACACACACACACTGACTGGAAATATGTCACAGGGATGTGGAGTGCATCAAGGTGGACGCTGAGAAGACAGGCTGTCACCAATCTGTCACACGCGCACACACACACACACACACACACACACACACACACACACACACACACACACACACACACACACACACACACACACACACACACACACACACACACACACACACACACACACACACACACACACACACACACACACACACACACACACACGTGCACACACTTATTCAAGCACATACACATCTGAACACAGATGCAGAAACCCCCCCCCCCCCCCCCCACACACACATACGCTAAAGGAGAGAGACACGCTCAGCCATTCAGGCGCAACACACACAGTGGCACGAGACATCAAAGGGGGCTTGAGCCCCTGCCCTTTTATCTGTCTAAAAAGTGCCCTTTCCAGACCATAAATGCAGTTCTTACTATGGTGAAAGAAAATGCAAATGCCCTCTTTCCATGCCATGAAGGCAGCATTAAAAAGAACTGCCTTGTCCAAACTCTCCTGAACTTGAATGCATCATCTTATGTTGAAAGAATTGCCCTCTCTGTGCCCTTTTGAAAATGTCAGCCCTAGCCTCTCTAACATTCTCTGCACGTCCCTGGTGTACATAGAGACATTGACCATTATGTGTTCAGCCTGTATATGTTTAACTGTACAGTATACATGTACACATAGACTGTACCAGCGGGGATTTGGGGAGCTCCAATATGGACACTGGGAATACAGGCTGTCACCAATCTGTCACTGTCACACACACACACACGCACGCACGCGCGCGCACGCACGCACGCACGCACAGAGAGACACACAGACACAGACATGCACAACACAGGGGTGAACACATAATCTACATCCCAGGGCTGGCAGAGATGAATATAATGTACATAGATAAAAAACATGTCACATAATGCAAATGCAGCGTTGCAAAATAAACATCCAAGTTGTCCATTTTTAAAATAGTTAAACTTTATTTCATAAACAATGAGCTCTAAATTCACTTTGGGTGGTCACGTCCACAGTAAGGGTATAAAACTGGTTCCTTTGAATAAGATAAATCAGAAAAGTGTCGGGCGTTCATCTCTGGTCCTTGAGTAACTCTTAGCTAATGAGAAATACTGGAAATACTGGTGACAGTATATAGTAGTCAGAATAACCAGCCTGGTCTAAAAAAAAGAAGAAAAAAAAAGGTGTAAGTAGGTTGAGGGGGAGAGAGAGAGAGAGAGAGAGAGAGAGAGAGAGAGAGAGAGAGGGAAATGTAATCACTGTCGGGTGGAAACCTTGTACTGTATGTCCAAAAACATTACTTTGCAGGAAATGGAAAGAAAACGCGGTTTGAGCTTGTAGATCTGCTAATTTCACTGCTTTTGTGTGAATTCTGAGTAAAATATAATGACCTATGCAAAAAAAAACAAACGAAAAAACGCATAAATGTTGGAATCAAAAAAACAAGCAAACATAAAAAAAGCATAAATGTTGGAATCAGTGGTGGAAAGTAACTGTACATTTACTTAAGTACTGTACCTACAGTACAGTACAGTACTGAGGTACTTTTACTTTATTGGAGTATTTCTAATTTTCAATACTTTTACTTCTACTCCACTACACCTCATAGCAAAATATCGTACTTTTATTCCACGGCAATTATATGAAAACTTCAGTTACTAGTTACTTTGTAGATTTTGATTATTCTTACAAAACATACATTGACCACTTCAGCTCTGTGTACATTTTTGGTCATTTGAAAATAGCCGATCTACAGGCTCACAATGCAGATCTGCAAGATTTGTATACATTTTGAACTTGTGAAATGAGACATCCTGCATAACGAGTACTTTTACTTTTGGTACTTGAAGTGCATTCTTATACCAATACTTGTGTGCTTTTACACAAGTACATTTTGAACAGAGTACTTCTTCATTGCAGAATTGACACTTTTACCTAAAGTAAATAATACTATATTATTATATACCGTAGTTACAGTATACAGTATAGTAATAATACTTTTTCCACCACTGGTTGGAATATGGAGATACATGGTTTCTGGCCGACAGCAATCATTTGTTGGTAATGCACCTGGGGGAAAAATAAGCATAGAGCATTGGAGGAAAGCTTGCAATACCTCATGTCTTTCAATAGTGAATACATCATTTTTTTAATACCAAAGTAACAAGTTAATGATACATTTTGGTCCGCTGCAGAAACAGAAAAGTTCACATTGTTTCCCCATTTGAAAGCAAAGAACCAAGAGAATTCCTTAATACCAGGGTCTTCAACAGGGGGTCCGGGACCCCTAGGGGGTCCTCAGAGTTATTACAGGGGGTCCTCCAAATCTTCGAGTGATAGAAACTTTTTTCTCCTTTTTTATATTAACCACTTGAACCTATAGCGTCCATATTCTGAGAACTTTAGCCAAAAATTGCGGATCCACAAGCTCACAACGCCTCGCAGCTTGTAGAGCTTGTAGTTGTGCTGCATTGTAGAGCTTGTAGATTGGCTATTTTCGGCAAAGAGCTTTGGTGTAGACTAAGTACAGAGTGAAAGATCAATTAAGTATTAAGTAATGACAGTTCAAGTGGTTAAATATCTGAAAACACAAATTGACATGAATCCAAAATACACTGACGATTGTGCTGTCAAACAATTAAACTATATGGAATCTATGAAAAGGTTGTGGGGGTCCCTGCTTCATCTCTCTCTCTCTCTCAACTAAAGGGTCCTTAGGCTGAAAACGTTGAAGACCCCTGCCTTAATACGTTCGTTGGAAGACCATCACCCGTTTTGGCTAAAAGACTAATGTAGAGAAGTATCTGTAACATAGCCGGGATATTGCAAATATGTGTGCAAGATCATAGATACTATTTTGTGCAAAGAATTTGTGCTCTCTTCTACTATAAAAAGCTTCGACAAGTTTTAATTTTTTCCTTCTCTTTTTTTTACGTAGCATAATCTTTTATCATTATAAAAGTTATTTTCCACTATAGAACGACACCAGGACACACACGAGTAGTTCAAAGTCTTCCGATGTATAGAATGCTGCTTCCGTAGAACATAGTTCAGTTAAAAATGCCTGTTCGTTTTTAAGAATACACCAAAATGCACACGTCACAAAAAGCCATTCACATACATGTTTATGTAAAGAAAACACACACGGGCCGTGGGTTTAGTTCGTGCCGTCCCGAGTTAAAAATACAGAAAACATTCACTGACCCCGTGTGTTCTCTCTCAGAGCAGTCCCTCCCCACCCTTCCCCTTCTCTGTACAATGTGATCTGGTCATCCATCCATCCATCCATCCATCCATCTGTCCCTGTTCTCTGGCTCACCGGTGAAGCTACGGTTGGTGAGACCTTGATGGAGGAATGGCTGAGAAACTGGTCCTGTCCGCGTCGAGCTGTGTCGGGCCGGAACCAGACCGGGGCTGGACTGTGCTTGTTACCATGCTTTTCTGTGCCTGAGACAAACGCTGTGCAAATGCTACTGGTGCTAGCCGCACCCATTAGGGCTAATCCAGACTTCGGCGGAAGAAAGTGTAGCGCGCCTCGCCGCTCGTCACATGCAACGCATTTCTCACGTTCGACTCCTTCTCTTTCTTTTTTCGTTGAAAATGCGTCATTGTGGTTGAGTGGTGCGCCGCGCCACGCTTTTTCACCGAAGCATAAATTAGGCTTTAGGTGAGGGGTACCGGCATCACTACTGTACAACTGTTACTGTATGCACCGCCGTGAATCCAGAAAAAAGGATGGAGGCATACAGTATGTGTGCTTATGTGGGTCAGTGTGAGTGTGTGTGTGTGTGTGTGTGTGTTTGTGTGTGTGTGTGGTGTGTGTGTGTGTGCGTGCGTGCGTGCGTGCGTGTGTGCGCGTGTGTGATACAAACATTGGCCAGGCAGTGATTGACTTGATTCTGTGGTCATACGACCCAGTCGGACTGTAAACAGCGGTAGTTTTTGTGTTTAGTCTTTATGTACAGTATACATAACAGTGGGGACAGTGGAAGAATGGGTACTGGGGTGAGAGGCAGAGCTTTCATGTCTTGAAACACACGTCCATGAATGGTGGGGCGGGGCGGGGGTGGCACAGAACAGAAAGCTGTGACCGTCAAAGGGTCCCACAAAGGGCTCGGTTTGGTTTGGCTTCACAGCAAAATAGTTTTTTCTCTAAGTCTTTGTTTGTGTTGCGCACCCAACCTTCAAAGTTCCGGGAACAGGCGAGGACAGTCTGTGGTACAGTGTGTCCAGAGGTTTAGTGTCTCTCTGGTTTGGCTGACAGTTCAGCTGTTATGAGGTAACCAAGGAGAAGGAGTAGATCATACTGAAAGAGAAGAGGAAGGGTACAGCGAGAAACAGGAACTCAGTCAACAGTTGGAAAAAACAGATAGTGACAAAGACAACAACCTATTTGAACGAAAAAACGAACGTAGCATCTAAGAAAGGAAAGCTTTCTGTTTGCTGTTTGTGTGTGTGTGTGTGTGTGTGTGTGTGTGTGTGTGTGTGTGTGTGTGTGTGTGTGTGTGTGTGTGTGTGTGTGTGTGTGTGTGTGTGTGTGTGAGAGAGAGAGAGAGAGAGAGAGAGAGAGAGAGAGAGAGAGAGAGAGAAAGAGAGAGGATTGGGGTGGTGTTAAAGTATTTGATATTTCCATGGTTAGTTTGTCCATGTTTGTCTGCCTTCATCCCAGTTTTAATTCAATCTCTTTAACTGACAGTTTGAACTTCAAAAGACAACTTTGTTCAAACAGGCCTTTTTCATTTGCAAAAAAGGCAAATATTTTTCCTTTCTTCAGAGCTATAAGCAAAACACTGTGGGGGGGAATTGAAATAAAATATACTCTATTCATCTTCAATACAAATGTTTTTAATTTTCTGTCCCTTTGAAGAACTGCACTAGATATGAAAACAAATTAAGTAACGGTACATAAGGACCCGAAGATGTCTAATGTCTTATTTAAAGCTTTTTTTTTTCTTTTTTTTTTTTTAGCATTTGAAGGGGGTAAAGAGGAAAGTTAAAAAGTGCAGCTTTATGTTTTCTTCATTAGGGTTTGTTAGCTTGAATTTTTGCAATGCTCATTTTAACACATCTAGTGCCTCTTAATCTGAAGGTTGCTTGGTGCCTCGGCGCCACGCAGTTTCCTCCATAGGCCGCCGCTATTATTTTGAAGGGCTGGAAGGGGGTTGTTTTTGTTTTTTTGGATTATCACTTGACGGCAACGATTACGTCATCTAGTCACATGACAGTGTGGGACAAGAAGAGGAAAGATGGCTGCGCCCTGCCTTGTGCCTTGTTTACATTTAGATCTGCTGCAAAATGTCTCAAAATGGCTATTTTGTTTAAATGAAGTTTCTTTATGGGCCTCTCCATTGACTTAACATTGAGGAGCTTCACTTCGCGTGCACGCCCAACGTGCGTTGTAAACAAATCGCCGACATTACCGATGCGGGCGGGACCGGAGCGACGTACAGTAAGTAATCATATCTTTACTGTATATACAGTAAGATTCACAGTCCTCACCGTCAACGGCGCCATGGTATTAACCCTTTCAATGACGGTGAGGACTGTCAACGGCGGCGAAAAAGTTAAAGTCTCATATAGATTTTTGGTTGAAAGACACTGCAATTCATGTTATTTACAAAGTTGTTTAGAGAGAGAGAGAGAGAGAGAGAGAGAGAGAGAGAGAGAGAGAGAGAGAGAGAGAGAGTTGTTTAGTGGAGAGATGCCTTACAAAACTGTGACCCACAAAATGAAAATTGCAGTTTTTTTTCCTTCAATAATGAAACATGTTTTCCTAATTAAAATGATGAAATAAATCAAAGAACCAGTGGTTACCCAGGGACTGAAATTTGATTGGCTTTTCCCTCGACTTTTCCATGATTTTTCATATCATTGTGGGGTTTACCATGACAAAAAATAATAATTATACAAATAAAGAAATCCTTCCTGGCATGTGTAAGCAGTTTTTCCAGAAAAGCTGTTAGCAGTCAGTATACAGACCTGCAGGGGCCATTGTCCCTACTGTGGGAAAGCAAGTGACTGAATGCAAAATAATTGTCATAAAGCCACCATGTAATGCAATGGATGCGCGTGGAAAAAGCCATGCAACACATCTCTGTAGATTCCTGTAAGAAAACCCATTACATAAAGCCTATTCCACAAATTCAGAAGATAGATAGATAGATAAGGGATGGGACAATAAACATTTCATACTACGATTATTGTGACAAAAGAAATCGCGATTTACAATATTATCGCGATAATTAAAATCCATTATCCTGGGGCGGAACATTTGCCAAAAAATAGCAGATCTACAAGCTCACAACGCGCTGCAACGCTATTTTTTGGCAAAGACATTTGATAGAGAGTGAAAAAAAGACTTCATCAAGTACGTATATTATAAGTACCTTTTACCAATTATAGAGGGTTTATATGGTACCCGATGTGCAGCTCGGCAAATAAAAGGTGAATTGATCCCAGTGCAAGACGGAGGACGATATCACGATAAATTAAATCTCTGCGATACGATTATCGTGTTTTATTATCACGATAAACGATAATATCGTTTATCGTCCCATCCCTAAGATAGATAGATAGATAGATAGATAGATAGATAGAACATACCAGTGTGAACATAAGAGAGTACTAAGAGAGGAATAAGAGAGAGAGATTGTGTATTAATGAAGTGATGATCCTCCCTCGGGGACTAATCTCCCTTCCATCCATCCAGTCCTCAGGGCCAGATGCATCATTAGTGCATCTTTCAGTAACCCTTTAAATAACAGCACATTCATTTCACACTACATGATAAGACATTAGCTAAGTATATGCTAAATTATGAGCTTATTACGGGAACTGCAGGAACAGCGAAGAGGGAGACGAGCCTGTGGTTGTTGTTTTTTTCACATTATTGTTGCGATGTTATGCAATTTTCATAACAGAGGGATCGCCAAACATAGTCAAGGTCAGTTGAATGATAAAGCTGCGGCATAAAGCATGGACGCAGATGGGGGGGTTCCGGGGGGTACAGAGATTGAACACCAACATTGAAATGTTGGTGTTAAAAACAATCTTGCTAAATTGCAAAGTAAAAATGCTACATAACAAATCAGGTGTAATCAGAACCACTGCAGTAACAAATTAATCTACATGTCAAAGAAATTAATAAAACTGCTATTTCTTTCTCCCATTTGTTTACGAGATGAAATAGGCTTTTAACCACAAGAGTAGAAATGTGGGCTGATAGTCAATTAAGTGAGGGGTCCGACACTGGAAGCAGAGAGGCAAGTACTTCAGCAGCTACAGTACTTTTTTCTGCCATGTTTAGAAAGAAATATTGTCTCTAATGCCCCTCCGAGTTATTGGTATACATGTCATAATTTCAGCTAACTAGGGTGGAGCTGTCCCTTCTCAGCCACTTAAAAATTGCCCCCCTCGTGCCATAAATGTTCTGCGCTGATCCCTCTTGTTGTGTGACAGATGCTGCTCGTTTCCTGATCCATTAGCTTTAAGCGTTTGGCTTAATGAGCCGAGGCTAACCTTGCCATTGTAATTGGGAGGGCGAGGCTGTCAGGACGCAGGTCTTTGATTTCCCATCAGCTGAAAGGTTTGAATACTTAATTGGTGCTAAACGACAGTGTGTTATGACGTGTGTTATGACGTGTGTTATGACGTGTGTGTGTGTGTGTGTGTGTGTGTGTGTGTGTGTGTGTGTGTGTGTGTGTGTGTGTGTGTGTGTGTGTGTGTGTGCATGCGTGCGTGTGTGCGTGTACTCTGTTCTATTTGTCTGTCATTTAATGTTGTTTGAGTTGTAAAAGGGACCCCAATTTAAACAAGCCAAAATCTTTCTTGTGGTTTTTAATATCCTTTTAGTTGACCTCGTACCTGTGACCTGTAATGTCCTGTACCTTTTCCAATGCAAACCTCTAATAAAATAATCAATCAATCAATCAATCAATCAATCAATCAATCTTTAACCTGAAGTGTTAATTGGTCTGAGCCAGTCTTGTGTTGTGACAGTGAAGACAACAGAGGTAGGGTCCACTGGTCAGACCAATTAACATTTTACTTTAGGTCAATCATTTCAGCTCCTAATGTCTTTCAGGGTGAGGTACATCACAAATATTTAAAAACAGAGAGAGAGACAGTCATTTCAATGACACACAAGGTTCAGGAAAAGAGAAATAAAGGAGAGGTCAGAGGATTTAAGGTCAAGTGCTGAGGGAACCATCATCATCATCATCATCCAGCTGTGAAAGGAGAGAAACCTAAAGCCTGATTTATGTTTGGGTGAGAATTGGGTCTCACGACGAGCAAGGCTACAATGTTGTTGCTATTTTCAGTGTGTGAAACTGGTGAGCAGCTAAGTATAAATTAGGTGTTAAGCTCATCTGGGGTCTGGGGTCATTAGAAATCTCTGTATTCATCAGACCTGGGCAAGATAGTAACTAAAGCAGTGTTTAAACATGGTAAAATCTTGGGTTGTACAGCGATGTAGGCAAACTATTGTCGATCATTGTTATGATGTTATCTGTTGCTTCTGTGCTCTGAGATAAAAGAACAAGTAGTGATTCCATTCGTTCATATTGTACATTGAAACAGGCCTCAAGATCACACTTTGAGCGTATAAACAAAAGCACAGAGAAAAAAAAAACAATTCTGATAGATTTTTTTTGCCCATTAAACTGTAATTTGGATAGTGGTGGTGTAAGCACATTATGCATCTGAGGGCTTTTGATTAAGTATGAGAAAAGTATTATTTATGCAACATTACATCCCGTAAGCTAATAATGCAACTTAATGGACTGCAATATAGCAATTGTAAAGCAAATTGTCAGCAAATAATACGAACGCAGAAGATAATAGTAGGACAGGCCACCTCGACAAGTGAAAATATTTGAAACCATATTTAAATTGATTTTTCTGCCCAGGTCTATCGAAGGCTCTTTGGTTTCTTGCCTTGGTTTCCCTGCCATGGGCAGATGGACTAAATGAAGAGTTATAGAGCAATTCCACCAGATCATCTGCGCAAGACGAGCTCGGCTGAGCAGCCAAAGGGATTCTAAATTGCCCATCGCCCAGGTGTGAAGGAGACACAGAAAATCACTGGCATGGAGTTGTGTGTTTTTTCGCACACAGATGCGACAGTACAGAATAGCTGTGTGTGTATATGCAGCCATGTGTGTGCAAGCCATATTATGCATAAATCTAGACAGGCAACAGCATTATGACACAGCAGGCACAAAAAGGTCTTGGGGTTAAGAGTTGAGGTGCTTGGTGCTGGGGAAGTGTTTGGTTTTGGGGAAACAGTGCCAAGTGGGAGACAGTATCACATCAGGAACACCCATGGGTCAGGCATTTAGACAATCCATTTCCAACACAACAATTCAAATAAGTACATATGTAAAAATGAATTAATTTAATGTTATTCATTTAAAATATAAATTCTTTATCACTTGTGTTATAAGTCACATTAGATTTTACCATACAGTCAGTGACCAGTGTGCTGTTACGAGATGTAAGTCTTATCATGGTTAACATTTTCAATCGATCACTGAATTGATGCATGTGAAAATGAACTGACTGTCCACCCTGCAGCACAGACATGTGTAACTCACTGCTGCTGCTGCTGCTGTTGGCGTATGAAACAACACATCCACTCCAAAATAAGCTGGTGCAGCACCGGGGTGAGATGGGATGGAAAAGTAAGATGATCAAGTTGAAGATGGCCGCTGGGTTAAAAACGGACTTAGCAACAACACAAACCAAAGCCAATGATGCTAGCTCATTGTTTGCTTCTTTAAATGGTAATTTAACTAATGTGAAGTTGTTAACATCCATTATAACAATAGAGTAATCATGTTTACGATTGTTGTACTTGTATTGTTAACATTCTGACAAAGTGAGTACAAACACAATTACCTCCAGTATATGTTATCTATCATTTATTAATTCCTCATCCATTTAACACAATCTAAAAAATCTTTCATCCAAATCCGACAGCCCAGTAGCTAATAAACGGTGACTACCATACTTGTGCGGGATATGTTTTGGGGATTTTAATTTAACTAGAGGTTCGGGCCACTACACGGCCCTCACCTACCTCGCACTGCTGATCTGACAGATATGTCCATATATGGAAATCTCTGTATCTGTCAGTCCTTGGCACTTTTATGCTCATATATGGAGATCTCTGTATCTGTCAGTCCTTGGCACTTTTATGCTCATAATATGGTGATCTCTGTATGCCAGTACCTTTTATGCCTATATATGGAGATCCCATATGTCATCAGATGCCCATATATGGGCATGCCCCCATTTGTGGCCATAATATGGAGGAGCTGACTGATTTGTTTGCGCCTGATGACATGACGACACATTGAGGTTAGACAACACACTCCATATTTGGGCGTTGCGGCATTGGGGCGGTCACAGCTAAACTGATTAATCTTCAGTTCCTGCTTAATTGACAACAAGTCAAACCAAACAATGAATGGTCTGTGTAATTGCATAACTGGTGCATCTTTGTACTGTCAGTGCTGACAACATTAGTGTTGCTTTTTTCTTTTTTTTAATATAATTCTTTAACAGTCTTTGCTGTATTTACAGAAATTAAACTTAAGGCAGAGACCGGATGTGTAGCATGACGGGAGTCGGATTTGAGCTTGTGTACTCGCAACTCAAAAGGTGCATGTGGTTAACACAATAATTGGCTGTGCTAAGGCAGCCATGTTTGTTTTAAAATCTGTTCCTGTCCCTCAACTACTAACACCTTTGAAATGTGCGCTTCTATCGTCTTCTTAAACGCTGGCAGACACTGTATATTTGACCTGTTTTAAGAAAAGTAAATAGTTTAAAAACAACACCAGATCAAATGATTTGGATGGATACTTTTGACAGTGAACATTCAGGACAGAATAATGACAATATCTATCACCATTATTCATGATGTTGCTTTTCTACCTGTGTGATACTGCTGTGATAAACATAATTAACCATGTACATCAGAAGTTGGACAACATATGAAGCTACTGTAATTGTACATACACCTTATGTGCTGAAATGTTATATCACAGCATTATCACACACATACAAGCAACTCCATGTTAAAGTTCCAATCCTTTGGGGTTGTGCGATCATTGAGAATAAAAGAAAAAAGAAAATTTGGAAAAAGAAACATTTGAACTATTAGTGCCAGATTTTGCAGTTTCGGAATGCTACATTTGATTTCTAACTCGCAAAGTAATCAAAAGGCAAAGAATAATGTGTAGGCTTCAATAAAACCATTTTGAGTTCAGTTCAATGCCTATGGCCAACTAGCCACAACGGTCCTTATCGGCACAACGTGATAGCTGTATATAGACAGTATAACAGGCCAAAGACTGTTGGGACCGTGTGGGTGGCCATTACGGTTCGCGGCAGATCTCCGCGAAGAACAATGCTATTCGCGCTCGCTTTCATAGCTCAAAAGGGCAAAAATATAAGGATTGTACCTTTAAGGTGTTCCCACTGATAAGACCTATTAGAGGGATATGTCCAGGTTCCACACACTGCAGCATTCATACAACACATGGGACAAGAATCCATAATGATTAATAACATGGTTATTACACTTCAGTCTGTTCTCGTGCCTCACACTGCATATTTTGCTGCTTGGGGCCCAGTGACTTTGGCATCCACAGGCTTACACCATTGGCAGCATTGTGCGTACTATGTTGACACCAAAAGAATGAGGCCCATTCACAGATAGAATGAGGACCATGTGGATAATGGATTTCAAGTTGGACTGTAACGTTAATCCTATCCCAAACCCTTATCCTTAACGTAGCCGTTATTCTAAACCTACACCAAACCTTTACTCCTTAACACTTTGAAAGCCAATTTTGCCATAACTAATGTAGATTAGCTGCCAAGGCTGTTTCCTATTGTATTGCGAAAGGTTCTGATTCACGGCCACTGAAAGACTTTTCTTTCACGCAGAGAAAAAGAAATACAACCGCGATGATCCTTGTGTAAGTTAGGGTCCGAGGCATCATGGGAAATTGAGTCCCCTTGCTCACACCCGGCCAAGGCAGCGCGGGGGCTTACCAAGCACTAGACCAGAGAGATGAATTGCTGAGTTGGAAACGCACACCCACTGTAGGACTAGCTCCAAATACTTAACCCACGCCTTAGGAAAGGTCCGCAATGGATTGAGCCGCTGCTTTTTCGCATTTTATCCTTTTGATAATGGTTTGACACTGTATGTATTTTTACATATGTTTATTATCAATACAGAGTTTAAAGTCAAGCTGTGCTTCTTATAAACTGAGTGGGCGGTGTACCCAGAACCTTGCGATGCAATGGCAAACGCCTGGACTATCCTGAACCTATAACTCTGCCTAAACCTAAATGCTGCAAATAGAGTCCAAATGGTTCCATTGCCGAATGGTCCCCATTCCTTTGACGTCAACAGGAGTCTGGCCTCAGCATCAAAATGCAGACGCCAAGGGCACCGGCCCAGGCAGCAAAATAAAAGGCATAGAGGTGAGATCACATTTCAAGCACACATGGGGAGCTTTAGAGAAGTTACAAATATAAAGTAGCAAGGCACACAGTTACTTACTGAAATCATTCAAAGTAGTTGCAGTAGGAGTCACCACGATATAGGTTATGCTATATTAGTCAATCATAATTAAGTAGTCTACATTTTAATCATAATACACAGAGGTTTAATAATAAACTCAGCTCAGCTAAAACTATGCCTTTGTGGCATGTAATCTATTGAAAGGAAATCCCAGTACAGCAGTGCTGTTTCCTACAGAGTAATAATCAATGCATGTCTTAAGACAATCAAAAGGTTTTCACGTTAGGGTTTAACACAGTTCATTTTGGAGACACACTTCTTATCCTCCATCCACCATCCCATTAAGCAGTTTTCAACATCTCATGCACACTTTGCCATTTACTCACTGCTACCATAAGCTCCAGTTGTCACACTGGAACAGTGAGCGTGACTGATACTAGCCTACAGTTTGGAAAGATGCATGTGATTTTGAAAACAACTCACATTTCTTATTGCACTGACACAAGCTCTAACGCTGGAACCAATCTCTCCAAGACAAGAGCATTGATACAGAAGCTTCACGATTATCCTACGGAGATAGTTACCGCAGAGTAATGCACCTAGATTATTATTTTAATCACATATTTATCCAAAGATAGATTGTTTGTTTCCACAGCATTCAAAATTGACTTAGATCTTTGGATAATGGAAACCTTGTTTGGATAATGGAAATTGGAAACCGTTCGTTTTGTATTATCACTTTAAAAATTATTTAAAATAGTGAAAATAGCTGATCTACAAGAACACAACGCCTCGTGGTGGGAGGCATTGTGTGCTTGTAGTCTGTAGATCAGCTATTTTCACTAGTCTTGCGCAAGCCTTGTATGATGAAGCTGGGCTTTACTTTATGAAAAAACGTACACATTTGAAACTTGGGAGATACAAGGTTTCTGTCCAACAGTGACGCTATAACACCAACCCCCCGCCCCGCCCCTCCCCCCACACTCAGCCTCACCAGTAGAGATAGTAGATGAAGGAGAGAACGAAGAAGGACAATTTGCACCAGGCCTCCTTCAGGCAGAACTTGAGCGTGTCGCCGTTCATGACGGACGCCGGGTCGTAGAGGAGCTCCTTGGTGTCCGTTGGGCTATGGAAGTACCTGCCACAAGGGGGCAAAGACCACACCGCGGGTAGTTGACCCGTTCCACACCCAGGGGGGGAGGGGAAAACGATGGACAGACGGAGGGAACGCAGAGGTTTTTTTGGGGGGGAGGTAGGGGGGGGGGGGGGGGGGGGGGTACAGTAGGAGACGATGGAAGGAGATAAGATGGGAAAAGATGGTATGAGTTATGTTATGATGAGTCATCATCAGTGTTGGGCCTTGGGGGTAACGACGTTAATATTAATGTCGTCTGTAACGGATTACTTTTTGGGGTAACGGAGCAACCTAACGAGTTAGTTTGGCAATTTGGTAGTTTCGTTATAGTTGCCTTTTCCAAAAAGTAACAGCATTATTTGGTGCATTAAGGACCTATTTTTCCCTGTTCTTTCTGTTGTCAAAAAGGACCCATTTTCGCTGTTTCCTAAATGAATGAGCTTGTCTGTGTCTCTGTCAGCAAAGACATGCATGCCCGGTGCACGGTCTCACTCCCGGGTGTTACACGGAAATCGGTGACTGATGCCTTCTAATTCACCATATTCAGTGGGTCACAACTTTTTGTGTCACACACGAGTATACATTAATTTATCGCGATTTGTCATTTGTGTGCCACATGGCAGAGATTGAGAGAAGACAGAGAGGTTGCCCTTTAGTATGGCTGTGGAAGTATTCACACTATTTTTGGATTTATTGAGATCAACGCCAATGCAGATTAGCCATGGTGAAGTCCAGCAGAGCTCCACAACACTCCAGTAGGCTGCACTCATGGATTTTATGTTTACCAAACTTCCTTGCAGGTGGGTTTTAATTGTTGGGAACGGAAAAGTAAACTAACAAGTTACTTTTCTCAGAAAGTAATGCTGTAACGTAACGGATTACTTATTAATGGCAATAACGCTGTAACTTAACGAGTTACTTTTAAAATTAATGACGCCTAACACTGATCATCATGCAGCAGACCTGGGAGTAGCTGAATGTTTCACCATTCACACATGGTGGTCATTCTGTTCTTATGTTACCCCGCCGACTGAGTATGGTCAATAAAGCTGGTGGGAGAATTGGGGGGGAAACTATCCCCAATGAGGAGCGCTTGGTTTGGTTTGTTGAGTCCACTTAAATGTACAGGAAGCTTAGTGATTAGATATTTGAATGGATATTCAAATACATTTTTACCCAGGTCTGTTATGCGATCACACATATCATGGTTTTTTGTTTCTCAATCCAGTCACCAGGCCTAACACATGTTGAGAGACACACTATTCATCCCAGTTAAGCCCCCTACTAGTGTAGTGACAGAGATCAACTTCCCCAAATGGCCTGTTGTGTTCTATGGAGTGCACAGCCACAGATTCAAACACCTAGTCTCTGCTTTGCTGGGCAAGAACTAATCCAATTTCGATGTATTATCAATTACATATTTTGTGAATAAAATTAGTCTATTTTGTTATGTACAAATACAATACTTTATCCTGCTGACTGAACTGAAACAGAA